>NC_060141.1:810936513-811285513 GCF_021461385.2 Schistocerca piceifrons
ATATGTCTATCCTACACACTCTAAAACCCACATCATTTAGAGAAGCTGTTATTCCTAATTCTCTTGTGATGTTCACAGATCCATATTTGTTGCAATAAATTACAGGCTGTCCCACTCAAATCACTCTGATTTCAAGGACCCAGGAGAGAAAAACCACAGTAGATATGACTATGAGAAATACACCACACTTTAGAGCATCTTAAAGAATTTATATTCCTTCTCAGAAGTGCTAAGTATCAATGCCAGAGTACAGCATGGTCAGTCACATGAAGTGAAAATGGCAACTACACAGCAATGCGCAAGCAGTAGTATGGCTTTCAGGCGTATTAGTGTGCACAGAAATTACTGTGGAGTGTATGAATGTTATCCACCTGATGTGAAAACAATTGGGAAATGGTATAGGAAGTTTCTGGCAACAGGATAGTGTTCTGAAACATACCGGTGGTGCATGTTATGGATTTTCAGAAGAGACAGTGCAGGACAACAGACAAATGGTTCTCAGAATCCCACGTAAGTCAATTCCTCAATCATCTAGGCAACTTGATATATTTCAGTCAACATTGCATCATGTAGTTCGCCAGCATCTACATATGTATGATTACAAAGTGCAAACTCTGCAACATCTGACAACGAATGCCAAACCACACTAACGACAATTTGCTGCAGATATGCTACAGCATATTGATATGGATACCAGTTTTATAGGAACATGATTATAATCAGATGGGGCAATCTTTCCTCTGTCAGGATGTGTTAACAGCCATAATGTTCGGATTTGAGAGTATCTTAATCTGCACACTGTCGTTCAACATGTTTGTGACAGCCCTAAACTAAATGTCTGGTGTGGGCTAATGCATGAGAGGATTGTTGAGGCATTTGTCTTTGTTGAACAAAAAGTGAATGGGTCAGTGTCTCTGGACATTTTGGAGCAGTTTGTTTAGCTTCAGAAACTAGACTTGTAACCCAACATCATTTTTCAACAAGACGGAGCTCCACCACATTCGTCAATGGCTGTTCACAAGTTCCTGGGAAGGAAATTTCCCAGTCATTGGATCGGACACAGAACTCATTGTCTGGCCACCACTTTCACCTGACATTATGCTGCTTGATTTCTTCATGTGGGGATTTGTGAAAGACCACATGTGTGTGACTGAAGTTGTCACATTTCTACATTGCGACATCATATCACTAATTCAATTGAAACAGTAACAGAGGAAACGTTACAAAGAACTTAGTACAAAAATGCATATTGACTCGATATTCTTCATGCTGCAAATGGTTCACACGTAGAGGTGTGCTAATGATAAATAAATAAATTTTCCAAGATGGTCTACAATCTGGTGCATTTTTCATTGTAGTATCTACTGTAGTTTTTTCCCCTGGGCCTTTGAAATCAGGGAGGTGTGAGTGGGACACCCTGTAATTGGCTGTTCAGAGGATAAACTGGCTGTTTGAAATTTTGTGAAATGATTTTTACCACAGTGAAAATTCTTTTTTCAATGATTCCCATCTGAAATAGATAATCTTAACTGTGACACTTTCTCAACTGATTCCAGGTAATGCATAATGAGCTACCCTTCTTTGAACTCTGTGTGTCATTTGTCAGTGCTCTCTGGTAATGAACCAAAACCACTCAAGAATGCTCTAGAACAGTATCAACTAGTACAGTGGGACTAGTTTTACTAGTGGATTTGTTATGCTCACTGAATCTTCTGTCAGTAGAACACCATCCTTAGCACTCTTTCCATACAACCATTTTTATATCATTATTCTAAAGTAACCTTCTGTTTACTCTAAACACAATATACTTAGTTGAATCAACAAACCTGAACTTTTTGCCATTTATCATATTGTATTACACAGAGATCTAGAAACATCAAATAAGAAGAAAAATTCTGAGGAGGAAACCTATATTGCTAGAAGCAGAGAGAGTGTGTGTCGGAGAGAGAGAGATATTGTACTTTCACCTGTAGCATCATTATGCCAATGAGCTGCATCCCCAAACTGCCATTCAACTGGACACTGCACATATTGTACTCAATCTAGGGCTTGGTCTCCCAACTCCATTTGATACTGCTGCATTTCATGGTCAGATTTCATTTCCTCTCTATTTGCCTCTGCTTTCTCTCACAGTTGCAACAATTAGTGATTCATCTGTATAAAGATATACACATTCGGTTAGTACAGATTACTGTTATTTTTCACTGAGGTGATAAGCATACAACAGAATCGCATTCACTTCCAACAAATCATACAAGTCAGAAAACTCACATAATGTCAATGATCTGCTAACAGTAAATTCTTTACTGCTTTTCACTGTAAATATTAGGATGTAAACTATAAACTGTAGTAATGTGACAAATGTTATTACAGTTTTGACAGAGAACTGAAAACCAAATAAAAAAAGTGTTTTAAGTGAAGTAAACTGTACATGAGATGTGTCCTTGTTCAAGACAGATCTGTTCCTTAGTACCAAAAATGAGTCTTACAGAAAATGAAATTCATCATTTTTGAAGACTAAAACATAGTTATATCCAAATCTTTAATGGTAACATATAAATCATTACTAAACCTATTTTTCAACATAACTGCCACCGGAAGTGAGAAACCTATTACATCACTGGACAAAATTTTAATCCTTGTGTTGTAGAAGCCTACTGACTGGGAATGGAAGCAGAATCTCAGGCTTGTTGAGCTCTTTCTTCATTGTGAAAGTGCTGACCTAATGACAGGAACTTCTTGAGGTGAAAGAAAAGATGAAATATGCTGGGAGTAAAATCAGGACTGTGAGTAGGATGGTAAACCAACTCCCTGCTGAAGTACTCCAGAATAGATGCTGTGTGCCAAATTGTATGTCAGTGAGCACTGTCACCAATCAACTTCATACAAGCACTGAGCATCTTGCCTCTCAGATTCAGTGGCTCATTGAAATATCCATTGTTTCACAATAATGGACAGCATTACATGTTTCACTTCTATGCATCAAGTCAGTGTGCACAATGCCCTTCCTATCCCAGAACACTGAGCGCATCAATACTATCTGCTATAACTTTGTCCTGACCATTTATCTACTGTGACACCAACACATTGATTGGTACCGAGTTTCTTGGACACAGTGAGTAACCCACATCACATCTCCTGTTAAAAGCTTATTGAGAAACCTATTGCCACCATCACAGTACATCTCTCAAAGTGTCAGTGGTGTTCCCATGTCATTCAGTTTCATGATCTTATATGATGTATTTTGGCACGTGCCTGATGCACACTTCTTTCAAGAGCAAGTGCTCAGTGCCAATTTCATACATCAAGGATCGCATTATCTGGGGAGGAAGGCTGCCAAGCTCTGTAATTGTCAAGTGTCGGTTTTCCATAATTCACCATCACACCGCCTCCACAATACTGTCATGGTGGACAGTCAGTCGCAACCTCCTTCAATATGGAGACTATGTTGTATGTATGCTGTTTCCACAGCACATTTTCACATTATTGTGAAAATTATTTGGATTCTTCAGTAACAGTAGCACAATGTTTTGCAACTTGTGCCCCCTTAGTTACTTACAATGATTAATTTTGCATCTATTTAGTCATCATCATGTCATTAGTTTTTGATTTATACAGTGATGTCCAACTATGAGTATGGAAACTTGTATCTGTATGTTAACCAACTGAAGACAAGCTGGAGACCAATGTTGTGTCAAATAATGTCAGTTTTATAGTGACTGCTAGCAGTTATTATCCGGTTCCCTAATTCTGTTTCCAGTGTGACAGTACGGCACTATACCATCGTTCCTGGAGGGTCCCACAAAAACTGTAATAAACACAGCTATCACTCTCAGAGCATATACGACATTCAATTGCCACTGATGACCACCTCCCTCAACCCAAGCACATCCTACTTGACATACTGTATAGAGCAGTAAGATACACATTGATATAAGTCATAACAATTCAGATGATTTTTGTTTTCAATTTTTTTATTATTATGCATAAGCATCAACAAAAGTTTCTCTTATTATTTTAGGTACTGTATATCTCCTCTTCTTCCCTACACACAAAATCAAATCTTTAACTTATAACTGTATCAATATTAAATGTAAGCTTTCCACTTGCTTCATTAGGCCTATATCACTCACCTTCTCAGTTATCCATTGGCCTACACTGTCACACTCACTAAGCGGTTTGTGGAGGGACAATGCTTGAACATGTGTTGCTTCCTCAGTTTAGCAAACTTGGAGTTATTAGTAGTAGTAGTAGTAGTAGTAGTAGTAGTAGTAGTAGTAGTAGCAGCAGCAGCAGCCTGTAATGGCCAGCCATTTGACAACCTGTGGACAATTTTCAAGCTATTATGAGGAAGAGATAACAGTCTTAGATTAGATTAGATTAATACTAGTTCCATGGATCATGAATACGATATTTTGTAATGATGTGGAACGAGTCGAATTTTCCAATACATGACATAATTAGGTTAATTTAACAACATACTTAAGTTAATATAACAACTATTTTTTTTGTGTTTTTTTGTTTTTCTTTATTTTTTATTTTTATTTTTATTTTATTTTTTATTTTTTAATATTTTTGTTTTTTTTTCTTTTTTTTTCTTAATTTATATCTAAAAATTCCTCTATGGAGTAGAAGGAGTTGTCATTCAGAAATTCTTTTAATTTCTTCTTAAATACTTGTTGGTTATCTGTCAGACTTTTGATACTATTTGGTAAGTGACCAAAGACTTTAGTGCCAGTATAATTCACCCCTTTCTGTGCCAAAGTTAGATTTAATCTTGAATAGTGAAGATCGTCCTTTCTCCTAGTATTGTAGTTATGCACACTGCTATTACTTTTGAATTGGGTTTGGTTGTTAATAACAAATTTCATAAGAGGGTATATATACTGAGAAGCTACTGTGAATATCCCTAGATCCTTAAATAAATGTCTGCAGGATGATCTTGGGTGGACTCCAGCTATTATTCTGATTACACGCTTTTGTGCAATAAATACTTTATTCCTCAGTGATGAATTACCCCAAAATATGATGCCATATGAAAGCAATGAGTGAAAATAGGTGTAGTAAGCTAATTTACTAAGATGTTTATCACCAAAATTTGCAATGACCCTTATTGCATAAGTAGCTGAACTCAAACGTTTCAGCAGATCATCAATGTGTTTCTTCCAATTTAATCTATCATCAATGGACACACCTAAAAATTTGGAATATTCTACCTTAGCTATATGCTTCTGATTAAGGTCTATATTTATTAATGGCATCATACCATTCACTGTACGGAACTGTATGTACTGTGTCTTATCAAAATTCAGTGAGAGTCCGTTTACAAGGAACCACTTAGTAATTTTCTGAAAGACAGTATTGACAATTTCATCAGTTAATTCTTGTTTCTCAGGTATGATTACTATACTTGTATCATCAGCAAAGAGAACTAACTTTGCCTCTTCATGAATATAGAATGGCAAGTCATTAATATATAATAAGAACAACAAAGGACCCAAGACTGACCCTTGTGGAACACCATTCTTGATAGTTCCCCAGTTTGAGGAATGTGCTGATCTTTGCATGTTACGAGAACTACTTATTTCAACTTTCTGCACTCTCCCAGTTAGGTACGAATTAAACCATTTGTTCACTGTCCCACTCATGCCACAATACTTGAGCTTGTCTAGCAGAATTTCATGATTTACACAATCAAAAGCCTTTGAGAGATCACAAAAAATCTCAATGGGTGGTGTTCGGTTATTCAGATCATTCAAAATTTGACTGTTGAAAGCATATATGGCATTTTCTGTTGAAAAACCTTTCTGGAAACCAAACTGACATTTTGTTAGTACTTCATTTTTACAGATATGTGAAGCTACTCTTGAATACATTACTTTCTCAAAAATTTTGGATAAAGCTGACCTAATTTGGTCATTTAGGTTAATCAACATTTTAAACAAATAACTGTTGGAAGATGTTTCACGCTGTTGCTTGCCTGTGGAGTTTGACAGTCCTCCTCTCCCAGCTGGGTCGTCTGCCATTGCAGGGCTTCTGCAGCTCCCACACAGTTCTTCAGCATGTCTGTCACATCTTCATGCTTCTTCTGCAGCTACGGCACATCGACTTCTTTGTGGCTGATACCTTCACTCAAAGTGAGCCACAGTGCATCTGACATTCGAATGCAGACATCATCTGTATCTGCAAAGAATTGGAAAAAGATAGACACACACTAAATTTCTGGGGGGGTTTCCAAAAATCATAAACATTATCAACACAATGAAGTTACGTGTGTCAAACAAAAGTTAATTTTTTTTCTTTCCCCACAAGCTACAGAGAGAATAACTGAACAAAAGGTAGGCCACTCCACAGGAATTAAGAGTGCAAGCTCTTAATGTTGGTCTACAGCTCCTGTGGTAGCTGAAAAGGGTAAGACACACCATAAAAAGGGAGCTGATCAACTTGCAGACTTACCTCGAACATACATCTGAAGACCATACTCCAAATTTCATATGCCTGAGTACTGAGCACTCTCCACAAGCCAACTGGGACAGCAACACCACTCTACATAGGGTTGACTTAGCAGTCCGATGCTCGAAGCTCATTGATCAACTACCTGGCCACAGGGAACCGACGGGGAAGGGGGCGGGGGTACTTTTTATCAGAGAGGTAAACGTACCAAGTGTGAAGAACTGAAATGCATATGGTTCATGATGGGCACCTAATCTGGCTGCGGCTCATCAAGAGCTTGGTTAATGACACTCTTTCATTATTTAAGAATGTGATATACTGCACTCATGAACAATTCAATTCTGTAATATTTCACACATAGCATGTTCTACATCTGTATTTACAACTCCGATATTATTTTCATTACATTCACGTATGTGTTAGTGCAGAAGTATTATGAAACCATTTGTTCTCAGATGTTGATATTTCAAAGTTGCCATGTAGGATTTGTGTGGTTATTCGTGTAACTGGCAACACTGGAAATTTTATTACAATTGTCATTAGCAGTATTAATATTGATAATTTAAGTAGTAAATAGAGTTTGGAATAAGTAAACTGAAAATAGGTTTTAAGTGGGAACAGTTCCTGTTAAAATGTTAATATTTATTTATTGTTCTGTGGACTTAATTAAGGAGAAGTCTCCATGGTCATGGAATGAGTCAATACACGAAATTATGACATGATATTAGAAACAGATAAAATGAAATATAAAAGAAAACATATTCAGGTGACAAGTCATAAGTTTAAATAAAGAAAATAAACAATGCAATACTGGAATTTGCTTAATTTTCTAGCTCTTCCAGGAGCTCCTTGACAGAATAGAAGGTGTGAGCCATGAGGAAACTCTTCAGTTTAGACTTAAAAGAGTTTGGGGTACTGCTAAAATTTTTGAGTTCTTGTGGTAGCTTATTGAAAATGGATGCAGCAGAATACTGCACTCCTTTCTGCACAAGAGTCAAGGAAGTGCATTCCACATGCAGATTGGATTTCTGCCTAGTATTAACTGAGTGAGAGCTGCTAACTCTTGGGTTAGGCTAATATTGCTAACAACAAACGACATTAAAGAAAATATATACTGTGAGGGCAATGTCAGACTTCCCAGACTATTGAATAGGGGTCAAAAAGAGGTTATCGAACTTACACCACATATAGCTCGAACAGCCTCTTTTTGAGCCAAAATTACCCTTTTTTGAATCAGAAGAATTACCCCAACAAATAATACCATACGACGTAAGCGTATGAAAATATGTGAAGTAGACTACTTTTTGTGTTGAAGTGTCACTTGTTTCAGATACTGTTCTAATGGTAAATAAAGCAGCAGTTAGTTTCTGAACAAGATCCTGGACATGGGCTTTCCACAACAGCTTACTATCTATCCGAACACCTAGGAACTTTAACTGTTCCGTCACGCCTATAATATGCCCTTTCTGTCTGATCAAAATATCGGTTCTTGTTGAATTGTGAGTTAGAAACTGTAAAAACTGAGTCTTACCATGATTTAGCATCAAATTATTTTTCACAAGCCACGAACTTATTTCATGAACTACATTATTTGTTTTTGCTTCAATATTACACACAAGATCCTTCACTATCAAGCTGGTGTAATCAGCAAACAGAAATAGTTTTGAATCACCTGTAATACTAGAAGGCATATCATTTACATAAATAAGAAACAGCATCAGCCCCAGCACCGACCCTTGGGGAACGCCCCACTTAACAGAGCCCCATTGGGACTGAACATCATTACCACTCTCAGTATTCGGGTAATTACCTTCTGCTTTCTGTTCTTAAAGTAAGAGGCGAACCAATTGTAAGCTACTCCCCTTACTCCATAATGGTCCAACTTCTGCAGTAATATTGAAATGATTGGAGTGGCTTTATAATGTAATACCTTTTAACACATGTTGTTCATGGTAAGGAACTTTATTATGTTGGAAAATGTTGATAAAATTCGGAAAGAGTGATATTATTGTACACAGCAGTTCATTTAAATGAGATGGATCAATAGTCCTAAAACCTGGAAACAACTTTTCAGACAGTAATATCACAGCACTAAGACTCAAACTGTAGCGATTTGAGAATTTCCGCGTAAATTCTAGAACCACTCGTCCTTCTACCATTGCGAATACAGGATATTTTATAAATAAGTGTGAGAGAATGTACATACTGTGTGACATGTTTTTGTTTGCAGGCTTCAAAAGAGTCACGAACACAAGGTAGATGTGATGGTATCAACAAGTGTTTGCCGCTCACACCACGGAAGCTGTATTGGAAGAAAATGAGTGTTTATGTATCTCATGGTTTTTTTAATATCATTGACTATTGTAACAAGAAAAAAGAAGAACAGTTGAATCATTGTTAAATAAACTTCACATATTGGACTAGCTAGAGGCAAGACAGGTTCATATTTTATGTGGTTGTAGAACCAAATATATTGCAGATGTTTTTAATCAAGCCTAACACAGGAGGAGTCAGTTGACTTGCAAGTATTCTAATGCTTTGTTATTTGTGGAAGTTAAAATATATCAAGACAACTTAAAGTATTATGTGAGTATCCACTTATTTCATGAGGGGTTGGAGGGAGGGAGGGAAGGGGGGGGGGAGAAATAGAGAGAGAGAGAGAGAGAGAGAGAGAGAGAGAGAGAGAGAGAGAGAGAGAGAGAGAGAGTTACTGATAAATTTTGTTAACCAGCAGTACTCTTCAGAGAAGGAGGTTTCGGAGATTGAGAGAGCCAGATAAGATATCCGCAGAAGAAGATTGGCTGTGCAGATCAAGTAAGTCAACTGAAGTGAGAGAGTTGTGAAAATTGCATGTAATGCAATGATGTAAGGAAGATGTAATGTTAAAAGAAGAAAAAGAAGATTCCCACATATTACACTAAGAATAAGTACGACAAGAATAATTCATCTAAGAAGATCTGGTGTGGGGTGTAAGCAAATCTTGCATGCATCACAAGGACGCAGACATGGGAACCAGCCTAAGTCTGATGATGCCGGCACTAGTCGGAAATCACCAGTGCTGATTCCACATATGCCTGCTGACACTGATGCTGAAAACAACATTCAATGCTGCCGGTGCCAGTGCTGTTCTATGGTGCTGATTACGCATCCGCTCACCAACGCAGCTAGAACTCTATGCCGGGTGAGTGCAAAATAGTAACTGTTTGAGTGTGAAGTTAAAGAAACTGTTGAATAATAGAGTGTTAGTATAGTTATTACACTCAGTGTAGAATTTTTTGATGATTACTAGATCTAAAGGTAAGAAGAATATGGATAATAAACAGAGAATTGGGGAAACATCAGAACCAGCCATGGCAATGAAAATGAGTAAGGAGATGACAGACTGGTCTGAGGTAGTAAAATTAATCAACACCCAAAGTGCAGATTCAGCAGCTTTGAGAAAGGAACTAAGTCTTAAATTAGACTCAATAGGTACTCAATTAAATGATAAAATAGATGAAGGGTGTTTCTTTGAGAAATGAAATAATTGCAACTTTAAGGGAAAAACTCTATGCACAGAGTTCTACTTTAAGTAGAGAAATAGACGCAGTGAATACTCAAATTATAAATTGGATGTTCAGAATAGAACTTTAGGATTGCTAAGTGTTAAAGTAGATTCACAAAGTAAAGACTTAGATAATTTATGTGAAGCTAGGGGCTAATTTGAAGACTGAATTTGACACTTTAACTACTAAAGTAGAGAATTTTAAAAAAAATTTTGAAAGACGAATTAACTAGTTTGTTAAGCAGTGACTTTTCACAGAGTAACCACTTTTAGGATGTTTGTGTGATAGTGAATGTGATATTGAATATGAATGTGATAATGTAGAATCTGAATTTAGTGAGAAGTTAGGATCATTTCAGAATGTATGTAATGTTACATTTGTTGCTGTAAACAAAAGACTGCACAATTTGAGAGATAATATTGAAAAACAGGGTAAGTTAATACCAATAGTCCAATAGCAAATTGCTTGCATTAACACTCTAGTAGGTACTGTGGAAAGAAACTTTAAAGAGAAATTAGAAACCTCAGACATAATTAATATGAGTAGTCTGGAGGAACAGGTAGAGGAAATAATTGACCAAAAAATTGCCGTGAGAGTAATCTGAGAACCTGTCTCCTGCCTTATCCATTGACCTCAATGATACCAAGAAATGTATGGATGAATTATGGAAAGAATTCAAACCTATTCAGGACAAGGTAGATAAGAGGATAACTTCTCCTAATGTGGTATTAACTAGTGAGGTAATGATGGATTTACAATGGGGAGCCAATTCAGGGTTATCTAAGCAATTGCCTAAGTTTAAGCCAGATGGGGAAGTACATACTACCTGTTTTTTGGAAAGGTTCAACCAAGCAATGCCCAAGAACTGGGAAAATTCAAAAAAGATGGTGTTTGCTGTTGGGTATCTGTTAGGGGAAGCCTCAGAGTGGGGAATGGTAAACAACGCAAACTTTTCCTCTTGGGAAGATTTTCAAAAGAAGTTTAAAGAGAATTATTGGTCAGCAAGTGCCCAGGAAAGCTATTATCAGACTTGTGGGACCCAAAGTATTACAGTAATATGTGGGGAACAATGAGAAAGTATTTTGACTGGCATTTAACATGAGCAAAGTACTTTGACAAACCAATGGAGGGAGAGGGGTTAGTTCGAATTTTAATAAGACTATTGAACATTTACCGGAGGAAGAATATATTATGTAGTGGGTGGAGAATGATTGAAGTATTATTATATTTTGTCGATGCACTTGATCCCATTAACTATGCAGGAATTTGTGGCAAGTAATAATAGAGCACAAAGTGCTAATATAGCATGCCAAGCTGGTAACCAACCGGTGATTACTAGTAATGAGGAAAACGTAGTGAGATGTGGATACAGGGCTGGGGTCCAGTCCTACAGATACACTAGGAATCCTGGTTTATAATAAGTATCTTAATTTCTCACACAAAATACCAACAAAAGAATGGTTGTTACTGGAAGAACCAAACTTGACTATCAATATTACACAACCAATAATAGTAGGAAACATGGAGACTTTTGAAGTTAACATATTTACAGATTCAGGGAGTGAGGTGTCACTCATTTCTAGCACATTCTTTAACTTATTACAAACTAAACATCACTTACCTCTGTTATCATTAACAGGAGTTCACACACTTGGTACAGCAGTAATGAAGAGCACAGTTGTGGGCAGTCCAGCAAGAGGTGGACGACTGTCATTTGGGAGTCACAGTGACACTCAGGTGGGTTCTCACGACAGAGTAGGTAACCATGCATTAACCACGTATGGCCAATACAGAGCTGGCAGAGGACAACTGATTCCCTGTGAGAGGCTTGCATGGAAGACTTCCACACATTCATAGTCTCCTTAATAACACACAATTTGTTGTGTGTGCTGTTATGTCATTCCATCTCCCAAAGCCAAAAAACCGTGCGGTGCAAGACAGAATGCAAGTCAGCTTTGGAGATGCCTATCTCCTGAAGACGTTTCTGTGTTTCCTGTTCGGCCAGCCTGTCAGCAAGTTCATAGATGGGAATTCTGACATGTGCTGTGGTCCACACAAACGCCATGGAACAGCAGAACTGATCCAGGGCATAGATGGACTCCTGAATGGATGCTACCAGAGGTTGGTGAGGATGGTACTGGTTGATAGCTTGTAGGCTGCTCAATGAATCAGTAAACAGGAGAAATGACTCACCAGGGCATGAGCGGATGTACTCAAGAACACGAGATATAATTTGGATGCTCAGGGGAACTATGAATATGTGCTGTGTAACTGGAGGGTAGTTGCGCATGTCTGATCTGCAGTGGAAGAACACCAGCCTCCACCAGTATGCTAGTCACTGGACTCGTCCTAAAAGCTCCTGTCACTAATGAAACCCCACAGTGGTGCACAGGGTCAAGTAAATGCAATGCTGAAGGCGCTGCCAAACCATAAACCACACTTCCATAGTCAATTCAGGATTGGACAGGGGCTCTGTAGAGCTGCAGCAGCATACAGTGATCTGCACCCCAATTATTGTTGCTCAAGCAATGGAAGGCATTGAGGTGCTGCCAGCACTTCTGCTTAAGCTGACGAAGATGAGGGAGCCAAGTCAATTGAGTGTTGAAACCCAGTCCTAGGAATTGAGTCTCCACTACAGTAAGTGGATCGTCATTAAGGTGAAGTGTGTGTTCTGGTACAATGCTGACAGAAATGCATGACATGACTTTGCGGCTGAAAACTGAAAGCTGTGGGCTAATGCCCATGACTGCACCTTGTGGATGGTGCCATGGTGCCGCTCAGCGAAAACAGTACTGGGTCAGCAGTATGAAATGCAGAAGTAGTCTGCATACAGAGGAGGTGAGACGGAGGGCCCAACAGCTGCTGCTAGACTGTTAATGGCCACTAAAAATAGAGAGACACTCAATACAGAGCCCTGCGGGACTCCATTCTCCAGGATATGGATGGAACTATGGGAGTCACCAACTTGGACATGGAAAGTATGGAGCGACAGGAAGTTTTGGATAAAAATCCAGAGTGGTCGCCGGAGACCCCACTCATACAATGTGGCAATAATATGAGGTCACCAAGTCACATCGTATGCTTTATGTAAGTCAAAAAAGATGGCAATCAGGTGCTGCCATCTTGAATAGGCTGTTTGGATGGCAGACTCGATGGATACAAGATTATCAGTGGTAGGGTGACCCTGGCGGAAGCCGCCCTGACATGGAGCCAGCAAGCCACATGACTCCAGAACCCAACCCAACCGTCAACATATCATATGTTCCAGCAGCTTACAAAGAACATTGGTGAGGCTGATGGGGTGATAGCTATCCACATCAATGGGGTTTTTACCATGTTTGGCACCAGAATGATGGTGCTCTCTCGCCATTGCGATGGAAAGATGCCGTCGCACCAGATCTGGTATAAGATGATGAGAAAATGTCGCTTGTAGTCAGATGAGAAATATGTAATCACCTGGCTGTGGATGTCATCAGGCCCAGGAGCTGTGACACAGCAATGTGCAAGGGCACTGAGGAGCTCCCACTCTGTAAATGGGGCGTTATAGGATTAACTGCAGTGTGTAGTGAATGAGAGGACCTTCCCTTCCAGCCACCATTTCAGTGTGTGAAAGGATGGGGGATAATTCTCTGATGCAGAGGCTCAAGCAAAGTGCTCAGCAAAGTGCTTGGCAATCACATTTGCATCAGTACATAACTTGCCATTTATGATAATACCAGGGACAGCTGTTGGGGCCTAATACCCGAAAAGATGTTTGATCTTTGGGAAGGTGATGTGTGGCACCCAATGGTGAAGATCTATCTCCCCAACACTAATTCTTCCAATGTTTGATAAGGTGGCGAACATGGGCATGGAGCCATTTAAAGGCTATGAGGTGCTTCAGGGAAGGGTGCCACTTATGATATTTCAGAGCTCGCCCATGCTCCTTAATTGCTTCAGCAACTTCCAGCGACCACCAAGGGACTGCCTTATGCCTGAGGCACCCTAAAGAGTGAGGGACCGCATTTTCTGCCGCAGACACAATTGTGCTAGTCAACTGCTCAACCATCACATCAATGTTACCATGTGGGGGAGATTCAGCAGTGACATCCAAGGTGAAAGCTTCCCAGTCTGCATTGTTCAAAGACCATCTGGGCAGGCGTCTGTGCACCTGATGCTGGGGCAGTGACATGAAGATCGGGATGTGGTCACTACCAAACAGGTCATCATGTGCTCTCCAGTAAATAGATAGGAAAAGTCCTGGGCTGCAAATTGATAAATCAATGGCCGAGGAACTACCAAGAGCCACACTGAAATGTGTGGCGGCCCCAGTATTTAAGAGGCATAGGTTGGATTGCGACAGTAAAGTTTCAACATCCTTGCCTTGGCCAGTAGGCATGGTACCACCCCACAAGGGATTATGGTTATTAAAATCTCGCAGAAGTAGGAAAGGTTTAGGGAGCTGATCAATCATTGCAGCTAATACAAGGGTACCGCACCATCTGGAGGAAGGTATACATTGCAGACAGTTATTTCCCGCACTGTCAATATTATGACAGCCACAGCTTCAAGAGGGGTCTTGAGCAGCTAAATCGACAGCCAAAGCATAATGTAAATATTTTAGATCTGGTAGCCATGAACAGACCAAACCTAGAACAAACCTGGGAACAGAGTGACCCAAGAGACCCATTCCTAGTGAGAAAAGCCAAAGAAGACTTACACTTCTCTGGCTTAAAAGCCCCACCATCAAGGGTGCAGGTGTAGTCTTCCAGCTCTAAGAGGTGACCTAGGTTTGTGGAGATGATGGTTGCAGAACTGTTGTAGCAGCAGGGTAAGACGATGTCATATTCACAGGATGCAGGCGTTCAAATTATCTCTTAGCCTCAGTGTAGGTCAGTATTTTTTTTTTTTTTTTTTGTTTTGGTTTTAGGGCGCAAAACTGCTATTGTTATTAGCGCCCGATCCGTGACTTAGGATACAGTAAAAACCGAAAATGGAAACCAGCAGCAATGGGAACGAAACTCAAAAAATTGGAGAAACTAAAAGCAGAAGGAAGGCTTAAAAATCCACTACAGAAACGGGTTGGTTGTCCCCAAGAAAATCTTCAAATGACTGAATTCATTTCACTGGCACTAATAAACTTGAGAACGCGATCGGCCGAGTGCGTGTCATCTGCTAAAATGGACGATATGTCAGGCGACAGCTGTAGACGGGTGCGTAACGGAGTAAAATAGGGGTAATCAATTAAAAGGTGTCTTACCGTCCACAGCTGAGAGCAGTGGGGACAGAGTGGGGGAGGATTGCCGCTTAAAAGATGTCGATGGCTAAAAAGACAGTGCCCTATCTGGAGTCTAGTTACAATTACCTCCTCCCGATGACTCGTTCGGGAGGAAGAAGTCCAAGCACAGAAAAGAGCTTTCACGTCCCACAATTTATTATGGGGAAGTGTCGACCAATGTGTGTGCCATAAAAGAACAACACGATGACATAAAACGCTCCGTAGATTGGTGAAGGGAATCGATTGAATAGCTGGCCGAAGAAGAGAGACTGCAGCCTTGGCCGCTATATCGGCCGCCTCATTTCCACAGATACCAACGTGTCCTGGGAGCCAGAGAAATACCGCCGAGATGCCCCCCAGGTGGAGGAAGCGCAGACAGTCCTGAATCCGGTGGACCAGATGGTGGACAGGGTAAAGAGCTTGGAGACTGAGGAGAGAGCTGAGAGAATCTGAACAGATAACATACTGTATCTACTGATGGTGGCGGATGTAGTGGATAGCCTGGAGAACAGCGTAAGGCTTCGCAGTATAAACCGAACACTGGTCGAAAAGCTGAAATTGATTTTGGGTGTCGCCAACAATATAGGCACTCCCTACATCTAACGATGTTTTCGAGCCATCAGTGTAAATGAATGTGGCTGCCTTCATTTGTGCACATAGAGCAGCAAATGCCCGATGATAAACAAGTGAAGGGGGAAATTAACAAAGGTCACGGAGCAGGCAGATCCGGGGATGGAGCCAAGGCGGTGCTGTACCCCAACTTGTCAAGAAGGTTTTAGGAACGCGGAAGGAAAGAGAATGGAGCAGTTGACGGAAGTGGACTCCCGGTGGTAGTAGGGAGGAGGGGCGGCCTGCATACCCTACATCAAAGGAGGCGTCGAAAAAAAATGTCATGGGCTGGATTAGCAGGCATGGAAGACAGACTCAGAAGGACTGACGCCGATTGGACAACGGAGGTTCAGCAGTCTCAGCATGAAGGCTTTCCACAGGGCTGGTGTAAAAAGCTCCAGACACTAAACGTAATCCACGGTGGTGGATAGAGTCGAGACGAAGAATAGACGGCCAAGCAGAGGAGTAAACTATGCTTCCATAGTCCAATTTAGAGCGCACTAAGGCGCGGTAGAGGCGGAGAAGGACAACTCGGTCCGCTCCCCAGGAGGTACCATTCAGGACATGGAGGGTGTTGAGGGATCGGAGACAGCGAGCTGAAAGATAAGTAACGTGGGAGGACCAGCACAGTTTTCTGTCAAACATAAGACCCAAGAATTTAGCGACGTCCGAAAACGGAAGGTTGACAGGTCCTAGATGTAAGGGGGGTGGAAGAAACTCCTTACGTCGCCAAAAATTAACACAAACGGTCTTACTGGGAGAAAAACGGAATCCGGTTTCGATGCTCCAAGACTGGAGGCGATCGAGACATCCTTCAAGATGTCGTTCAAGAAGGCTGGTCCGTTGAGAGCTGTAGTAGGTAGCAAAATCGTCCACAGAGAGGGAGCCTGAGAAAACAGGGAATGAGACAGTCCATAATTGGAATTATGGCAATGGCAAACAGTACAACACTTAGCACAGAGCTCTGGGGTACCCCGTTTTCTTTGGAGAAAGTACGGGAGAGAGTAGTGTTCACCCGCACTCTAAATGTGCGCTCTGCCATAAATTCGCGAAGAAATAGTGGCAGCCGACCTCGAAAGCCCCAAGAGAACAGTGTGCGGAGGATGCCTGTCCTCCAACAGGTATCGTATGCTCTCTCCAGATCAAAAAATGTTGCTAACGTTTGGCGTTTCCGGAGAAAATTGTTCATGATATAAGTGGAGAGAGTAACAAGATGGTCAACTGCAGAACGATGCTTTCGGAATCCGCATTGGGCAGGTGTTTAAAGACTGCGGGACTCCAGCGACCAAGCTAAACGGCAATTTACCATACGCTCCAAAGCCTTACATACACTACTCGTGAGAGAAATGGGGCGATAGCTAGAGGGGAGATGTTTGTCCTTTCCAGGTTTCAGAACAGGAACGACGATAGCTTCCCGCCATCGTCTGGGAAAAGTACTGTCGGTCCAAATTCGATTTTAAAGGCGAAGGAGGTAACGCAGACTATGGGTTGATAAATGCAGCAACATTTGGACGTGGATACCATCCGGTCCTGGAGCAGAGGAGCGAGAAGAAGAGAGTGCATGTTGGAGTTCCCGCATGGAGAAAACAGTATTATAGCTTTCGCGATTTTGAGAGAAGAAAGCAAGTGGTTGCACTTCCACTGCACGTTTCTTCGGGAGAAACGTTGGCGGGTAATTTGAAGAGCTCAAAATCCCAGCAAAGTGTTGACCCAATGAGTTAGAAATTGCGACGGGATCCACTAATGTATCATGCGCGACTGTGAGCCCAGAGACCGGTGAGAAACTAGGCGCGCCTGATAACCATCGAATCCGACTACAAACTTCCGAGGAGGGAGTGAAGGTGTTAAATGAGCTACTAAAGAATTTCCAGCTTGCCTTCTTGCTATCGTGGATGACACGACGGCATCGCGCACGGAACTGCTTATAGCGGATACAGTTGGCCAAAGTAGGATGGTGGTGGAAAACACGAAGAGCACGTCGCCGCTCACGTATTGCGTCACGGCATGCCTCGTTCCACCAAGGAACTGGGGGGCGCCGGGGCAATTCGGAGGTGCGTGGTATTGAACGTTCCGCAGCTGTAAGAATAATGTCTGTAATATGTGTGACCTTATCGTTGATGCTAGGAAAGTGACGGTCATCGAATGTCACTAGAGACGAAAAAAGTGTCCAATCGGCTTGGGTAAACTTCCAGCATCACGGGCGCATATACGGCAGTTGAGGCTGCAGTCTAAGGACACATGGAAAGTGGTCACTCGAGTGTGTATCTAAAACGGCGAACCATTCAAAGCACCGAGCTAGCGGAACAGTACCGACCGAAAGGTCCAAATGAGAGAAATTTGTTGTGGAGGCAGACGAAAATGTAGGGACTGCAGTGTTGAGGCAAACTAGATCCGCTTGGTGAAAAATGTGTAGTAATAGTGAGCTACGTGGACAAGGATGTGGAGATCCCGAAAGCGGGTAGTGGGCATTGAAGTCCCCAACCAGCAAATAGGGGGGTGGAAGCTGACGAAGAAGATGAAGGAGATCAGCTCGTACCATTGGTGTGGACGATGCAATGTATACAGTACAAAGAGAAAAGGTATATCCAGAAAGGGAAAGACTGACAGCGACAACTTGGAAGGAAGTGTTTAAGGGGATTGGGTGATAATGGAGAGTATCATGGAGAACAATCATGAGTCCTCCATTTGCTGGAGTGCCTTCAACAGAGGGGAGATCATATTGGACGGAGTGAAAATGGAGGAGAACAAAGCGGTCATGGGGACGCAGCTTTGTTTCCTGAAGACAGAGGATGACCAGCGAGTAGGATCGTAAGAGGATCGACAATTCATCCCGATTGGCTCGAATGCCACGGATATTGCAGTGGATAATGGACATAGGGTGGGCAGAAAATGGAGGAATGTCACCAAGGTTGCCGTCAACTCAACGACTGCTCAGAGCTTGCGACCGACAGCATGGAGCAGCATTCAGCCGAAGGCAGAAGATTCTGATCCATAGGTTGCTCAGGAGCAGCTCCTAACACCAGCGATCGGCCGGTTGATCGGCCACCAGCAGTGCGGCTTGGCGACACACAAGACTGCCGAGAGCAATTTCCAACAGGTGATGCTGTAGGTGAGACACGCCTTGGCGGAGAAGGAGATGAACTGGGTTTCTTATTAGCCTTCTTGGGAACATGATGTTTAGATGAAGGAGGAACCAATGGTTGTGAAGTTGGGGCATGTAAAAAGTCTTCACGAGTATGCTCTTTTTTCAAAGTCTTGGTGTCTGACTTTTGGGCTCGAGATTTGGCAGAACCCGATGAAGGGTGAGCCATAGAGTGGGCAGGCGAAAGTGGTGAGGTTGAATGGGCGATCTTTGCACTGGCCGATCTGACAACCATGGCACTAAAGGTGAGGTCGCAAGTCTGTGTGGCCGCCTCCTTTGGTGGCCGAGAAGAAGCAAGGACAGTGCTGTATTTTCCTGTCTGAGGCACGGTGGGCTCTCGACTGGCGAATAATTTTCGATCAGCAAAGGTCGACACCTTTTCCTTCACTCTGATTTCCTGAATGAGCTATTCGTCTTTAAAAATGGGGCAATCTCGAGAGGAAGCAGCGTGGTCACCCATACAGTTGATGCAACGAGGGGATGGAGATGGATAAGCACCCTCATGGGCATCCTTGCCACACGTAACACATTTGTCCGGATTGGAACAGGACTGGCTGGTGTAATTGAACCGCTGACACCGATTGCAACGCGTAGTGATTGGGACGTAAGGGCGAATGGAAATTATCTCATAGCCTGGTTTGATTTTCAATGGGAGTTGAACTTTGTCAAATGTCAAGAAGACAGTGCGGGTTGGAATGGTGTTCGTGTCAACCCTTTTCATAACTCTATGAACAGCCGTTACGCCCTGGTCAGACAGGTAGTGCTCAATTTCTTCATCAGATAATCCATCGAGGGTGCATGTATAAACGGCCCCACGTGATGAATTTAAAGTATGGCGCGGTTCCATTCAGACAGGGAAGATGTGTAGCAGTGAAGAACGCAGCATTCTTTGTGCCTGGAGGGCACTGACTGTTTCTAACAACAAGGTGCCATTCTGTAATCTGGAACAAGACTTTACATGACCTGCAATTGCGTCGACACCTTTCTGAATAATGAAAGGGTTGACCGTGGAGAAGTCATGACATTCGTCAGACCGAGAAACAACAAGTAACTGTGGCAACGGTGGAAGGACTGTCTGTGGCTGAGACTCATGGAACTTATGCTTCTGAGCAGACATAGTGAAAGATGAGGAAACCATTGCGAAAGTATCACCCATGATTACCGGCGTCTCCGATGGAGCGCTCCTCCCTTGTGGGGGCCCTTTCTGAGGGCACTCCCGCCTTAGGTGATTGTTCACACCTCAGGTCACACCTCCCGAGAAACAGATGGAGGGACCAATCGGCACTTTTGGAAGGTATCAGCTCAGATAATCACCCCTCCCTATGCCTGGCCGTTACCAGGGTGTATGTACATGCCTACCTGTATACCCGGGACGGGGAATTACGCGTTACCCCGTCACCGGCTACGCAAGAAAATGCATTGGTTGGCCTTCAGTCACGCACAGGGAGGAAGAAAATAGAAAGGGAAGAACAAAAATAGGGAAAGGAAACAAGAGAGGTCTCAAACGCCGCAGCGGAGAAAAGGGTAAAGAGAAGTGGTAAGGAAAACAGAAGGACAAAGGAAGGATGAAGACATACAAGCAGAGAAGGAAAAGAATGCGTTACATTTACAAGCATCCATCTCCGGACGTAGGCACAAACCATACCCCCAGATGGCGAGAAAGGGAAGGAAAGAGCCAGAGGTGAGGGGAGGAGGGGTGAAGATGGGGGATAGGGAAGGATGCGGAAAAGGAAGGTACGCAGCCTGGAAAGGAAGGAGGGCCACATTAGCTCGGGGTCCCGTGCTCGCTACGCACGTATCCATAAAAGAGTTGTGGACCCCCTGGGGAGGGGGGGGGGGTAGGTCAGTCTGTCCAGGGTCTTTCACTCCATGGTTTTCCTTTCTTTCTGGAGAATCCTGCAGTCGGATGAGCAAGGCAAATGGTGCTCTCTGCATTTGACACAGATGGAAGTGGGGCGCATGGAGTATTGGGGTGTGTTGGGTGTCTGCAATCTCTGTTTGTGACACTGAAGTACAGTGGGAAGACATATGACCGAATTTCCAGCACTTAAAGCACCGCATTGGGGGAGGGATATAGGGCCTTACATCACGCTGGTGGACCATCACCTTGACCTTCTCGGGCAATGCATCACCCTCGAAGACCAAGATGAAGGCACCAGGGGAAGCCTGATTATCCTTCGGACCCCAGTGGACACACCACATGAAATGTACACCTCGCCACTCTAAATTGGCACACAGCTCATCATCGGACTGCAAAAGAAGGCCTCTGCGAATTAGGCTACACTGGACCATATTTAAGCTCTTATGGGGCATGATGGTTACAGAAATATCCCCCAGCTTGTCACAAGTGAGTTACTCCTGCGACTGGGCATAGGACACTGTATTGATCAAGACTGACCCAAATCTCATTTTGAACAAGCCCTCCACTTCCAAGAACTAGTCCTCATCAGCAGTGTGATCCATGTGTGGTCAGGGGGCTACAACCAACAGGGTACATGGTGGCCCCACCACAATGGACTGGCTACTGTGCTGGATATCAGGTGCAAAGAAGTCCATGGTCATCGTCTATGCAGAAACAGACACTGCATAATGCATGGTGGAAAACGCACCGAGGAAGGTGTCCTCAACCAAGAGATGGAGAATGGGCAGGACTGCAATGCGACGACGAGAAAGTGGGCTAAAGATCTCAATGCATGATCGACACTGTGCAACTTGTAAGGCGCCCTTCCCCAAATGGCTCGCTCTTTGGGAAAATTTTGAAGAACGGAGGTCAAACCCTACAGGGGACCATCACATAAAGTCCAAAACATGTGAGACTCCTTTTAATCGCCTCGTACGAAAGGCAGGTATACCTCGGGTCTATTCTAACCCCTGGACCTGCAGGGGTTTGTCTGTGATTAACAGCTACTGCACAACTGTCACAAGAGATCAGTAATATAGACCAATCAGCATATAGGACTGACATACAAAACAAAGTAAAAGAATCCACAATATTAACCAATGCACGGAAAGTAGATTTATATAGAATTCTAATGGAATACGAAGAAGTATTATCCAATTTTCCCAGTAATATCAGTGATTACATATGTAAGTTTAAAATAAAAAATGACACTCCATTTTTCTGTAAGCCATATCCAGTACCGGGAAGTTTGAAAGAAGCCGTTAAGGAGCAAATCGACAAAATGATTGACAACAATATAATAGAACTTACTTCTAGCATCATGAATAACCCTTTAGTAGTGGTAAAAAAGTTACAGGAGGTGTGCTAGACACATGTACATTGAATAAACATGTAGAAACAGAACGAGACGGACTATTCCAAGAAGAGTGGGGTCTAGATAGTGTAAATCACACATCTATAGCTTTTGCTAGCCATAGTCTTAATAAATATGATGTAAACTACAAAGCTACTCAAAATGAACTATTAGCATTACTATGGAGTATCCAAAAATTCCAAACACTAGTATGGGGGCAGAAATCCATATTTACACATATCATCACGCTCTATCTTTTTTGATGAATAGTCATTTGTTACATACTAGATTAATGTGATGGATGTTGTTCCTACAAGAATATGACATTAGAACACAGTATGTAAAAGGTTGAGAGAATATTGTACAAGACACTTTGTCTAGGTTACATATAGACATGGAAGAGTTACAAGTGATCTGGTGTAATTTTTGCAATTAATTTTCTGACAGAGTATCCACACACCAGGATACAAGAGATGGCATAAAGAACATGATCCCTATTTTTACCAAGATGTTTGCTACATGTATTAGAAATCCCTTGCCTCCTAAGCAAGCAGAGAAATGGAAAATTATGGGTCATATTTTATTTTGGTGGGATAGTATAACATTGCAACAATGGCTTTTATGCATTCCGAAGTTAATGGAAGATGAAATTGTGTGATATGTTCATACATGGAATGGACACTTTAGAATAAAGAAATGTATAGCTCGTATGAATAAGTTCTGTTACTTTAAAAGGCTAGGACATAAAGTAGCATCATTAATATGGCCTTGTGAAGCCTTTCAGAAGGTGAAAGAGAGGAACACTCACTCATGTGTATCCAATCATTCCAAAGTCTGTACACAAACTTACAGCAGCAGATTTCTTAGTACCTATTCTGAAAGGAAAGGGAGGAATGTCATACATTTTAGTTCTCATAGAGTGTTGGTCAACAAACGATTATACACTATTTGCTACAATACTTTCTGGAGGTAGGAAAACCCTACTGTTTCTCTCCAATAATGGAACACAATTTGTTAGTAATGATTTTAAAGAATTTTTAGCATGGGAAGGTATTTGTCAAGTGTTAATATCCAACTATAACCTGTCCCCAAATCTGTATGAACAGGTAATGAAAAATTTTGTGAAATTATGCCACACCTACTGCCATGAAAAAACATACTTTATGGGCAACAAAGATCAAAGACTTTAAACTTATTTTAAATATACTACCACATTTATGAACAGGGTTAACACCTTTAGAAGTAATAGGCAAACCTTTTACAGGAGAACCTCTTATTAAATGTTTCATTTGGCCTGAAAAGCCTACTGAAGATTACGAACTTAAACAGGAAATGGGTTCTAAAAATTTAGTTGAAAAGGCGCAACAATGAGTGATTAGACTTAATGAGAAGACTATCAAACCTCACTACAAGGTCAATGAGCTAGTTCTCGTAAAACAGCATCTTCAGAGCTCTGCCCTGAGGAAAGAGAGACACAAGTTTTTCTAAAAATATGAGGGACCATACCGAGTTCAAAAAGTAGTACATCCTGAAACATTTTTATTTGATCCTATAATGGAATCAGAGACAGGAAAGTACAACATTAAGGACATAAAGTTGTATATCCCCCAGCGACATTAACGTTCGGTGTTAACGGGCGGAGTGACGACCGTCGGATCCCGAGATGTTTTCGGTGTTTCTTCCGTAGTAAAATTTTCCTGCACTGAATTCCCCCAACTTCTTACACTATGCCCCTACTTCTTACACTACCCTATCATCCCCCATTTACAGTTTAATAGAAACATACCAGCAAGGAATTGTGATTACATCACCCAAAACTGCTCCTGGTATATGGCTGTATCATCCTCGATTGTTAGAGACTAGTGCCCAGCCAGTCTCTCCCATCATACACATATAGTCAAGTTTTATTTTTGCTTGAATTAGTCTTTGTAAGTAATCGCTCCTTGCACAGCAAGGAGGTGGGTAATGTGATGATGTTAAACTTTCACGAGATCCAGGACTACTATCAGTAAGACCATACCCCAATTTTTTTAAGGAAATGAGGTACCACAAAAACAACTGCAACTGTGGCATTGAAGGGCAAAGATGAGTATTGTCTCACTGTTGATATTCTACAACAAACAGACTTAACAAACATTTTTCTAGGTTCCTTATTTTTAATTTTTTTTTTTTTTTTTTTTTTTTTTTACACCTGCAGTCAACATCATCATACTACAGGCAGAAAATAAGAATTACCAACACCTCTGCTACAATGTGTGAAGAAGTGAGTTATCCTGGTATAATATGTCAATGACAGCCCGTTTCCAAACGTATCTCTGCTCAACAAGTAATTGCCTATAAATGGCTTGGTCATAAGTTGTGATTGATTAACAGTAATCAGAGTTTATTTTCTTTTTTAAGGCATTCAAGTTCATTTATTTAAATGACGTGCTCTGGTATGTAGTAACAGTACATGTTTCCAGTTGTATAAACAATGTAAAGAAAGACAGATTGCTGCATATCATAAAAATGGCCCGTCAAGTTGAAGACAGGTACAATTAAATGTCACACAAAGCTTTTGGCCACAGCCTTTGTTAGTATACAGCAGTTGGCTGCAAATAAACAAGGTTGGACTTGAAAATGGGAAGGAGGGGGTGGAAACTGCTAGGTGGAGGGTGTGGATACAGTATATTACCATACAAAGGTTGACTGCACTTCCCTTGTATTCTATCAATACACTCAATTCTACCACCTACTTTACCGAGAGCTGAACCAATGTGATCATTTCACTTCATATCTCTACAAAGTGTTACACATGGGTATTTCTATGGGTTGGTTGATTCCAACTGTGACTCACTGATATTATAGTCATAAGATTCTACTGGTTTTTCATTTTGTGACGTGGAAAACTTCACATTTCTTAACATATAAAACCAGTAGCCAATCTTTGCACCATTTTGAAATCTTATCAAGATGTACAATATTTATGCAACTTCCATCAGATAGTACTGCATTATAGATAATCATATCATCTGCATAAAGTCTGAAGTTACTATTAATATTGTCTATAAAGTCTTTTCTATACAACATGAACAGCAAGAGTACCAACACATTTACCTGGGGAACACACAAAGTTACTTCTACCTACGATGATAACTCTCCATCCACAATAGCATGCTGCCTCCTCCCTGCCAAAAAGTCCTCAATCAATTCACAAACTTCACTTAATACACCATATGATTGCACTTTTGACAAAAAAAGTGTAAGTAAGGTACCGAGTCAAGTGCTTTCCAGAAATGAAGAAACATTATGTATTCCTGACTACCTTGATCCAAAGCTTTCAGGATGACATGTGAGAAAAATGCAAGCTGAATTACAATTCACCAGTGTTTTTGGAAACCACGATAATTGCAATTGAGAAGGTCATTCTGTTCAAGATACCTTACTATGTTTGATCTCAGAATATGCTCTAAGATTGCACAAGTCAGTATGAAGGATACTGCATGGTAGCTTTGTGGATCACTTCTACTATACTCCTTGTAGATGGGTGTGACCTGTGCCTTTTTTCAAGAACTGGGCATGTGTTTTTGTTCAAGAGATCTATGATAAAATATACAGGACGAGTCATAAATGAGGACAAATATGTTGTGCAAATTGTCACACACTGAGCTCGCATGTTCCTATGTCAATAAATGACAATGCAATTGAATGGTAAAAATGTGGAAATACGAAGTGGACTTTTGGGTGTTACTGTGTGCCGACATTGGCTATGCGAGTGTTGTAGGTAGTTTAGCCGCTCACAAGAAGGCAAGGCATCAGCGTCAAGCAACAGTGTACATGACATTGCGAGCAATGATAGCACCCACATCTATCTCATACCAGTTATGCTGGCCGGTACTATGTATCATGGCTAGTTGGCACAGGGAAACGAACATGAGGAGGGGCTACACTACTGTATATGCATGTTTTATAATTTGGTTTTTGTGTCCAGACTTAGTTTTAAGAAAAGAGTACATAGATGCAGAATACAAAATACTACTACATAGGTATGTGGCAGTTCACACAAACGAATACAATACAGCTGTACAAATCAAAACTAACATAGAAACACACGACCAGAAGCTGCAGTGCCGGTTTATAAGTACTGTTCAAAATGACAGCCACAACATGTGTGGCAAAGTTGAACTATTTGCAGGAAGGATTGCTCAACATGATCCAACATGTCTGTATCTCTTTGCATAATATCACAGGCATGTTGTATTCTGGGTTGAAGGGTGTTGACATCAACAACCTCTCCTTCATGAATCACAGATTTCAGATGGCCCCACAAAAATAAATCCAGTGGATTCAGGTCTGGCAATCTTGCTGGCCATGCTAAAGGGCCTCCACAAGCCACCCATTTTGAAGGGAAGGTACTGTGCAGGTGGCATTGCACTGTGCCACTGAAGTGAGCGAGCGCACCATCACGCATGTACCACAGGACCACAGGTTCACATGAAAGACCAAACTAATGTCTTCCAACAATTCTGGGAATGTAACATCTAGGAAATGCAGATACCACTCCCCTGTAAGCCTTTGTGGTAGCACATGTTGCCCTACGAGATGGTGATCAATAATATCACACCGGATATTGACACCACATTGTTGTTGGTAGCCTCGTATCACTGTGCTGTGGGGGTTTTCTTCCACCCACTGGTGCCAATTATGCGAATTCACTATATCCTCCTTCATGAAATAGGCTTTGTCGGTGAACAGTATTGTATGTGAAAAATGCTGATTGTAGATCTGACACCATAGGATAAAGTTGCAGAAGTCCAGCATCCTCTGGTAGCCTTCCAGCAATAATGCCTGTACCTTCTGCATGTGAACGGGATGGTACTGGTTTCTATGGAGTGCTGTAGATTGTGACATGCCAACCACAGTGGCTAGAGACCTGGTGCTTATTGTTAATCCTCCTCAATGGTTTGTAACACTTTTCCTTCATCATCCGCAATGTACATCAACTGTCGGTCATGGCCACATCATCCTGGAAGTGCTACACAAGCACCATACTCCCTCAAGCGCCTGTCCACAGAGTAAAACGATTTTGCGGATGGAAGGTGCCGGCTAGGAAACCTCTTGGGATACAGTTGCCTTGCAACATCAGCTCTTTCATCTGCAAGCCTGTAGGTGAGGTGGACATCGGCATATTCCTCATTTGTGAAACTTGCCACGGTACTGTAGTAACACTGCGATGCGGCTGTTAGCAACTGTTGACATGGCGAGTATCCAGCAGAGTGACCGTTGCAGAGGTGTTGTAAATACATCGTGCATGCTGCGGTTTTACTTCCACCATTGACCACTCTTTCTGCTTACAGGGCACACATTCCCTAACATGTGACTGTACAATCCGTTACAACCTGCAATGTGTGATTCCCAAGTTCCGATACAATTTCACATAAATTGGGATGGGATTTTCTCTCTCTCATATCTTTCAAACACTTACAGATACACATCAGCTCATTGGTGTGTCATGTGTTGTATCTATGGGTGAATGACATGTCATGATCGTGAGGCTCGTCGGTATCTCATTCAATGGTTAACATGTGTTATTGCTTTACATACACAATACATCAAGGAGAACAAAATTAACAATGATGTGTCACATGTTATGCATAGTAGCATGTGGTCCTAGACATATTTTTCCTTATTTATGACTCACCCTGTAGTTAGAAAAAGGGGCTAACAACCAAAAATTCAGTATAGAATATGGTAGGGATTCCACTAGTTCCTGGAGCTTTGTTCAGTTTCAATGATTTAAGCTTTTTTTAAAACCAATTGGACTTTTAATAACAATATCACTCATTGTTTCAGCAGTATGAGGTTTAAATTAGGACAATACTCATGGTTTTTCCTTTGTAACAAAACATTTAAAAACAGTGTTAAGTATTTCAGCTTTTGCTCTGTTACACGCAGTTTCAGTTGCTGACTCTTTCACTAATGATGTTTTAAGTACTTCTCAAAATCTCTATAACTGGGACAAACTCTTTCCTCTCAGGTTTGGATAATGGATGATCCACCACAGTTGCTACAAATGTTGTTTTAAAGCAATAGAAGCTTTAATGCTAATTCAGAATCACCTTTGTTGGGTCCTGATACAAAATCAACACCTTTAACTGACACATCAACCTCTGACAACTTTCTACATGGCTGCAAGTACAACACAAGTGATTGTTTACTATCAAATAATGAAAAAGTTGATGAGCACATCACGCTACAATATTTCCAAAAACTTTTTGTGCCCAACACAACTTATAAATTTCCCCTCAGTTTGCAAAGTGGTCAATGTTGAATGTTTAGTCTAAGTTGGATGAAGAAATATCTTTGGTTGGTATACTGTTCCAAAAATGATTATGATGCTTGCTGCTAGTTATGGAAAAGGTAGTCGTCAAAATGTTCCAGCCCTGGTCTCTTCCATGTTCTCAGAGTGAACGCATACACTCTAATATTTCAACATACATACAACCAATGCTTACCACAAGCCTTTGTAATTGAATGTGACTGTTATTCACATGATGGTGAACATAACAAACAATATAAAACATTGCCTGGACCAAGGCCTTGTGGAGCAGATGGAAAGGGATACAACATGTACAGTCCTTATCATCAAGCAATGATTCTTTGTGTATATAAGGAAATGGTATGATTGGGACACAGAGGCTTTGGGACTACCAAAGTTGACAAACAAGACGACAAGATGAATAATTTTCTTGACATTACAAAATATTTTGTGACAGGTGATGAGAACCTACAAGTAAGTTATAAAGGAACTGGTAAATATGACAAGAATTACATTAAGGACCCTAATCCAAAATCTGATCAGCTGTTGCATCAATAACCAATGATGCCAAATGTTGCAATATTCTTGCAGATGAAACTGCTGAAATTGCTAGAATAGAGCAACTATCTCTCTGTGTTTATTTCTTGGATCTTGAGATTAATGAAGATTTCCTGTAATTTATTCCAGTGGTTGATGTGACTGGCTAAGGACTAGCTAGATGTGTATTTGAAAAATTGGTAATAATTTCCCTAGGACAGGGCTACGACAATACTGCATGCATGTGGAGGAAAGCCTGTGGGGCTCATGCATTCATATATCAGGACTATGCAATAGAGGGATATTCTCATTGTGCAGTTCATCGTTTCAGATTGGTGATCGCCAATACATGAAACATGTCACTTATCAGGAATCCACTAGGAACACTGGACATGGTATGCGATTTCTTTGGGCCACCAAATGGCACACGTGTGTGTGTGTGTGTGTGTGTGTGTGTGTGTGTGTGTGTGTGTGTGTGTGTGTGCACCCCACAATTCCTTCTCAGATAGGAAAGCTAACTAATACAGTAAAAATAAACACTTGTTACAGAACATTCTTCTCCTGTATTACTCCTCTACACTGGGAGACTTGCTCTGCACACTGCAACCCAATGTAAAATCTAACAAATTCAAATGTGTGCACTGTTTGTTTCGTTTTAGCATGCAAAAGCATCTAGGGACATATGTGCCCATCTCAAAACTATAGAACATGAAGACAGAGAGGAGTTAATAAATGAATACACATCAGTCCCAATCAATGTAAGAGAAGACAGCTAAAAACAGGGACACAGAGAAAGAATTATAAAATACACCATAGAGAAATGGAGGTAAAGAACTAAAAATTAAATGGCCTTCGCCATATTGCTGCAATTAGTACAAATCCAAGTGGGAATCTAAATAGTTAAAAAAATGGGCATTCCATCACAAAGTTGAAGTTTTAACAACTTGGGGACAATGTTATTAATAATCTGGAGCTTATTCCCATGGAGGGAGGGCCTGTGGTGATGCCAAAGTGGCACCACCTCCTGACAGGCTGAAACAGATAGATCATCGGATGGAATGTAAGTGGGCCGGGGTACAAGGACTGCAGCCTTGGCAGCAGTGTCAGCAGCCTCGTTTCCAGACAGACGGACATGGCCAGGAAACCACAAACATCACAGTCCCTCCATCAAGAGTGAGCAAGTGACAATTTTCCTGTACCTGCTGCATCAAGGGATGGGTGATTCTCAGCACCTTTGGAGCCACTGTGTGCTGTGCAAGTCTGAGCACAGGACACAATTGAAAAGCCAGTGTTGCTGGATGTGCTCCACGGCCTGATACAGGGTGAGGAACTCTGCTGTAAATATTGACCTGTGTTCTGGAATCCGATAGCGAGAAACATCAGCACCCATGATAGAGGCACACCCAACGCCATGGTCAGTCCGAGAACCACCAGTGCAAGCAAAGGTGCTATCATGAAATTCTGTGTGAAGTTTGTGAAACTGAATGGAATACAGCCAGAATGGAGTAGGGTCTTTAGGAGCAAAAGCAGAAAACGAGGTAACAGAGAAGAGGGACGTGCCCCATACTGGCAATCAAAGGAGTCATTGAAGAAGGTGGCACAGGATGGGTGGCAATGCATATAAGACAAACTGCATGCATACCTGCTGAGGACAAAGTCAAGGTGGTAAGAAAATGGTAGTTAAGCAGTTCCTGCATAGAGACACTCAGATGGGCTAGTGTAAAAGGCACTGGTGACCAAATGCACGTCACGATGGTGGATAGTGTTGAGATGGCATACGAGGGATAGGTGTGCAGATGCAAAAATGAAGTACCCATAGCCTAATTTCGAACAGACAAGTGACCGGTGCAAGCAGGAGAGAGTGGTTTGATCTGCACTCCAGCAAGAACCATCGATGACATGTAGGACATTGAAGGACTGCATACAGGGGGCTGCTAGGTAAGATGCGTGAGAGGAACAAGAACGTTTCCTATAGAGCATGGGCCCCAGGACATTTGTAGTTTCAATGAATGGAAGAGAACTGGCGTCAGATGTAAAGATCATGGGAGAAACCAACTGTGCCACCAAAAATTCATACGAAGGGTTTTGTCAGTGAAAAACGAAAGCCATTAACGATGCTCCCTGACTAAAGACAATCTAAACATCACTGAACACACTACTCAATGAGACAGGCCCATGGAGACCTGCAATACATGGAGAAATCCTCAATGAAAAGGGAAGTGGAGATGCTTGGTGGGAGGCAGACCATTATAAGGTTAATGGCAATTGCAAAGAGGACGATGCTCAGGATGGAACCAAGTGTAGACCTTACGGAGGATACCAGTCCTCCAGTGGGTGTTGCGGGCCTTCTGCAAATCGAGAAACAAGGCTACAGTTGGGGATTTCCACAGAAAGCCATTCATGACATGTGTGGACAAAGTGTTGAGATGGTGAACTGCAGAATGACGCACGCAAAATCCACACTGTACAATGGTTAATAGATTGTGAGACTCGAGCCATCATACAAGCCGGCCATGAATCATACATTCCATCACTTTGCAAATAGGGCTGATGAGAGAGATGGGGCAGTAGCTATAAGGAAGGTTCCAGAAAGAGATTTTCACTCTGCAGCGGAGTGTGCGCTGATATGAAACTTCCTGGCAGATTAAAACTGTGTGCCCGACCGAGACTCGAACTCGGGACCTTTGCCTTTCGTGGGCAAGTGCTCTACCAACTGAGCTACCGAAGCACGACTCACGTCCGGTACTCACAGCTTTACTTCTGCCAGTACCTCGTCTCCTACCTTCAGAACTTTACAGAAGCTCTCCTGCGAAACATGCAGAACTAGCACTCCTGAATGAAAGGATATTGCGGAGACATGGCTTAGCCACAGCCTGGGGGATGTTTCCAGAATGAGATTTTCACTCTGCAGCGGAGTGTGCGCTGATATGAAACTTCCTGGCAGATTAAAACTGTGTGCCCGACCGAGACTCAAACTCGGGACCTTTGCCTTTCGCGGGCAAGTGCTCTACCAACTGAGCTACCGAAGCACGACTCACGTCCGGTACTCACAGCTTTACTTCTGCCAGTACCTCGTCTCCTACCTTCCAAACTTTACAGAAGCTCTCCTGCGAAACATGCAGAACTAGCACTCCTGAAAGAAAGGATATTGCGGAGACATGGCTTAGCCACAGCCTGGGGGATGTTTCCAGAATGAGATTTTCACTCTGCAGCGGAGTGTGCGCTGATATGAAACTTCCTGGCAGATTAAAACTGTGTGCCCGACCGAGACTCGAACTCGGGACCTTTGCCTTTCGCGGGCAAGTGCTCTACCAACTGAGCTACCGAAGCACGACTCACGTCCGGTACTCACAGCTTTACTTCTGCCAGTACCATTATAAGGTTAATGGCAATTGCAAAGAGGACGATGCTCAGGATGGAACCAAGTGTAGACCTTACGGAGGATACCAGTCCTCCAGTGGGTTTGCGGGCCTTCTGCAAATCGAGAAACAAGGCTACAGTTGGGGATTTCCACAGAAAGCCATTCATGACATGTGTGGACAAAGTGTTGAGATGGTGAACTGCAGAATGACGCATGCAAAATCCACACTGTACAATGGTTAATACACTCCTGGAAATGGAAAAAAGAACACATTGACACCGGTGTGTCAGACCCACCATACTTGCTCTGGACAATGCGAGAGGGCTGTACAAGCAATGATCACACGCACGGCACAGCGGACACACCAGGAACCGCGGTGTTGGCCGTCGAATGGCGCTAGCTGCGCAGCATTTGTGCACCGCCGCCGTCAGTGTCAGCCAGTTTGCCGTGGCATACGGAGCTCCATCGCAGTCTTTAACACTGGTAGCATGCCGCGACAGCGTGGACGTGAACCGTATGTGCAGTTGACGGACTTTGAGCGAGGGCGTATAGTGGGCATGCGGGAGGCCGGGTGGACGTACCGCCGAATTGCTCAACACGTGGGGCGTGAGGTCTCCACAGTACATCGATGTTGTCGCCAGTGGTCGGCGGAAGGTGCACGTGCCCGTCGACCTGGGACCGGACCGCAGCGACGCACGGATGAACGCCAAGACCGTAGGATCCTACGCAGTGCCGTAGGGGACCGCACCGCCACTTCCCAGAAAATTAGAGACACTGTTGCTCCTGGGGTATCGGCGAGGACCATTCGCAACCGTCTCCATGAAGCTGGGCTATGGTCCCGCACACCGTTAGGCCGTCTTCCGCTCACACCCCAACATCGTGCAGCCCGCCTCCAGTGGTGTCGCGACAGGCGTGAATGGAGGGACGAATGGAGATGTGTCGTCTTCGGCGATGAGAGTCGCTTCTGCCTTGGTGCCAATGATGGTCGTATGCGTGTTTGGCGCCGTGCAGGTGAGCGCCACAATCAGGACTGCATACGACCGAGGCACACAGGGCCAACACCCGGCATCATGGTGTGGGGAGCGATCTCCTACACTGGCCGTACACCACTGGTGATCGTCGAGGGGACACTGAATAGTGCACGGTACATCCAAACCGTCATCGAACCCATCGTTCTACCATTCCTAGACCGGCAAGGGAACTTGCTGTTCCATCAGGACAATGCACGTCCGCATATATCCCGTGCCACCCAACGTGCTCTAGAAGGTGTAAGTCAACTACCCTGGCCAGCAAGATCTCCGGATCTGTCCCCCATTGAGCATGTTTGGGACTGGATGAAGCGTCGTCTCACGCGGTCTGCACGTCCAGCACGAACGCTGGTCCAACTGAGGCGCCAGGTGGAAATGGCATGGCAAGCCGTTCCACAGGACTACATCCAGCATCTCTACGATCGTCTCCATGGGAGAATAGCAGCCTGCATTGCTGCGAAAGGTGGATATACACTGTACTAGTGCCGACATTGTGCATGCTCTGTTGCCTGTGTCTATGTGCCTGTGGTTCTGTCAGTGTGATCATGTGATGTATCTGACCCCAGGAATGTGTCAATAAAGTTTCCCCTTCCTGGGACAATGAATTTACGGTGTTCTTATTTCAATTTCCAGGAGTGTAGATTGTGAGACTCGAGCCATCATACAAGCCGGGCATGAATCATACATTCCATCACTTTGCAAATAGGGCTGATGAGAGAGATGGGGCAGTAGCTATAAGGAAGGTGTTTGTTCTTACCAGACTTAGGTATGGTTATGACAGTGGCTTCAGCCAGTTTCAGGGAAATGCTCCCTCTGCATAGCTGGAGTTGTACATATTAATCAGAAAGTGTTTGCCCTCAAAAGAAAGATGCCTCAACATCTGAATATGAATGGAGTCTGGCCCTGGGGTGGAGGATCAGGATGAATGGAGAGCATGATCTATCTCCCTCATAGTAAAGGCAGCATTGTAGCACTCACAATTTGGAGAAGGGAAGGGTATTGTCCAAGCCTCCTCCACTCATTTCCAATTGAGCAGGCAGTGTGATATGAGGCAGAGCTCAAAATTTCCGAAAAATGGCGGCCCAAGGTGTTGGAGATAGCAATAGGTTCCAAGATGACATCGTATGCTACTGTCAGAGTGGGAATAGATATTGGTTCCAAATAGCCATCAGGGGTCAGCCCATTTGACAGAGCAGCAGGTGGAACTGTTAAAAGAAAAAGTGAATGAAATCCAGCTACCATTTTTCCTATTACGAGGAACAAAACATTGTGCAAGCACTTGTTTGTAATAAATGCAGTTTGCCATCATAGGATCACCATAAGAAATATAGAGAGCACATCTTTGCATGCAAATTGTGTCATGGCATGCATCAGTCCACCAAGGGACAGGGACACTGCATGGTAAGGAGGACATGTAGGGACTGGAACGTTAAGTAGCAGTAATGATGACCTTTTTAAGACATTCCATCTAGTCATCACAATTTTTGAAATCTTGTTCATCAAAGGTCGCCGTGGAGGAGAAAAGCCACCTATCAGCCTTAGCAAGCTGTCATTTGGATGTGCGCACAGGTGGGGTAGGAGTTACCATATGGATAGCACAAGGGAAATGGTCACTCAAGTAGGTGCCAGAAAGAACAGACCACTTGAGATGATGGGCAAGTTGGGCAGTGCAGTAGGATAGGTCCAAATGGGAATAGGTGTTTGAGGAATCAGAAAGGAACCTCAGTACTCCTGTGCTAAGGCAGAAGAGATTAAGTTAATTAAGGTCACCAAAGAGGGCACCTCTCCGACGGGTTCTGGGAGAACCCCAAAGGAGATGTTGTACATTAGTCACCAAGCAGAAGAAATGTCCAGTAAGCTGCAGGAGGTCAGCCCGGGTGACACTGAATGATGGCAGGATAAAAATGGTACAAAGGGAAGAGGTCAAGTGAAAAAGGAAGAGGCAAACTGCAAGAGCTCTAAGGTGGGTAGTCAGGGAGATGGGTTAACTATGAACGTCATCCCATATGAGCAGCATCACTCCTCCATGAGATGAAATGCTGATTTCGGAGGTGGGGGGTCAAAACAGACGCAGAAGAAATCCAAAAACTCAAAGCACTCATGTGAATGCAATTTCGTTTCCTGAAGAAGAGCTCATGTGGACGCTGCAGTTCTATAAGCAACTGTAAATCCTCTTTGTTGGATGAAAGGCCGTGAATGTTCCATCAGAGAAGAGTCAGGATGAGGAAAAAATTAAGATGTGTCACTTCAGCGGCTCTCGAGGGCCAGCTGACAAAGACTGGCTGCTACAGAGCACTGAGGCAGGAGGATCCTGCTCCACATAAGTATTGGCTTTCTTATGCTGTCGGCCTGCCAATTCCAACGTAGAAAAATGGAGGGTATTGCACACCAGCAACACAGAGGCTGGTCAGGCAAAGGTATCACCCGGTGACACCGCTGAGGAGGCTATTCAAGTCAGCAGAGAAGCAGACTGTTTGCCTTTGTTGGACTTCTTCAAGCCTTTGCAGTTAGCAGAGAAAGACTCAGGTGTTGGTTGGCTGGACGGACATAGGAAGTCTTCACAGGAGTATTCGTTCTGCCCTTTCCAACTTGCTGGTTGTATAGCTGGTAATTTCACTTTGTGACACGCGAGTTTGATGGTTTGCTGCGCAGCTGGATGGAAGGACGGCATTGCTACCATAACACTAGTCGATTTCACAACCTCATAGCTGAAATTGAGGTGGCATGTCTGCATGGCTATGTCCTTCATGGAGCGAGATGTAGCAAGAACAGTACTCTAGGTGCCAGATGGTAGAACGCAATGTTTGCAACTAGCCAATGACTTATGAGAATGCATTAAAAAACCACTGGGAATTCAGGTCGACATGGGTGCAGAAGCATTATTAATCAATCAGTCAAACAGAGAGGGAGAATCCAAATCCTAGTAGGTCTGAGAATTGACTGAGGCAAAGTTATGGAACTAAACGGCAAGGTCATCAGTTCCATAATTCAAAAGTTACTTGCATAAGACAGAGGGGACATTCCACCAATATATGGGATACTGGCATTCTGGCTCCATGAGCACATTGTGGGGTGGCTGATTATGCAATAGAAAACAGTGGATGAGCCCAGTATGACCAATGTGCAGGTATCATAAGACAGTGGACTCCTTCCAAGACGAGTTGAAGGAAGAGTGCGAAACTGCAGTAATCTCCTTGTTTGTGTGTAGTTTATTACGGAGAGCATCGAGCACCATATGTCATTTCACTTTTGGGAAAAGATGTTTGATGTTTACCTAGATTAGATTAGCATAGCTGCACCTAAAATCATGAAAGCAAATGGTGCTGAGTATCTGTGTCACTAGCCAAATGGTTAGCCTGTTCATTCCTGGGGATGCCCACATGATTTGGGCCCAGCGAAAGACAACAGAGCAGGAGCACAGGAAAGGGCACAGAGGTGGTCATAGATGGCAGAGACCAAAGGGTAACGAGAGCAGCATCAGTTAATGGGTTGCAAGCTGCATATTGAGCCAGATATATTAAAACACTATGGAGGGAGGCCTGAAAAACAAAATGGAGGGCCCTGAAAATGGCAAGCAACTCTGATGTGAACACACTACGTAATACCAGCAGTAAATGGTGATCTGTGCAATAGGAGACAATAGGAGACAAAAGCATACACCCCCCCCCCCCCCCACACACACACAAATTTACCATTTTAGAACTATCATTGTTGAAGATGATAGCATCCGGGAACTCTTCAAGGACAGAATGTACAAGACGCCAGAATATCATAGCGCAGACACAGATCCTAGGACCGTCGAATAGGTCAGTCTGCATCTGTGGTCAAGGCTCCATCACCAGCCGGTGTGGCCAAGCAGTTCTAGGCACTTCAGTCTGAAACCGCGTGACCGCCACAGTCACAGGTTCGAATCCTGCCTCAGGCATGGATGTGTGTGATGTCCTTAGGTTAATTAAGTTTAAGTATTTCTAAGTTGTAGTGGACTGATGACCTCAGATGTTAAGTCTCATATTGCTCAGAGCCATTTTAACCATTCGAGGGTCCATCAAATGGGGCTGGGCGGGAAGGGGGAGGAGGAAATACACAAGGCCACTTCCAGTGAGTAGAGATGAAAATCTGGACAGAGGGAAGTGAGATGCACTCCAACCAGCAATCCCACCCAATGGTGGGTAGCAGGAGGGAGACATACCTCATTTGCAAAGAAGATGGGGTACAAGGGATCGTCAGGGTATCACCAAATGGCTGTTGCATAAGGAACCAGGAGTTGGCTCTGTCATACATATAGAGAGGGAATCCCTGCTTCTGCAGGGTGATTGTTGACAGGACTAGCGCAAAACACACAAAGCCAGATGAACCCCATAACAATAAAGAGGGTCAAGTAGTTTCAGAGTGGAAGGAGCCACTGAGTCATAAACCTGACAGCCATAATCTAGTGCGGACAAAACCTGAGCATAGTAAAGATGGAGAAGAGAAGCTTGATCTGCATCCCAAGAGGTGTGGCCAGGGGCAGATAGCATTAAGCTTCCACATGCAGGGTGTCTTCAGGTGGAGAATATGGGGCATCCATGCCAGCTTTTATCAAAAGTAAGATCAAAGAAACAGGACTGTGCTATAGCATTGAGGCATTGGTTGCCTAAATAAAGTCTTGGATCAATTGGTGCTGAGGGTAAGCAGCAAAAATTCGTGACAAGCATTTTGTAGGGAGAAAATTGGAAACTGTGGGGGAGAGCCCATGCAGAGGCCAGGTGGGTGGCAGATTGTGAAGGGATGGCACCCACAAGCCAAATACAGTTGAAGACCCTGAGTAGATGATACCTATGGGTAATACCCAAGTGTTGGATAATCTGGTTGTGGTTAGAATCTGGGCATGGTGCCATGTCATGAAGAGGTAAAAGCTTGCTGGAAATGCCATTCAGTGAAAGGTTCATTATAGGATTCTGCTCCGTGGGGGATGAACAGAAGTGGGTTACTTCAACTCAGTGTTTCTGGCAGAGGAAGGTAGCAAGATAGGAAGAGGACACTGAAGCTGTTGCAAAGTTTGTTCCGAGGTGTTCTGCAAGGACCAATGGATCAGTATATGCAGCACCCCATAGGATATGGCCAGGAAGGTTGAACAACACCCAGAAGGGTGGGTGTGGCAACTGCAAGGGAAGAAGAAATGAGAAGTGGATGGGTATACAGTAAAGATACAGTTGGAAGGGGGAAAGGACGCAACAGATGAAAGAATAAATTGACAGTAGGTTGGGTTAGGTAATATTTTTGGTGAAAATCAATGTAAGATAGACAATCCAATGGATTTTAACTCTATCTCCTTTTCTTTTTTATAAACTGAGCGATCTGGTGAGAGTGGAGAGTGACAGTCATGACAGTTTGCCCACTTAGGTAGTGGAATACAGGGGCTTCCCACATGGCATGTGTGGCCACAGTCTTCACACACAGGGTCCGCCATACACCAGGAACACTTCGGACCAAAACGTAAGTGCCACAAGCACCTTAAAGGTGGAGGAATGCACGGCTTCATGTCACATTGGTAACACACAATCTTGACCATCTATGAAGGCATACCCCCTAAAAAGCCAGAATAAAGGGGCTACAATTTTAGTGGTTGTATTTATGACCCTCCTGGGAATGTTGAACAAAATAAATGTGTGGTCACTCCAGATTAGACTGGAGTTCATCATCATTTTGTAGGATGAGGTCTATGAAACATCACTCCCTGGACCATATTCAGAGACTGGTGAAGGGTAATAGACACCTGGATGTCACCAGGGTGATCACAATCATGGAGGGCTGTAGACTGGGCAGAAGGAGAAGTTTTGATGAACAGCATGCCCAACTGCATCTTACTGACAGAATCCACCTCTATGTTGCCCTCGATATTCTCCACAAAAACAATGGCTTTGTGGAGGTGAATGCGTCCCTATCCCTTCTAGTACAATCAGTTAGAGGGGACAGGGTTTCATTTCAAGATGGCAAGCCTGGCCCTCATCCCAGGGTATAGCCAGGGAAGGGAAGGCTGCAGGGTGATACGAACCAACATTCAATGATACACTACCACTCAAAGAGATGGCCATTAGAGAATATCCATATGCCAACCATCTTCCTCAATACCACCCACTCCTATCAGGGGTTTTGCCCATGGGCATTAGCCAGCCACAGCAACAGCTCTGTAGCACAGCGGTCATTGCTGAGACTTCCACTGCTCCAGGATGACAAGCAACCACTCCTTGGTACACACATGGAGGGAACAGCTCACATATAAATAGTGTGTTTCCTGTGTTGTCAGGAGGGGCTCAGCCAGATGGGTACATAACAGCCCCACCATTTGGACAGCCTGAACATGCTTGTTATCTTACATGATAGAGGGGGTTATGGCAGAGAAGGAAGAGGGGGGAGGGGGAATCCATGCCATAGATGGTAGGGAGGGAGTTCTTCCCCAAATGGCACACATTAAAGATAGAAAATTTAGAAGTGGAGGCCAAATCCTAAGGGGAGACCCAAAAGGATGAAAGGTAACAAGCGAGAGGTACAAAATCTTAATCAGCACAGAGAATGTGGTGGATAGCCAGGTGAAGGCAGTGGGGAAAAAGCCAGGATGTGGGGGGAGAGGCTAAGTGAAGGAAATGCAGCCCAGGAAGGAAGAATGAAGAATGGGCTGCAATACCTCGGAGCCTCACATGTGCCATGCATGAGCTCACGAATGAACTATGGGCTCCTGGAAAGGAAAAGGGGGGGGGGGGGGGGGGCCTCCCTCTCTGAACCCACTTCCACAGAGGCTAGTGAGCTATAACAAACAATACATTCCCAGTCATGGACTATTTTCTGCACCTGTGACTTACAAGGCTGTGGTTTGTTCATTGACATCCCTATTTGTGGGCAATGCTTATGCTGAAAATCTGTTTGTTTTGACACTTTCAAACTGTATTGCTTCTCCACCAATGATGTACTGCATTTAGTTCCAGATCAAATTTCATTCCAATAGTTAGATGCTCTGTGCCGAATTTTCTGATCTGTTTTCTCCAGAGCTCTATTGTGGAACAGAATTTCAAGCTCATATCACGTTAATACAATTTGCCCATCCCCATTTTTTATGGGTTCACCTGGTACTGGTAACTATATGGAGTTAAGAAAAAGCAGAATTAGATCATCTTCAATTCCTCAATGGTATTTGTTCTCCTCCTTCATGTGAATGATAAGCACCACTAGCAATGGTAGAAAAACATGCTGGTAAATTACACCTCTGCAATGACTCTATAAAAATCTATTAATGCACAGTCAATCACTGACACCTACCCTTGGCTGTACCCTGGGCAAGCTGTTAGCAAAATTATTGGGGGTCTTATTTTTCAAAAACAGAGATACATCTATCAGCTGCTACTTGACAAGTAACCTGAACACCTTCTAGTTTCCTATAATCCATTTAGCCCGTATGTATACCAGTCTGTGCCTTTTGGCATAGCAACCTCACCAGCTAGTTTCCAATGCATTTTAAAGCCACTTATTGCATCAGTTCCAAACTGTCTCAAATATTTAGACAGCATAGTAGTATCTGGTGCCTCTTCAGAGGAAGATTTGCAGGAATTTCATGCTTTATTTTCTGTTTTACAGTCTGGAAGATAAAAGTGCAATTTGGACAAGACACAGGTTTTTCCAACCATCCATTGTTTATTTGAATTTTTAAATGTCATGAGCTGGAATTCATCCATGGCACCAGCATATGGATGCTATTGCCACACTGCCACACCCCACATCTCTTACGGAATTACAGGAATTTTTATTCAAAATTGTGCACTACCCAAAATCAGTACAAGATGCTGCTACTGTGGCACAATTATTCCACGCATTATTACGTAAAGATGTTTCTTTCCATTAGTGCCCAGCTTGTGACCACACATTAAAATTTAAGCTGCAGTTGCCTACTTGTTTGGTCACTTTCCTGCAGAACCAGCCACTTCTGTTTGTGACGGACACATCTCAGTTTTTAATTGGCACCATTCTCACTCAGAAGTATGCAAACAGATCCAAACACCCTTTGCATATGCCTCTATCTCTTTAAATTCAGCACAATAAGCATGACAGTTTTATTCTCAGACAGAGAAAGAGGCTTCAGAAATTGTGTATGCCCTAAATTATTTCATATTTTTCTATACGGTTCTTAGTTTCACCTGATTACAGACCACAAAATACTGGTGTCTCTTTTTAACCCTTTGGTATTCTTGGCAGAAGAAGCCACACACAACTTTCAGCATTGGGCTCTTTTCCTATCAGAATTCAGATAGAGAGACATTACCAACCTATGGCGCAACATGCTAATGTTACTCTGTTTTCATTTAGCCATGGAAGAACAAAATGTTGTTGATGGTTTCCCCTATTACTAGCACTAAATTTGCAGCTGTGTTAGCTATCAATCCCGTGTTAAGCAAAGTTGTTTCTTTTGTGCAACATGGCGGCCAAACAAGCCTCTGGGCCATGCTTCCGATACTTTGAGAAATTATTTTGCATTACAAATTTATCTTTCTGTTTGGGATGGAGTGCTGATGTTAGCTACAGGTTGTAGAGGCCTCCATCCTTCGCTGTGATGTTGTGTGTTTATTGCATGGTTACCACTAGGGTGTGTCATGTACAAAAGCATTAGCATATAGACATATTTCCTTGTCAGACATTGATGGGCAAATGGTGAAGATTGTAATGGCCCAACGACAGTGTGACACCCATGAGGAGGCTCTGTGCACTTCCTTGTCACCGTTGACAGATCCATAGCAGCCATGGGAACAAATTTGTGAACATTTTGCAGGTCCTTTTCTAACTTTCTGTGCTTCCATATGTGGTGCATTGTCCAGCTACTTCTCCACCGCAGTAACTTCAGCTTTATCAAATATTTTTGCAACAGAAAGTCTTCCATATGTTAGTTACAGACAATGTCCTCCAGTTCATATCTCATAAACTTTACGGTGACCAGAAAAGAAACTGACATAAGAACAGTCCTCACTTCATTGAACGGAAGAGGTGAGCTGTAACTACCTATTTTGTGTGTGCATTGTTTCGTAGTTTGCATGTGAAATTTGTGTTTGACTCAGCCATTAGAGACCACCTGGCCTGCTAATATGACACCAGTTGCATATGCAGCCTGGCGGCTGTGCCCCCTGTAGGAACTAGTGAATACACAGGCCGGAGCATCAGTCTCCACTGGCCACTTGTGCATTGCTAATTTTACTGTACTTTGTCTTCCTAGTGTGTGAACTGTTTGAGCACTGAATTAGTGTTTTCCACTAACAACAACTATGTCTCATCACTTGTCATAATGTTTTTGAGAAAAGAAATGTCCTCATTTTGCATTTCAGTCAACTCGCAAAAGCGCCCAAGCATCATTTTTTTTTTGGGAGACAAGGTTTGTGGGACAATTTTTACACAAACCTTTCTCTTCTTCAAAAGATTCTGGTGAACATATTACACACATGATTTAGGGATGTTGGTCAAATATGATTTGTGATGAGAACAACGCTGGCATGATGTGACCTCCCATCCACTGTTTAACACTCTCTACTCACAAGTGACTGGTCAGATGCACATCTATTGTTCAGTGTTGTTAGTTCAAGCTGCCAGCATAATACTCCACTGTTGGTACTGATTCACTGGCAATAAAATAAGTCTCTGTACTTTTTGGATGAATGCTGTATTTCACTATTTCAAGTGCAAGTGCAAATACGGATCATTTTTATGGATGCACAAGCTAAAAATATTGTGGCCAAATTGAAGATGAATATAAATAATTCCATTCAAGATTTTTTTTGCATTAAACTAACCACTGTATTATTCACTTATGTTAGATGATAGATTGAAGTAGATTCAATGACCAAAGAATATTACAGTTGTCTTGAGAATGGTGGTGTGGCTCCAAAAGGCAGTGTACTGAAGTGGAATAATACAGTAGTTTTGCTCAAGACAGTTCATTACTAATGAAAACATTCAACACAGTCATGCAAAGCCCTGGATGAGAAATTTGTCAAATATGTAAATAAATAAAAACCAAACTGTTCCTCTTACAAATATTACTATATGAAACACATTATTGTAAAAAGTATTTTATCAATAATCTGGTTTCTTCCTACATAATAGTCATAACATTTTAGATATATGGCAAACCCAATATCCCCATTATGACATGTAAGAAAAACACAGATCTTTTAACACGAGTTATGTGGAAGTGTTAACATGTAATGACAGCTGAATCTAATCTCATTTCATTTCATTTATTTGGAAACAATTTGTCACACACAGTACATTGTCACAAGCTGTAAATATAGAAATATAAAAACAAAATTTGTCTTGCAGGATATTTTGTCTGTTGTATTCAAACCTAAAAAAAAGGCAGAGCCACCTGTCACCAATCTTTAACATGCCAGTTACTACCTACTAGAAACCCACACTCAGGACTCACCTCCAGCTGTTGCACTTTTTCACCAATGCTGGCAGGGTCACAGAGACAGTAGTGTTCGGTAGATTCCTGGTCCAGGAGGCACTGCAACAGCTGCATCACCACCTTGACTCTGGCCAAATGTGTTGGTGTCCAGTGCTATCAGAGACTGCTTGTGTAAGAGGTCTTTGACACCCATAAAATCTTTCTGCAGTCATCTGACAGCAGGAGTAGCTGTAAAATAAGCGTTACAGTTAAAATATCTTAGTACTGAAGTCACTCTCATAATATAAGGAAAGGATGTGAGAGAGGGTATAGTTTTCTACAATTAGCCACAGCTGATTTTAAAAAAAGTGTTGGCATAATTCAAACACTTAAAACATTTGTTGGGTCCTTTTTTAAATTGTTACATTGCAAGTGGCTTCTTTTTAAATAAGAAAAAATAAAGATGATGATTACTAGAAACAGAAAATAGAGCGGGTTTACTTCTAAAGGTTTTGCCTCTTTGGTCAATGCCACAGCCCCCACCCTTCATAGAGCAGAATGGCTTTTATTCATCACACCCCATTTCCTCCCATTTCACTTGCAAGTTCGATGTGTGAATAATGAGTGCTTATGTGCCTGTGTGTTGTCATCATTTCTAAATTAATTCTCCCATTCCACATATATAATATATACATAATATTATTGAAAAATATATGTAACTACTTCCCAGATAACAGGATCACAGCTTTCATATAATGACTGTTGTAAGAGAAATTTAGCACATTGATTTTTCAATTACTAACCCATCATTAAGAAACTGGATAAGAAATCTGTAACGTCCAATCTCAATGAGGAACTTTAATCTCTCAGCACAGGACAGGAATGTGTAGACAAACTATTGCCCAAGTTTGACAGAATAGCCGATGATATGCTGAATAGATATGTACCCTCTACAAAAGTTCATAAGGAGAGGGAATTCCATCGTATATAATCACTGTAAAGAAACTTCTACAGAAACAGAGATTAATGCAAAATAAGTGTAAAACAAAACATAGGGCTATAGGCAGAGAGCTGCCTGATGAAATGCATTTAAGAGCCCAATGCATGATGATTCCATTGACTATCATAACAGAATATTGTCAAATGATATCTCATAAAACCCAAAGGAATTCGGGTTGTACGAGAAGGTTGTTAGTAGCACCAAAGTTAGTGTCCAGTCCCTAGAGATTCAAACAGGAACTGAAATTGAGGGTAGCAAGCAAAAGCTGAAATGCTTAACACTTTTCAAATATGAATTTAAAAAGGAAAAACTCACGAGAATTGCCCCAGTGTAATCGTCGCGCATACAAAAAGATGAATGGAACAAGTATTAGGTATAAGTGGTATTGAACAACAGCTAAAATTGTTGAAACTAAACAAAGCTGCAGGGCTTGATGGAATCCCTGCCACATTCTGTACTGAACTTGTGGCTCAGTCAGTCCTCTTAAACCTCCAATCTATTATAGATCCTGTGAAGAGAAACCGATGCCCAGTTCTTGGAAATAGGCAGAGGTCACACCTGGCTATAAGAAGGGTAGTAGAAGTGAGCCAAAAAAACTACCTTCCAATATTCTGGACATCAATTTGTTGTAAAATCTTGGCACAAATTTTGTGTTCAAAGATTATGAGGTATCTTGAATAGAATGACCTACTCAATACTAACCAGCATTGGCTCCAAAAACAGTGATTGTGTGACACCCAACTGGCACTTTTCTCAGATGAAATAGTGAACGTTTTGGTTCAAGGCAGTGAGATAGCTGTATTTTTTTATTTCTGAAAAGCATTTGAATCAGTACCACACCTATGCTTCTTGCTGAGCGTTCAATCACATGGTATATAAAGTGAAATTTGTGACTGGATTGAGGATGTTTTGTTTGAGAGAATACAGCATGTGTTTTCAGATGCAGTCATTGTTAAATGTAAAAGTAACTTCAGGTACCCCCCAAGGAAATTTTCTGGGACCCTTGCTGTTCATGTTTTATACTAATGACCTTGGAGACAATACTAATAGTTACCTCAGAATTTTTGTAGATGATGCAGTTATCTGTAATGAAATATTGTTTGAAAGAAGCAACATAAATATTCATTCAAAACTTGGTAAGTTTTCAAAGTGGGGCATATATTGGAAACTTTGTTTGGATATGCAGAAATGTAAAATTGTGCACTTCACATATGAAAAAAAATGTCACATCCTCGGACTATGACAGGAATGAGTAAGAGCTGGAATCAACCAATGCATACCAATACCTGGATGAAACACAGTTTGGTACATGAAATGGGATGATCATATATGCTCAGTCAAGAGTAAACCAGGTGGTAGACTTCAGCTGATTGGTAGAACACTATGGAAGTGCAATCAAGCTACAAAGAAAATTGCTTACGAATCACGTTTGTGACCACAAACCATTTTCTTCACATTGCAACTACATTTCCAAATGTAGACCAAATCAGATATCCAAAGCAACACTAACGACTGTCAGTGCAAGGAAATATAATCAATGCCATAATTATCCCAATTTTAAAACATAACAGAAAAATGCTATGTATCTGTACAATAATTTCTCTACAATTTTTGTATTTATACAGAATAGGTATAACTACATTTAAATGTTTATTAGTGCATGTAAAACCCAAGACATATTTGCATAACTGCATTTATAGTTCTAAATGACCTCTATTAAACTACAATTCAAAGATTGATCAATTGAATTTGACTAACTTCATTAATGTCATATAAATGGCAGTTCTTATTATGTCTTCACGTATCTCCTTTATTATAAAAACTAAATACAACTAACAAAACAAAACATAATTCCAAGAACTAAAGTTATTAAAACAAAACAGTTAAAATGACTAGTAAATGTGACATTACCAGCATTCTGTAAAGTGTCCATTTTTGTGTGCAAAGGAAAGGGAAATGCATTGTCAGTTGGTTAGAGAGGGACATGAGTGGTGGAAGCTAGTAGCTTCTTATGCTTTGATGCTTGGCTATGCTGCTCAACAAACTGTGTTTTTATAAACTGTGGTTGATATACAGCAGTAATGAAGGGATGACATGTCTTTTGGATATAAAAAAAATGAAAAACATCTTGTGTCCAGTTTAATAACTGAACAACCCACTGCCCAACTTTTGAAAACAGCTGAAGAAACCAAAAGCAGAATGAGGCATCAACCAAATAAGTAGGAAAATCTGAATTCTTTAAATTTCATGTATTTCTCTCATCACATAACTACAAGCACTGACACCTAAAAATATGTGCTATCATCATTGTCAGAAGAGCTAGCCGGCAGTCTAATACTTTTAATATACAAGAGGGGTTGAGACTAGGAAACAGAATCAGTTTTCATCCTCATGACCAGTTTCTTGAGGCTCTCATCACATTAGAAACTGAAATCCTACTCAAGATAGAATCATTGCATAATTCATTGCTTCTCAAAATTAGGGAACTTCCCTGCATCTTATTTCAGATTTTTGTTTTCCCTTTTGTTAATTCTCTTACTTTTCTAGTGTGAAATATGAAACAGATTGTATTGGCATAAGCTTAAGGGATAGATGGGAATGTATGGTTCCTCAATTTTTTCTGGAGAAAGTCAATCCCTTCAGTCACTAGCAGTGCCACTTTTTTACATACATGTGGTATTTTGAGCCATCAATACTTATTACAATACAACTTCCATGGTTATAGTTTAGATCAAAATGAAAGTATTATCAATTTCAAGACATGACATGGACCCATAGCATACAACATGACACCAAATATTTGGTCACTTTAGTAAGAGGTACCTTTCTGCAGTTTCTACATCGACTGTGATAGCACCTGCCCATACGCAGTACGGTTTGGAACTGACCATTAAGTGTTTTTTTAGACAGAGCTGTAAGCATATCAATATGAAGCCCAGAACTTGAGATTAATGCATCATCTTAGAAATTATAATGACTTTAAACAAACTGCAGTAATTAAAACAGTTCACAAACTTCTAAGTGCAAGAAGCTACTGACTGCTGTACAGCTACAATTTTGGATATCTTGTACTATGAAATTATGTTCTGGCACATGAATGTGCATACTTTAATAAAAACTGTTGATAATTAAATAGATAATAACAAAGTACCTGTTTACTAAACAGCAGTAACACAAGCAGTGAAAAGAAAAAAAAAATCTTTCTAGTTTTCAAGACCATGGGCTCCTTCAACTGTTAGGTGGCATAAAAAGGTTGGAGCAAATGAGAATTAGCAAAGCAGCAAAAGACTCTGGTGTAAGGATGGAGTCTAGAACATAGAGACAATGAAGAAAAGAATTTCTGGAAAATGGGAAGCAACAACAGTTAGCAATCCTTACCACTCTTACATTGAATGAAAGAAAATCATGTTCTTAAAGTTAACAACTTCACATCTTGCACTGCTGCTGGCCGGTTACACAGAAAAATGTTTCTGTTGCTGCTGAATTGAAGTTTCAGTTTCCTAGATATCACTGCTAAGGATATTCAACCCTTTCCATGTATTAAGCACACAGCAGCAAAAGAACTGCAACTCCTTTCCATCCACAGGACACAAATTGCTGTATTTTCTATGCTCTATTATTCACCTAGAATTCTTCCGTAGAGTCCAGTACATCCAGCACCACTTGGAAGTTTTACTGCAACTAGAGAGAAAGCTCCAACTGAAGATAGCAAGCTGCAAGAACCTCCAGCAGGTAATTTCACAGGCGAAGGACATTGTCTTTCCTGTTAACAAGTTCAAGCTCTCACTTAGTAACTATTTTAGCAACTGTGCAATCCTCGAATATTATTTCTGCAATCAAAAAATTACTGCAAAATCCATAACACAATTTAAAAAATGAATAAATACAGGAAATCTGTCTTTTTAGTATCACCACACAGACATTATTTCTTAATTAACATTAAGTCTGATAACAACAGAAACAGAAGCAAAGCAGTGTTAATAATATTTTATCAAATGAAAATTGTGACAAATAAACCAGCAAGTCCTGAACATATTGTATCAAAACACTGTTTAATAATTGAAGTTCATACCAAATATACTGACAATACCATAAACTTAGACCATTCATGCAGACAGACAGCTTGTTGGTTGGCATGCCCATGTAGAATGCAACACAGTGGTTGCAGCTTAGCTTGTAGTACATGACTTGTTTCACAGGTAGCCCTGCCTTTGATGGGATAGGTGACGTTAGCGAGTGGACTGGAGTAGGTGGTGGTAGGAGGATGTACGGGACAAATCTCGCATCTAGTTCTATTACAGGAGTATGAGCCATGAGGTAAGGGATTGGGAGCAGGGTTTGTGTAAGGATGGACAAGTATATTGTGTAGGTTCGGTGGACAGCGGAATACCACAGTAGGAGGGGTGGGAAGGATGGTGGGTAGGACAGTGAAGTAAGCCTTCCGTCTAAACTGCAACTCTTCACTGTCCGCCACTCCCACCATACTATCCCTCCCCCTCCCCACCCCAGCCTCCTCCTTACACCCACCCAGTCGGTACTCCCACCATGCACTGGTGCTACTGCTCGCAGTGTGGTTTCAGCTCTTTGAGACTGCAAACATGTGCGCAAGTTGCGCTTTCGTGTGTGTGTGTGTGTGTGTGTGTGTGTGTGTGTGTGTGTGTGTGTCTACTGCTGACAAAGGCCTTAATGGCCGAAAGCTAAGATTATGTGAATATTTTTATTGTGCCTATCGCGACTCAGCATCTCCAGTATATGGTGAGTAGCAATTTTCCTTCTCCGCATTGTTACATTCCATCCTGGATATTCCATTGTTTGAAGGTGTGACTTTTTCCACACTGAACTACAATACTTAGGGTGTTCACCGCCTCCAGCCTCATTTGTTGCAATCTGTGACCTGTCTGTTCCTCGCAATGTGTCTGAACTTCAGTCAGTACTAGACAAGATGACATACTACATTCAGTTCATACCAAGTGCCACACAAATCATGACTTCGTTGCATTGTTGGCATCGCAAAAATGTATCTGTTTTTGGGCTAAGACCTGTCAAGACAGATTTTGGAAACTCAAAAATGCCTTGCTTAGTGACAGATGTTTAGTGCATTTTGACCCAGCAAAACCAGTAGTTTTGCGAGTTGATGCTTGTTCCTAAGGAATCAGCGCTGTGATTTCACACAAATTGGTTAACAAGACAGACCCATTGCTTTTGCCTAAAAGCTGCTCTTTCAAACTCAGTGCAGGTATTCTCATATAGGAAAAGATGCTCTCACTATTGTTTACGGTGTGACCAAATTCCTTACCTACTACAGCTAGAAAAGCACAGACAGAGAAAAGATGAACAAGTCTTACAGATCACATGAGGATTGGGGGAAATGACAGTAACAGAGAAAGAGCGGGTAGGGCCAGGACTGCTCCAGATTGCCAAGCCAAGATAGCTGCAGCTCAGTCTGGGCAAGGAAGACAGAATTTTCTGCCAACCCCCAAACAGGACAGTGAAGTTAAATGACCCTTCCTTAAAGAGAGTGGTAAAAGCCTGCTTCATGAAAAAAACATAAAACTAAGTCAGATTCTGGGTAATGGTCTCCTGACACCAGGGCAGTGAGTCACGGAAGCTATGAGTCTGCCACAGAGTGGCTAGTTTGGGACAGTCCAGCAAAATGTGGACCCCTGTCATATGGATGCCAAAACAACAGTGGGATGGGTCCTCGCTATGGAGGTAATAACCATGAGTTAGACAAGTATGGCCAATGGGGATCTTCTAAAGGTAGAAAGGTAGAGTGCTTGTTAGAGGCCTGCATGGAGGACCTCCACAGATTCATAGTCTCCTTTATCACCCATAGTTAGTTTGGTGAAGTCATAATGAGCCATACCATATTCTGGGCACCTAAACATAATGGTCTAATACCAATTGCAGGTCAGTTTCTGGAAAATTGTTCTCGAGAGTCAGTTTACTGGTAGCCTGTATGGCCAAGTGTTCAGCAAGCTCATTCCCTAGGATCTCAATGTGGCACAGGTTCCAGATGAAGGTCACCAAGTTTACACATTGTTTGAGGCCATACGGGGAATCATGGATAACAATAACAAAGGTGTGGTGAGGGTAGCACTAGCTGAGTTTGCAAACTGCTCAGGGAGTGCAGGAATGGATATGCCCGAGAGCATGAGAGGTGGATACCAACTCTGCAGTGAAAACATTACAGCCATCTGGCAAGGAGATCAGTTCAGAATGTCCTGCCCAAGTATAAGCAAAGCCTAGATGACCAGTGCCCACTGAGCTGTCAGTATAGACAACTTCTGAACTCTGGGATGCACCAAGGATGGAGAATACTTTGCAGTAGGGGCCCTTAGGATGGACCATGTGTTTTGCACATTGTGATAGATCAAGATGAAGCTGAAGCCAAGGTATGCTCTGTGGAGGTGGGTCCAGAGGAGGCATGGAAGAGGGAAGAACTGAAGTTCAGAGGATCTACCAGATGCAGATTGCAATGGTAATCCCTCATTGGGGCTGCCATTGCCGGAGATGGATTACCGTGTCTGGGTGGTAGTCAGATGCTTAGGGGCATTGCCAATGTGGGTAGTGTAATTGGAAAGCTGTTGATGGTGCCTGATCCACAATGGAGAAATCCCAGCATCTATGAATAAACTCTTCACAGGGCAAGTCTGACAAGCTCCTGTTGCAAGTCGAACTCCACAGTGGTTTACTGTATCCAGTATCCACATGCTGACAGCGATGCCAAACATGTGTCAGATTCCCATAACCGAGGTGGGACTGTGCCAGGGCTTTGTAAAGTTGCAGAAAGGTACTGTGATCTGCAACTCAGCTGGTGGTACTCAGGTAGTGAAGAGTATTAAGATGCAGTCAACACTTTTGCTTAAGCTAGCATTGATGGGAGAACCCATGTTGGCCAGGAATAAAAGGCCAGTCCTAGAAAGCAATAACTCTCCACCAAATTACATGTTTGGTCATTGTGGTAAAGTTCTGGTTGTGGTTGAATGGTACAACATTGACAGAAGTACACGATGTCAGTCTCAGTGGCAGAAAATCGCAAGCCATGGGTGATGGCTCATGCCTGCACCTTTCCGATCCCATTCCCTTGGATATGGGGGATACTGTGGGAAGCACCAACACAAACCCAAAACAATAAGGTAAGACAGGAAGTCCTGGATGAAAATTGGGAGTGGAGTCTGGAGACCATAATCATCTAAAGTAGCAAAGACCTGGTGCCATAAGCCCTTGCTGGTTGAAGAAGACAACTTTAAGGTGTTGACATTGGGCAAAAGCTGTTTAGATGACAGTAGTGGAATGGCCTTGGCAAAAACCATCCTGGAAAAGAGGCAAAAGATTACAAAACACATGGAGCCAACACAGCTGCCAGCTCACTATGCATTCTAGCAACTTACAGAGAACATTGGTGAAACTTATTGGGCAATAACTGTCAGTCCCTAGAGGCTGCTTAAACAGTTTCAGTACTGGGACAATGATGCTCTCCCGTCATTTCGATGGGTGCATGCCCACACTCAAGATGTGATTAAAGATGGCAGGATGCATGTTTGACCATTTGGTAAGTGCCTGATCATCTGGTTGTGGATGCATTCCAGGCCTGGGGCTGTATCAGGGCAATGGAAGAGGGCATGGACGAATTACCACTCTCAGTGGAGCATTATATGGCTCCAGTTTTAGCAAAAGGTAATTGATTTTGCTCAAACCTATCTTTTAAGACACAAAAGGCTGGTTGGTAATTCTCAGACTCTGATGCTTGAGCACAGCGCAGAGCAAAATGTTTGGTGATGGCATCTGGGTTGGTGCAGTAGTCAGAAACATTCAAGTTAATTCCAAGTATACCTGCATGTGTCTGGTATCCAGAGATGTCTGATATCAGCCCAGAACTGCAGAGGAGAGAGACGTGGTGCAATAATAGAAACATAGCATTCCCAGCATTCTCGCTTTTGTCTTTTCGTAAGGGGGTGTACCCAGGTATGGAGACACTTAGAGGCAATGCATTGTTCCTTTGATGGGTGCCACTTATGGTTTCGGAGCACCTGCCTACACTGTAATGGCCTCTGTGATTTCTGAGGACCACAAAAGTACTGTCTTCAGTTAGGGCAGGCCCAAGGAACAGTGGATGGCTAAATCACCTGTTGAAAGAATGACTGTAGTTTTATGCTGGACTCCCTCATCAATATCTCCATGCAGCAGGGAGCCAATGTCAACAGCAGAGGTGAAAACATCCCAGCCAGCACTGTTAGCCCATCTGGGCAGGCGTCCAGGGGAGTGACACTGAGCAACGAACAGGAAGATTTGAAAGTGGTCACTACTACATAGGTCACTGTGCAGCCTCCAGTGGATGGATGGGCAAATACAAGGGATGCAAACGGAAAGGTCTGTGGCCGAGAAGGTTTGTGTGCCACACTGAAGTGTGTTGGGCTACCATCACTCAAGAGGTAATGGTCAAGTTGTACTGGAGAGTTTTAAAAGTCTTTACCATGGCCAGTTACCAAGGTTCCACCCCACAAAAGGTTGTGGGCATTGAAATCACCCAAGACCCGCAAAGATGGGGGAGCCGAGATACCAATGCAAACAGTATGTTCTGAAGCACTTCACCTTGGAAGGGAGGTAAACATTGCAGACGGCAATAGTCTGAAATGGCCTTAACCAAAAAGTAACAGCCTCCAAAGAGGTGTTTTAAGAGACAGAAGTTTGTTATACATAGTGCCTAGGACATAGTTCCAGACCCAGCCTCAAACCCTGTGATAGGCAGCAGTATTGTAATATTCCTGGTATTTGAGAAGTGCTGGGGTCCGCATTACTGAAAACAAGTGGTTTTTCGCCAAGATGGAATCACTATCAGTCCTGGTACAGACCAAATGTTGCAGCAAGAATTCCTCTGCTTGCACTTGGCCCTGTGCTTCACCCACAGTGTAGCCAGGGAAGGGAAGATTTTAGGGTTGCACCTATCTGCATTGAAAGGGGACTGTTCTTTCATAGAGACTGTTGGGGCCCAAAGACACCAGTGGGAGATAACTTCACCTGCTTCATTTGTGGCTGATCTGTCACGATGCCACCAACTCCGAATGTGGCCTATCCCCATTCTTGCCCTCCAGACTCAAGAATGCATGCCTGGTCAGTAATCCCTTACTTGGGGTACGATGCCCCAGTCATGCATAGCACATACTCCTTGGCAAGCACAGGGAGTTTTCAGCTCAGGCACCAACAGTGTGATCCCTGTGCTCACTGAGCAGGGAGCTTCTGACCCCCACCACCACTACAATGGGATGGCTACCGTGTTGGGTTTAAAGGTGTATGACTGCATGAGAAAGAAGAAGACGTGGATGGAAGGCATAAGGTAGAGCACACTATGGATTTGGTGACCTTTCCTGCACAATCCAGATTTTTTGAAATTTTGAAAACTGGTGGCAGGTGATACCCATCAATGGAGCCACATATTTATTTGATGATATGTTGTAGAATATGCCAGAAGTTGTAATTCAAGGCTATATCATGGACCAAGTCCAAGCAGGGTCGGCACCAAGGAAACCATCCAATGTAGTGGCAGAGGGAGAAACAGATAGTGGAAGTAAAAGCATGCAGCACAGAAATGAAGTAATGCTGCAAAGGTTGGTGACAAGTGGTATACAAGGACAGGCTCACAAAAGAGCTGTGAGCCCCTGGGATGATACTTAATATTAGTACTGATGGTTTTACGTTGAGTTATCATGATAGGTTTGGTCTGTAGTCCGCTGAGTATGTATTTCTTGTTTGTGGGATCCTGCCCACTCATCTGCTATAGGGCTCCTAAGTTGACAGTACTTAACTTTACCTTTTCACAATGAAATGTTTCAATCAATTGGTGACATGCAAATAATCAATGTCCTTCAATATATACTAAATCACAGCTGTATCTTTGGATCACGACTCATCATCTTGTGCAGGACTTCTAGTGTGGCCAAAGCTAGCTGGAGCAGCGGTTATATTCTCTTTGTATAGGTGCCACTCCTGTCGTGGTGTCGTCCTAGTCAGTATTTGATTGGCTGACATCATCTCACAACCTTCTCTGTTGTTACGTTCCAGGCCAATATGCCGGCACTTGACGTTACACCAGAACATTTCTCCTCCTCCTCCTCCTCCTCCTCCTCCTCCTCCTCCTCCTCTCCCTCCTCCTCCTCCTCCCCCCCCCCCACCCCCCAAAGTGAAGGACCATCGTCGTGTAAGTGGTGCAACAATGGTGGGGGAGGATGGAAGGTGGATGCAGTGCTGGAGCAGAAGCTGTGACTGCTGGGGATGTCAAGCTTCCAGTCGTACCCTGCCATCTGGCCTTCACTCAGGCAGAAACGTCCACCAGAGGAGTACTCGTCCAAATCTGGAGGACAATAACTGGAGAGGGAGGACGTTGACTTCTGCAATGTGGATGGGCCCAGCTCTATCGGAAACACAAAAGGTAGCAGAGGAGGTGAAGGCTTTGTCTCCATGGGGTTTTCCCACAGTGTCGTGATGACGCCCTCTGGTGGCCATTGTGTCCATGCTGTCTTCTGGATCTGTGAATCTGTGGGAAGAGACACAGAAAGATCATCATGCACATGACAGTGGCAAAGTTGATTCTGATGTTGGCACTGCAAACCGTTTGGACTTGAAAGGAGACACATGCAAGCACCAAGTCGATGAACAACCTTACCTCACGCCCACAGTCTGCTGCCACTAAAAACCATGTGAAGGACAATATCATGTGCCATGAAGTGATTCTTGCAGTCTTCCTTCAATGATGGATGCGCAGGAGGGTGGAGCAGTGTCCTATGGTGGTGGCTATGAAGAAATTCTGCTGGCAATGGTCCAAACGATAGGAGGCAAGAAACAATTACAATGCTTGATCCCTGGCGTGCACGGAGTGAAGTTTAGCCATCTGCTGCTTGAACATTCTGACAAAATGTTCAGAGTCATTGTTTGACTGTGAATGGAATGATGCACTAGTTAGATGCTGTATGCCACTGCATTCACAGTGTGTTTCATATTCATTTAACATGACCTGATGTCCATTGTCTGACACTATTACTTCAGGTAAACTTTTGAGGCAAAAAATTGAGGACAAAACCTGAATTGTTCTATGTGATGCTGTTGAGTTCATTGACACAGCAAAAGGAAACTTGCTATAAGAGTCTACCGCAATCAACCAACAAGTGCTCCAAAATGGTCCCACAAAGTCTACAGGCACACATTGCCATGGTGATTACAACTTAAGCCAAGCAGAGAATTTTTGTGCAGAGTGGACTGATTTTCCACATATGCATGACACTGTTACTTCATCTGTTCTATTTGAGTGTCCATACCTTGCCAAGTACAGTGTCTATATGCTAACTGTTTCATATGAACAATCCCCCAGTGGCCATGGTGAAGTGACTGCAATACTTTCTCCCCACCACCACCACCACCACCACCACCACCCACTCTTAGCTTTGGCGACCAATACACGTGACTTGCCACTGTCATTTTGAACAAGAATCACATCTTTTTTGTACAGCATGGCTATGCTGATGTGCGAAGCGTTGGTGCACTATAGTGTTCTTTATGCTATGCGAGGAATGAGGGCAAGATGTGTGAACATATTTTAGCAAAATGCTCAAATCTGAATCAACTTCCATGGCCTGTGCAATTTTCCTATAGTTCACTAGAAATGATTGAAGCAATTCAGAATCCTGAACATCAATGTGACAACAAAATGCAGCAGAAGTGTCAAATTCTGGATCAGGGGCAATTGGAAGACATGAAAGTGTGTCTTCATTACCATGTAGAGCCATCTGATGATACACAATCTCATATTGGTATTGGGACAACAACAAAGCCCATCTTTGTAATTTTTGGGCAGTTCATACAGGAGCTGGTTTTGTCAGATGAAATGAGGACTGCAAAGGCTTGTGATAAATTACCAAGAAGAATTTTCCGCCATACCAGTAATGGTGGAATTTGGTTGGCACCATACCCAATACCCAAAGCCTCTTTTTCGATTTGTGACTAGTTACACTGAGCTTTGGACAAAAATTTTGATGTGAAAGCAGTAGGCCTGTCTTTGTCACCAATTATGTGCAAAAGCACTGCACCCATTCCGTAAGAGGATGTGTCAACTTCCAATACAACTGGTTTGTCAGGATAGAAGTGAGCTAAGCATCGATCACTGAGCAATGCATCTAAGTTTTTGAAAAGTTACATGGCATCCATCTGTGCAAACGAAGGGGACATTCTTGCAACGCAATGGAGTTGCAATTTGTGCAGCATCCTGTATGATCCAAATAAAATAGTTCATTTTCTCTAAGACCGATTGCAATTCTGTGGCATTGGAAGGAACTGGCAAATCTTGTATGGGTAACAAATGTGGCTGAAGAGGATATACATGTTGACTGTTTATGGCATGACCAAGATACTTAAACTCAGTTTTCATATATATAAAAGAAACAAAGATGATGTGACTTACCAAATGAAAGCGCTGGCAGGTCGATAGACACACAAACAAACACAAACACACACACAAAATTCAAGCTTTCACAACAAACTGTTGCCTCATCAGGAAAGAGGGAAGGAGAGGGAAAGACTAAAGGTTGTGGGTTTTAAGGGAGAGGGTAAGGAGTCATTCCAATCCCGGGAGCGGAAAGACTTACCTTAGGGGGAAAAAAGGATGGGTATACACTCGCGCGTACACACACACACACACACACACACACACACACACACACACACACACACACACACATCCATCCACACATATACAGACACAAGCAGACATCTCACAAGCAGACATATTTAAAGACAAAGAGTTTGGGCAGAGATGTCAGTCGAGGCGGAAGTGAAGAGGCAAAGATGATGTTGAATGACAGGTGAGGTATGAGTGGTGGCAACTTGAAATTAGTGGAGATTGAGGCCTGGTGGGTAATGGGAAGAGAGGATATATTGAAGAGCAAGTTCCCATCTCCAGAGTTCGGATAGGTTGGTGTTGGTGGGAAGTATCCAGATAACACGGACGGTGTAACACTGGGCCAAGATGTGTTGGCCGTGCACCAAGGCATGTTTAGCCAAAGGGTGATTCTCATTACTAACAAACACTGTCTGCCTGTGTCCATTCATGTGAATGGACAGTTTGTTGCTGGTCATTCCCACATAGAATGCATCACAGTGTAGGCAGGTCAGTTGGTAAATCACGTGGGTGCTTTCACACGTGGCTCTGCCTTTGATCGTGTACACCTTCCGGGTTACAGGACTGGAGTAGGTGGTGGTGGGAGAGTGCATGAGACAGGTTTTACACCAGGGGCAGTTACAAGAATAGGAGCCAGAGGGTAGGGAAAATGGTTTGGGGATTTCATAGGGATGAACTAACAGGTTACGAAGGTTAGGTGGACGGCGGAAAGACACTCTTGGTGGAGTGGATTTCATGAAGGATGGATCTCATTTCAATCAAGGTAAGTCTTTCTGCTCCCGGGATTGGAATGACTCCTTACGCTCTCCCTTAAAACCCACATCCTTTCGACTTTCCCTCTCCTTCCCTCTTTCCTGATGAGGCAACAGTTTGTTGCGAAAGCTTGAATTGTGTGTGTATCTTTGTGTGTCTGTCGACCTGCCAGCACTTTCATTTGGTAAGTCACATCATATATATATATATATATATATATATATATATATATATATAAAAAATGCTGTCCAAATTAGTTTGAACAGTATGGCACTTGTGTAGTCAGCTGTTCTAAATACCATTGGAAAATGGTGGGTGCAGAAGCACTGCCAAAAGGCGAATGCATGTATTTAAATAGACCCAGATCAGTATTCACTACACACACCTTTTGAGATTCTTCATCAAGCAGTATTTGAAGATACTTGTCATGCAGATAAGTTTTTGAAAAATAGCGAACAGTGCCAAATCTGTCCACGAGTTCCTCTGGCTGTGGCAATGGATAAATATCAATCACAGTTTGTTGGTTATCGGCAAACTTAAAGTCAACAAAGAGGCAAATGTGACCTGAAGGTTTGGGGATCAAAACCAGTGGACTTGCCCACCGACTAGCGTGTATGGGCGCCATACCTCAGCAATCTTGTAATTCTTCAAGTTCAGCAGCCACATAGTTCTATAATCCAATGGGAACAGTTCTGTCCCAGAAAAATTTCAGCTGTGTGTTGTCTTTTGTAGTAATATACACAACAAAATTGTTAGCCTTGCCTAACCCTTCAGAATAGAGTTCAGGGAATTCTTTCAACAAGCTAGCTACACTGTCTTTCTGCATTGAGTAGAGTCACTGACAACAAATTGTCCTGAATTTTAAAGCTAAGCAAATAAAACGAATCAAGGACAAATACGTTCTCACATTTACGCAATTGTAGAACAGTGAAAGTCACAGTTCGCATATGTGAGCGATAAATGGCACACAAAGTACATTTTCCAAGAATGGGAAGGTCTTGTCCATTATAAGCTGTTAGGTGCATGCTAGTTTCAGATAGGCATGGAGAGCCTCACAGTTCATGTTACGATTCAGCAATGTAACACAAGCACCCATGTCAAACTGAAATTTCGTATGTTTACCAATAAGATGCAAATGAACAAAAAGCTTGTTGGTGTGGCGTAGCTCTGAAGTAACTGCTTGTTTGATAGTTTTGCTGATGCCTGCAGTAGGTTTTGAGTACACTGCATTGATTACTTGTGAAACTAGATTTTTGTGAAGGGGCCAAATTCTTATATTTGTTCTATTGCAAACATAGAGATTGCACATGTTCTTTCTTGCCACAAGCAGGACACTGATCTTTTCAGGAGGAGCAGTCTTGGCGTTTGTGCTGTGGATAACACTGAGGACAAGACTTAGTTCTATTTGCCTGTGTAGCCGCAAGCTGCTTACACAGTGTGGAGCGTTGTTTACTCGGTGTGATGAGCACAAGCTGCTGCCGAATTGGCAAACAAGGAACTCAGCCCGACAAATAGCTGGCTGCTCAAATTTATCAGCCAATGGTCACCTGAATCTTACTTATCTAGTATTTGCACTGCCTGGTGAAATGATGGACCCGACTGTATCAAAATATGTTCTCCGAGTTTGACATCAGGCATCATGTAACATAACATCTGAAATGAAGTTTTAGCTGCTACCACATTCACTTGTTGGTCATAATAGTTAGTGAATCTGCAACCTGTTCACAAGGAAGTTCACTCTGCGTGGAATTAGGGAACAACTTCCGAGATAAATGGAACACTGCACTTCCTACCATTAGGGATGTTTCACAGTACCTGGTACATTGTAAGCAATTACGTGGCCTTCAAACTGTTGCAACCACTTGAGCCATTCACCTTCCTGTTCATGAAACTGGCAAAAAGGCAGAATAGCCATAGGTGTTGGGGTAGGAGGTGCTCGTTCTGTCAGGTGCACAATGGACATTAGCTGCTGCACTGTGTCGAGCAGTGTAGACTTTTGCTTAGTCTGGAACTGAAATATCCCTCTGCCACACACCATCAGGTGGCTTGTGGAGTATGGATGTAGATGTAAATGTAGATCTGCATTAGCTGCATTTCATTTAACACTGGCTCCTGTGGAACCTGAGCAGGTGGTGGGATAGATAAGGTGGGCATTTTGGAACAGAGAAATGCAAGAAACAGACAAGGCAAGCAAGAAAAATAAGTACAAAAGCAAAGAAAATATCTGCAACACCCACCTGAAAACACTGATTAGCAAGTAGCACACCTGCTAGACAAGAGAGAATTAAGGTGTCAGCAAACCACAAAAGAAAATTCTGTGGCCACCAGCCACTGGGTTTCCTCCCATAACTTATTGGCAATGTTGGATCCTACCCACTTGTCTTATATGGGGTTCCTAGGAAGCTGTTTTCTCAGATAGCTAGACAATATTCAAGCAAATAATATTAAGGGAATGTATTACAGTAAATTAAATTGACAATAATTTGCCTTTCCACAGTGAAGTATCGCAAGGAATTGGTGCCACGCAAATAATCAATGTCCTTCGATTTATAGAATTCCCATGCAAGTAAAAAGTATAGGTCACAAGTCATGGCTTAATTAATGGATCATGGTTCATCTTCTAGTGGGGCTCTCTAGTTCAGCTGAAGCTAGCTGGAGCGATGCTTATATTCTCTTCATATAGGTGGTGCTCCTGCCGTGTTGTCCTAGTCAACATTCTATTGGATGAAGTCGTCTCACCGTCAGTTCAACAAAAATTTCATATCCTTCTGACAAAATGGTAAAAGGTCATGCAATGCCCATAAATGGGCTCTTAATACACAATTAAATCTGATATTTAATCTGCTGTTCATCTGAGAAAAACTAATTTAGTCATTCATACAAATATTTCAAGTGCTAAACAACTTCTTCAATACATATTGTTCCTATTTCAAACCGTTTCTCTCTGAAAAAGGCTTTTGTTGCTGGGAGCCATGAAAGCCACTAGAGTGCTGGAAATTATGTTAATTTTTGTCCTTTCTTTCAAAGAAGAATTTTTTTATGAGAAGTTAAAATATTTATTTATTTATTTGTCTTAAAAGGTTAAATTAAGATCTTCGTAGAAATGCTGCTTAAATAATCTGCCTGAGTGTCACAATAGTAGATGGCTGAGTGATGCAGGCTACTGTGGGTGCAGGAGCAATGGCTAACAAATGATGGTGCAGTTGGAATGGCCCGCTAGAGTCACACCTCATGCAGTTTTTCTCTCACTGTTGACTTTGTCACCTGCAAAGCTGTTGTCTAGCCTATTATAAACACTGTCTTTTTCACTGTTGGTGGCACATTTATTCTGTCTGTCTAAATTAGTAACTGAAAGTGAGGAGTAATATTTTCCTGTAGACAAGTTAATCTCTTTAATCTATTTTCTTGAATCATATGAAAATAGTAACTTTCATGTTGTGGAACCATTGAGTGATCTTCACAGGACCACACTTTTTGTATGAATAAATATGACAATTATTGTTAGGATGCTTCTTCCTCCTACACTGAATTAGAAAACATTGAGAAAATGCTCTGTCTTCAACATTCTAGCATTTCTTAACTTCCTTTATCCCTAAATACCCAGCAGTTGCAGTGGCTATAGTGGCACACTAGTGAAGTAATGTTAATCCTATAACCAACAATCATGTGTCAAGATTTTTAGCTATATGAGAACCAAACTGTAATTTGCCACAGAAAATAATTATCATGTCTACATCTACCAAGCAATGAGAACTGGGGATTGGAGAAGCAAAATAATACATTTCTACTCATCATAAAGATGACACAATGAGTCACAGACAAGCACAATGAAAAGATTCTTACGATTTTTTTCTGCCGACACATTCATCAGAAACGAAAACACACTTTCATTCACTCCAGCAAGCACACCTCATGCACATGACTGCAATCTCTGGAAGCACGTAATGAATTACCACTCTCATGTTGAACACAAGCAGCAACATGCAGGGGGGCGGGGAATAGAAATGGCTAACAACATACGGGTAAATGGAGGGGGTTTGCTCTGTCTGCTGCAGCATGAAGGGACTAGAGGGAGGCACGAAGACTGCCATGTGCAGTGTCAAGGGATTGTAGGGCAGGGTGTGGGCAAGACGAGTGGAAAATGAGAGAAGCAGGTAATTGGGAAGGAGAGAAGAGTAGGTGTGTTGGCACAGGATGACACACAATGAGGGTAAGAGAGTACAAACTGGGAGGAGGCATTAATTAGGACAAGGGGGGGGGGGGGGGGGGGGGAGATATTGTGGGTGGGTGGGGTTAGCGGAGGAAGGTGGTGTGTGGACTGTACCTTTTCCCTTCCTTGCTTCTCTCATTTGCTGCAGCCCCCCTCAACACTGCCACTGCCGTATCTGGCAGTCTTCATGCCTCCATCTAGTCCCTGAACTCTCCACCAGACAGCACTCGTATCTTCCATAATTGCATCTTGCAGTCACTTCCCCTCATGCCTACACCCAATTGATCCTCTCATTCAACATGACATACGCACACTGGCGTGAACTGACAGAATTGGCAGTTATGTGTGTGTGTCACATCTGCCTCTAGCTATTTATGTAGGTTATTCACTAACTAACATTCCTATATTTTTTGCTTGCTGCATATTTATTGGGCCAAGTTAGAATTCAGTTTCAGTATTGGTCACCATTCATATTACATATATTATTTTCTATATTGTTTTTCCTCACAATGTACGGACTTGTGCCAGTATTCTGTACAGCAACTATTTTCTATTGGTAAAAGCTAATGTGCTCTGCTCATTGGCTTCATCATCAACAACAATCAATGATAGGAAGACCTACCTACTGTCCACTAACTGCTCCTACAGTGAAGATAAAATGGCTTTTCTTTGAATTTTGTCACCTGTCATGAACATTTATGGAATCTATCTTCAGCACAGCTTTGACTGTATAAAGGTGTTGATCACTACACACACACACACATACACACACACACACACACACATACACACACACACACACACACACACACATACACATACACATACACACACACACACACACACACTTCCAATGTTCACTAATTGCTATAGAATCAATTGTCAAGCAGTAAGGCAACAACCTCCATTAGTAATGAAGTCAGTACTATTCACAGTATCAGGATAATGGCTACGACAGGACACCCTCAGTGTGTCTGATTACACAGTTCAGTTTCTCCACTTCTTAATGCTTTGAGAGAACATACCAAGCATCCAAGTATACTACCACCTGTATCATTATTATGCAGTGCAAATAAAAATTTAAGGATGTTATCACTCTTCATTTCACCATGACCAAAGGATAAATAATTTAATGTTTGAAAGGAGCTAGTGATGTGAGATGCCGAATTCTGTTGAGCAAAATGTATTATTACTCAAATTGTAACAATATTGACTGTATCAAAGGGGAAATTCTGTCAACAAAAGAACAAAATTAGAAGGAGGAAGAAAGACTGTCACTATTTACCTATAAGTTTTTTTGTTTTGTTTTTTTTTTTGTTTTGGTTTTAGGGCGCAAAACTGCTATGGTCATTAGCGCCCGGTCCATGACTTAGGAAACAGTAAAAAACGAAAATGGAAACCAGCAGCAATGGGAACGAAACTCAAAAAATTGGCGAAACTAAAAGCAGAAAGAAAGCTTAAAAATCCACTTCAAAAAGGGGGTTGGTTGTCCCCAAAGTAAAAAAAAAAAAAAAAAAAAAAGACTTCAAATGACTGACGTCATCTCACTGGCACTAATAAACTCGGGAACGCGATTGGCCGAGTGTGTTTCATCAGCTAAAATTGACGATATATCAGGCAACAGCTGTAGACGGGCGAGTAACGGAGTAAAATAGGGGCACTCAATTAAAAGTGTCTTACCGTCCACAGCTGAGAGCAGTGGGGACAGAGTTGGGGAGGATCACTGCTTAAAAGATGACAATGGCTGAAAAGACAGTGCCCTATCCGCAACCCTCTTAAAATTGCCACCTCCCGACGACGCGTTCGGGAGGATGAGGTCCAAGCACAGGGAAGAGCTTTCACGTCCCACAATTTTTATGGGGAAGTGTCGACCAATGGGCGTGCCATAAAAGAACAACAACGATATAAAATGCTCTGTAGATCAGCAAAGGGAATCAATTGAATAGCTGGCCGAAGAAGAGAGACTGCAGCCTTGGCAGCTATGTCAGCCACCTCATTTCCACAGATACCAACGTGTCCCGGGAGACAGAGGAATGCAACCGAGATGCCCCCCAGGTGAAAGAAGCAGGGACAGTCCTGAATCTGGTGGACCAGACGGTGGACAGGGTAGAGAGCTTGGAGACTGAGGAGAGAGCTGAGAGAATCTGAACAGATAACATACTGTATCCGCTGATGTTGGCGGATGTATTGGACAGCCTGGAGAACAGCGTAAAGCTCTGCAGTATAAGCCGAACACTGGTTGGGAAGCCGAAATAAATTGGGGGTGTCGCCAACAATATAGGCACTCCCTACACCTAACGATGTTTTTGAGCCATCTGTGTAAATAAATGTGGCTTCCTTCATTTGTGCATATAGAGCAGCAAATGCCCGACGATAAACAAGTGAAGGGGTACCATCCTTGGCTAATTGACAAAGGTCAATCTGATCCGGGGACGGAGCCAAGGTGGTGCTGTACCCCAAGTTGTCAAGAAGGTTTTAGGAAAGCGGAAGGAAAGCGAATGGAGCAGTTGATGGAAGTGGACTCCCAGTGGTAGTACGGAGGAAGGGCGGCCTGCATACCCTACATCCAGGGAGGCATCGAAAAAAATGTCATGGGCTGGATTAGCAGGCATGGAAGAGAAATTGCTAGCATAACAACTTAGAAGGATAGATCGCCGATTGGACAGCGGAGGTTCAGCAGCCTCAGCATAAAGGCTTTCCACAGGGCTGGTGTAAAAAGTTCTAGACACTAAATGTAATCCATGGTGGTGGATAGTCGAGACGACGAAGAATAGACGGCCGAGCAGAGGAGTAAACTACGATTCCATAGTCCAATTTCGAGTGAACTAAGGTGCGATAGAGGCGGAGAAGAACCACTTGGTCCGCTCCCCAGGAGGTACCATTCAGGACACGGAGGGTGTTGAGGGATCGCAGACAGCGAGCGCGAAAGATAGGTAACGTGGGAGGACCAGCACAGTTTTCTGTCAAACATAAGACCCAAGAATTTAGCGACGTCCGAAAACGGAAGGTTGACAGGTCCTAGATGTAAGGAGGGTGGAAGAAACTCCTTACGTCGCCAAAAATTAACACAAACGGTCTTACTGGGAGAAAAACAGAAGCCGGTTTCGGTGCTCCAAGAATGGATGCAATCAAGACATCCTTCAAGACGTCGTTCAAGAAGTATGGTCCATTGAGAGCTGTAGTAGATCGCAAAATCATCCACAAAGAGGGAGCCCGAGACATCAGAAAGGTGACAATCCATAATTGGATTTATGGCAATGGCAAACAGTACAACACTTAGCACAGAGCTCTGGGGTACTCCGTTTTCTTGGAAGAAAGTACAAGAGAGAGTAGTGTTCACCCACACTCTGAATGTGCACTCTGCCATAAATACTTGAAGAAAAAGGGGCAGCCGACCTCGAAAGCCCCAAGAGAACAGTGTACAGAGGATGCCTGTCCTCCAAGAGGTATCGTATGCTCTCTCCAGATCAAAAAATATTGCTACTGTTTGGCGTTACTGGAGAAAATTGTTAATGATGTAAGTGGAGAGAGCAACAAGATGGTCAGCTGCAGAAAAATGCTTTCAGAAACCGCATTTGGGCAGGTGTTTAAAGACTGCGGGCCTCCAGCGACCAAGCTAAATGGCAATTTACCATACGCTCCAAAACATTACATACACTACTCGTGAGAGAAATGTGGCGCTACCTAGAGGGGAGATGTTTGTCCTTTCCAGGTTTTCGAACAGGAACAACGATAGCTAGCCCACCATCATCTGGGGAAAGTTCTGTCGGTTCAAATTCGATTATCAATGCGACGGAGGTAACGCAGACTATGGGTTGATAAATGCAGCAACATTTGGATGTGGATACCATCCGGTCCTGGGGCTGAGGAGCGAGAAGAAGAGTGCATGTTGGAGTCACCGCATGGTGAAAATAGTATTACAGCTTCGCGATTTTGAGAGGAGAAAGCGAAAGGTTACACTTCGGCTGCACGTTTCTTCGGGAGAAACGCTGGTGGGTAATTTGAAGAGTTTGAAATCTCAGCAAAGTGTTGACCCAATGAGTTAGAAATTCCGACGGGGTCCACTATTCTATCATGCACAACAGTGAGCCCAGAGACTGGGGAGAAACTAGGCGCTCCAGATAATCGTTGAATTCGACTCCAAACTTCCGAGGAGGGAGTGAAGGTGTTCAATGAGCTAGTAAAGAAGTCCCAGCTTGCCTTCTTGCTATCGCGGGTGGCGCGACGGCATCGCGCACGGAACTGCTTATAGCGGATACAGTTGGCCAAAGTAGGATGGTGGCAGAAAACACGAAGAGCATGTCGCCGCTCACGTGTTGCGTTACGGCATGCCTCGTTCCACCAAGGATCTTGGGGGCACCGGACAATTCGTAGGTGTGTGGTACTGAACATTCTGCAGCTGTAAGAATAACGTCTGTGATATGTGTGACCTCATCGTCAACGCTGGGATAGTGACTGTCATCGAATGTCACTAGAGACGAAAAAAAGTGTCCAATCAGCTTCGCCAAACTTACAGTGTCGCATGCGCATATTTGGCAGTTGAGGCTGCAGTCTAAAGACACATGGAAAGTGGTCACTCGAGTGTGTATCATCAAGGGTGAACCATTCAAAGCACCGAGCTAGGTGGAACAGTACCGACCGAAAGGTCCAAATGAGAGAAATTCGTTGTGGAGGCAGACGAAACTGTAGGGACTGCAGTGTTGAGGCAAACTAGATCCGCTTGGTGGAAAATGTGTAGTAATAGTGAGCCACGTGGACAAGGATGTGGAGATCCCGAAATCGGGTGGTGGTCATTGAAGTCCCCAACCAGCAAATAGAGCGTGGAAGCTGACGAAGAAGATGAAGGAGATCAGCTCAGTCCATTGGTGTGGACGATGGAATGTATACAGTACAAAGAGAAAAGGTATATCCAGAAAGGGAAAGACTGACAGCGACAACTTGGAAGGAAGTGTTTAAGGGGATTAGGTGATAATGGAGAGTATCATGGAGAACAATCATGAGTCCTCCATTTGCTGGAGTGCCTTCAACAGAGGGGAGATCAAATCGGACGGACTGAAAATGGAGGAGAACAAAGCGGTCATGGGGACGCAGCTTTGTTTCCTGAAGATAGAAGATCACTGGCAAGTAGGATCGTAAGAGGATCGACAATTCATCCTGATTGGCTCGAATGCCGCAGATATTCCAGTGGATAATGGACATAGGGTGAACAGAACATGGAAGAATGTGAGCAATATTGCCGTCAACTCAACAACTGCTCAGAGCTTGCGACCGACAGCATGGAGCAGCATTCAGCCGAAGGCAGAAGATCCTGATCCATAGGTTGGTCAGGAGCAGCTCCAGCCACCAGTGTTCGGCCGGTTGATTGGCCGCCAACAGTGCGGCTCGGCGACACACAAGACTGCCGAGGGCGATTTCCGCCAGGTGGTGCTGTAGATGGGACACGCCTTGGCGGAGAAGGAGAGGAACTGGGTTTCTTATTAGCCTTCTTGGGAACATGATGTTTAGATGAAGGAGGAACCGATGGTTGTGAAGTTGGGGTACATAAAAAATCTTCACGCGTATGCTCTTTTTTCGAAGTCTTGGTGTCTGACTTTTGGGCTCGAGATTTAGCAGAACACGATGAAGGGTGAGCCTTAGAGTGGGCAGGCGAAAGAGGTGAGGTTGAACGGGCGATCTTTGTGCTGTCCGATCTGACAACCGTGGTACTAAGGGTGAGGTCACAAGTCTGTGTGGGAGCCTCATTTGTTGGCCGAGGGGAAGCAAGGACAGTGCTGTATTTTCCTGTCTGAGGCACGGTGGGCTGTCTATTGGCAAATAATTTTCGAGCAGCAAAGGTCAACACCTTTCCCTTCACTCTGATTTCCTGAATGAGCTTTTCGTCTTTAAAAATGGGGCAATCTCGAGAGGCAGCAGTGTGGTCACCCATACAGTTGATGCAGTGAGGTGATGGAGGTGGACAAGCACCCTCATGGGCATCCTTGCCACACGTAACACATTTGGCCAGATTGGAACAGGACTGGCTGGTGTGATTGAACTGCTGACACTGATAGCAACGCGTAGTGTTTGGGACATAAGGGCAGACGGAAATTATCTCATAGCCTGCTTTGATTTTTGATGAGAGTTGAACTTTGTCAAATGTCAAGAAGACAGGGTGGGTCAATGGTGTTCGTGTCAACCCTTTTCATAACTCTATGAACAGCCATTACGCCTTGTCAGACAGGTAGTACTGAATTTCTTCGTCAAACAATCCATCGAGGGAGCATGTATAAACGACTCCACGTGATGAATTTAAAGTGCGGTGCGCTTCAACCCGGACAGGGAAGGTGTGGAGCATTGAAGTACGCAGCAATTTTTGTGCCTGGAGGGCACTGACTGTTTCTAACAACAAGGTGCCATTCCGTAATTTGGAACAAGACTTTACAGGACCTGCAATTGCGTCGACACCTTTCTGAATAATGAAAAGGTTGACCGTGGAGAAGTCGTGACCTTCGTCAGACCGAGAAACAGCAAGGAACTGTGGCAACAATGGAAGAACTGACTGTGGCTGAGACTCAGTGAACTTACGCTTGTGAGTAGACATAGTGGAAGGTGAGGAAACCATTTCGGAAGAATCCCCATGATTACCGGCGTCTCCGATGGCGCGCCCCTACCTTATGGGGGTCCTCTCTGAGGGCACTCCCGCCTTAGGTGATTGTTCGCACCTCAGGGCACACCTCCTGACGAACGGATGGAGGGACCAATCGGCACTTTTGGAAGGTATCAGCTCGGGTAATCACCCCTCCCTGGGCCTGGCCGCTACCAGGGGGTACGTACGTGTCCTACCTGTCTACCCGGGGCGGGGAATTACGCGTTAACCCATCACCGGCTACGCACAAGAATGCGTGGGTCGGCCTTCAGACACGCACAGGGAGGAAGAAAGAGAAAGGGAAAGAGAAGAAGAGAAGCCTCAAACGCCGCAGCAAAGAAAAGGGTAAAGAGAAGAGGTAAGGAAAAGAGAAGGACAAAGGAAGGATGAAGACATAGAAGCAAGGAAGGCAGAGAATGCGGTACATTGACGAGCGTCCGTCTCCGGACGTAGGCACAAACCATCTGCCCAGATGGGGAGAAAGGGAAGGAAAGAGCCAGAGGTGAGGGGGAGTGGGGGCGAAGATGGGGGATGGGGAAGGATGCGGAAAGGGAAGGTATGCAGCCAGGAAAGGATGGAAGGCCACATTAGCTTGGGGTCCCGTGCTCGCTATGCACGTATCCACAAAAGAGTTATGGACCCCCTGGGGGGGTTACCTATAGGTGATGTTCACTGACTGAAAGTGAAAAAAATTATTCCTCTCTTTAGGAGATATTAGCAACATTCATAAGAAAGACAGAAATGTAAGTTGAAGTTTAGAAATGGAGGAATACCCTCAGAGCCCACAATCTGAGTGGCTCACCTCTTGTGCAGATATGAGGAGGTCACATTAATGGGGATGTCCCACAGGGAGGTGGTCAAAGACTGCAATAGAAGAAGTGTTTTGTCCAATCTCTAGTTGTGATTTTTCATAAATATATGATTTTCATGGCCCCATAAGGTGTGACCCCAAGGCTGGTGCCACAAATGTGAAACATTTTTGCACAAACTGGTGAGTTTTCCTTTAGTTTCAATAAACACGCAAAATCAAATTAATGCAATTTTTTCTGTAAGTAATGCTACTGTTCCAGATTAATAAATAAATAAATAATTAAATAAATAATTAAATAAATAAAGAAGGGTGAAGAATGACACAAAGGAAAAAATGTTAAATATAGTTTTGCATTTGGTAATTTGACACAGTTGAAGCTAGTTTCAATGAAATATACCATGTAGAAAATTATGTACACAAAAATGAATATTTTAATGTGATTAACACACGACAGCTTACATGGTAATCTACAGAACTCCATACTTACATGGACTGTTTCTCCACGATGCAGTAAGTACTGAATTGTGCCAGTTGCTGCTGTATTCCACCATTCCAGTTAGGGAAGTTAAGATCTCAAATCATCACTTCAATCTGGCACTGTTAAGCTGAAGTTAACTACTCATATTCCTGTGTGAACCTGTTATTCTCTGTGACTGCATGCACCACTTTTTGAATATGCTTGTGCTGCACCATTGCCTGCATTAGCTTGCAAAGGCAGTGGTAATTAGTGATGATGTTAAGGACATAAACTTCTTGTTGGACTTTTCTATGAAGACATCTGCAAGAAACAAAATGGTCACAATTTTTAACTCTGTGTTACAATTGATGAACAGAGGCAAAAGTGCTACAGCACAAGCCGACAGTTAACATTATTTTGCATTTTTAGCACCCTCACGGAAAAGTGAGGGAGATAGCTCCAGAGTGATTTGTGTCTCCAACTGTGATCAGGGCAACACACTTGATGTACACAATTTAACATGCCTGTCAACATGCCTTAGAACATCACTTTGAGTTCAGATAAGTTGCCCATGTTCCTTTGTGGGAAGACAAGTTGCAAGCACAGGGAAACAGGTGTACACCAAAGCTGCAGCATTGTAACATTCAACCACTTTCTTGACACGAGAACAGTGATGATCTAACACTTGGTAGTTGCCACACAATGGACAACCCAACTGGTAACCAAAGCTTATGTACTGAGGCTCTCAAATACTTTGACGGGAATGTGAGAAGGAGTTGCGATATCTGCAGTGACACAGATGGTACACAGCACACATTATTGCATCTATAAATCTACAAGTTGGGCAAAATAAAACTGGTCTGAGATACACTCACAGTAGGAGAGCCACAGGATTGACCTGATGGTAATATACTGCTGTGCTCGAAGTATTGAATAAGTCACTTACAACAGCTCTGCCTGAGGACTTTCAGATATTTAGTTTCCCACTATCTTCATGTGCCCTGGTACTGAGCAGATTGAATCCTACTCCCCAGTAGTTTCAGTTGAGGATGGAATGCTGGATTAACTGATCTACTGTGTTCAAATGTTGGACAGAGTGAAGATCACTCAGAGATTCCAATATAAAAGAAATTTAGCAATGGAAGATAGGCTCATGTGCTCCAGAGACCACAAGACTGAACTTACATATACTCTTGGTCCTCACATAAAAATGTCATAAAATACCACATTAAAGCAGAAGCAGTACCACAATCTCTGCTGTGAAGCACTGAATCTAAAATAACATTGAGTGTCTGCAGTATCCAGGGTAGCAGATGGTTAGAACACTGGATTTGGGGTTATAAATGCTCTACACAAGCTGACTCAAAGCATACGCTCCAGACAGAAACTTAACAGAATTGTGATTCATGGACAGTTGGAGAAACGCAGCCAGAGATGGATTAGCAACAGTATGGCATGCAGATGAAGTTGGAGGTGTGAGGAACAATGTGCTTGTTGCACCATGAGGAGCTGCCACTGGATGGTGAGTACTGGTTCCCTGCCCTCAGCACAGAGATGTGCAATCAGTCTGGTCCTACAAGCACCCATGGCCAGCCAAATCTCCTCATGGGGGAATGTGTCAACTATCTTCGAAGATGAGGCCTCAACAATCAATACACGTACACACGGTCGAGCCACAAATGCATAAAGCCAGATAAATCTCGAACAGACCTGCCCTGTCCACTGTCTAAGAACTTGGCTAAGGCACTTGATGATATTCAGTACCTAGAGTGTTCTGGTTTGTAGACTTCTGAGGTGCAGCAACTGTGACCATAGGAGTAGAAAATGAGTTCCAGGAAACTCAACGAGTCTCTAAAATGTAGGATGGTGTCCCTCATATGCAAGACAGGTAAAATAAAAATGGAAAAAAAGAAGCACACACACATTCACACTCACTCACTCGCATCAAATAGAAAGCCCATCTTTGCAGCCCACCCCTCTATAAGACTGCTACAGATGTGTGTGTATTCCAACATTTGAGGAGGAACAGAAAACATCAAAATTGTCTACAATTAAGGAGCAGTGTACAGAACACATTATCGTAGATGTGATACTGTTTGTGGCTATGGCAAAGAGGGTTAACACTTTAAACACTGTCCAGGGAGACACCACTCTGATAATAATGATGTGGCAGCGATTTACTGACTTGGATCCCTGGAAATGGCTGAGACAGGAAAGACCACATAAAGATGGGGAGGTAGACACAAAATCCCTACTGATGCAGTTGCGCAAAATACAGTGTTTCCAAGCAGTATCTTACACCTTACTGATATAATTTTTTTTTTTTTTTTGTTTTAGGGCGCAAAACTGCTATGGTCATTAGCGCCCGGTCCGTGACTTAGGAAACAGTAAAAAACCTAAAATGGAACCCAGCAGCAATGGGAAAGAAAGTCATAAAATTGGAGAAACTAAAAGCAGAAGGAATGCTTAAAAATCGACTACAGGAGGGGTTGGATGTCCCCAAAAAAAGCTCCAAATGACTGACGTCATTTCACTGGCACTAATAAACTCGAGAACGCGATTGGCTGAGCGCGTGTCATCTTCTAATATCGACGATATATCAGGCGACAGCTGTAGATGGGAGCGTAACAGAGTAAAATAGGGGTACTCAATTAAAAGGTGTCTTACCGTCCACAACTGAGAGCAGTGGGGACAGAGTGGGGGACGATCACCGCTTAAAAGATGTCGATAGCTAAAAAGACAGTGCCCCATCCGGAGTCTAGTTAAATTTACCTCCTCCCGAAGACACGATCGGGAGGAAGAGGTCCAAGCACAAGGAAGAGCTTTCACGTCCCGCAATTTATAATGGGGAAGTGTCGACCAATCGGCGTGCCATAAAAGAACAACTCGACGACATAAAACGCTCCGTAGATCGGCGAAGGGAGTCGATTGAATAGCTGGCCGAAGAAGAAAGACTGCAGCCTTGGCTGCAATATCGGCCGCCTCATTTCCACAGATACCAGCGTGTCCCGGGAGCCACAGAAACGCCACCGAGACACCCCCCAGGTGGAGCAAGTGCAGACAGTCCTGAATCCGGTGGACCAGAGGGTGCACAGGGTAAAGAGCTTGGAGACTGAGGAGAGAGCTGAGAGAATCTGAGCAGATAACATACTGTATCCGCTGATGGCGGTGGATGTAGTAGAGAGCCTGGAGAATAGCGTAAAGCTCTGCAGTATAAACCGAACACTGGTCGGGAAGCCGAAAGTGATTTGGGGTATCTTCAACAATATAGGCACTCCCTACATCTAACGATGTTTTCGAGCCATCGGTGTAAATAAATGTGGCATCTGTCATTTGTGCTCATAGAGCAGCAAGTGCCCGACGATGAACAAGTGAAGTGGTACCATCCTTGGGAAATCGACAAAGGCCACGGAGCAGGCAGATCTGGGGACGGAGCCAAGGCGGTGCTGTACCCCAAGCTGTCAAGAACGTTTTAGGAAAGCGGAAGGAAAGAGAATGGAGCAGTTGACGGAAGCGGACTCCCTGTGGTAGTAGGGAGGAGGGGCGGCCTTCATACCCTACATCAAAGGAGGCGTCGAAAAAAATGTCATGACCTGGATTAGCAGGCATGGAAGACAGATGGCTAGCATAACGGCTCAGAAGGACTGCTCGCCGATTAAACAGCATAGGTTCAGCAGTCTCAGCGTAAAGGCTTTCCACAGGGCTGGTGTAAAAAGCTCCAGACACTAAATGTAATCCACGGTGGTGGATAGAGTCGAGACGCCGAAGAATAGACGGCCGGGCAGAGGAGTAGACTATGCTTCCATAGTCCAATTTCGAGCGCACTAAGGTGCGATAGAGGCGGAGAAGGACCACTCGGTCCGCTCCCCAGGAGGTACCATTCAGGACACGGAGGGTGTTGAGGGATCGCAGACAGCGAGCGCGAAAGATAGGAAGCGTGGGAGGACCAGCACAGTTTTCTGTCAAACATAAGACCCAAGAATTTAGCGACGTGTGAAAACGGAAGGTTGACTGGTCCTAGACGGAAGGTGGGTGGAAGAAACTCCTTACGTCGCCAAAAATAATCACAAATGGTCTTACTGGGAGAAAAACGGAAGCCTTTTTCGATGTTCCAAGAGTGGAGGCAATCGAGACATCCTTGAAGACGACGTTCAAGAAGGTTGGTCCTGTGAGAGCTGTAGTAGATAGCAAAATCGTCCACAAAGAGGGAGCCCAAGACATCAGGAAGGAGACAATCCATAATTGCAGTTATGGCAATGGCAAACAGTACAACACTCAGCACGGAGCCCTGGGGTACCGCGTTTTCTTGGGAGAAGGTACGGGAGAGAGTAATGTTCACCCGCACTCTAAATGTGCACTCTGCCATAAATTCGCGAAGAAGAAGGTGTAGCCGACCTCAAAAGCCCCAAGAGAACAGTGTGCGGAGAATGCCTGTCCTCCAACAGATATTGTATGCTCTCTCCAGATCAAAAAATATTGCTACTGTTTGGCGTTTCTGGAGAAAATTGTTCATGATAGAAGTGGAGAGAGCAACAAGATGGTCAACTGCAAAACGAATGGTTTCGGAATCCGCGTTGGGCAGGTGTTAAAAGACTGCGGGATTCCAGCCACCAAGCTAATCGGTAATTCATCATATGCTCCAAAACCTTACATACACTACTCGTGAGAGAAATGGGGCGATAGCTAGAGGGGAGATGTTTGTCCTTTCCAGGTTTCGGAACAGGAACGACGATAGCTTCCCGCCATCGTCTGGGAAAAGTACTGTCGGTCCAAATTCAATTTTAAAGGTGAAGGAGGTAACGCAGACTATGGGTTGATAAATGCAACAACATTTGGACGTGGATACCATCCGGTCCTGGGGCGGAGGAGCGAGAAGAAGAGAGTGCATGTTGGAGTTCCCGCATGGAGAAAACAATATTATAGCTTTCGCCATTTTGAGAGGAGAAAGCAAGATGTCGCACTTCCGCTGCACGTTTCTTCGGGAGAAACACTGGCGGGTAATTTGAAGAGCTCGAAATCTCAGCAAAGTGCTGACTCAATGAGTTACAAATTGCGACGGAGTCCACTAATGTATCGTGCGCGACTGTGAGCCCAGAGACCGGGGAGAAACTAGGCGCGCCTGAGAACCTTCGAAGACGACCCCAAACTTCCGAGGAGGGAGTGAAGGTGTTAAATAAGCTAATAAAGAATTTCCAACTTGCCTTCTTGCTATCGCGGATGACACGACGGCATCGCGCACGGAACTGCTTGTAGCGGATAGAGTTGGCCAAAGTAGGATGGCGGCAGAAAACGCGAACAGCACGTCTCCGCTCACGTAATGCGTCACGGCATGCTTCGTTCCACCAAGGAACTGGGGGGCGCCAGGGCAATTTGGAGCTGCGTGGTATTGAACGTTCCGCAGCTGTAAGAATAACGTCGGTAATATGTGTGACCTCATCGTCGACGCTGGGAAAGTGACTGTCATCGAATGGCGCTAGAGACGAAAAAAGTGTCCAATCGGCTTGGGCAAACTCCCAGTGTCACGGGCGCATATATGGCAGTTGAGGCTGCAGTCTGAGGACACATGGAAAGTGGTCACTCGAGTGTGTATCATCAAGGGCGAACGATTCGAAGCGCCGAGCTAGCGGAACAGTACCGACCGCAAGGTCCAAATGAGATAAATTTGTCGTGGAGAAAGCGAAAAATATAGTGACCCCAGTGTTGAGACAAACTAGATCCGCTTGGTGGAAGACGTCTAGCAATAGTGAGCCACGTGGACAAGGATGTCAAGATCCCCAAAGCGGGTGGTGAGCATTGACGTCCCCAACCAGCAAATAGGGGGGTGGAAGCTGACCAAGAAGATGAAGGAGATCAGCTCGTGCCATTGGTGTGGGCTATGGAATGTATACAGTACAAAGAGAGAACGTGTATCCAGAAAGGGAAAGACGGACGGCGACTGCTTGGAAGGAAGTGTTTAAGTGGATTGGGTGATAATGGAGAGTATCATGGAGAACAATCATGAGTCCTCCATGTGATGGAGTGCCTTCAACAGAGGGGAGATCATATCGGACGGACTGAAAATGAGGGAGAACAAAGCGGTCATGGGGACGCAGCTTTGTTTCCTGAAGACAGAAGATGACCGGCGAGTAGGATCATAAGAGGATCGACAATTCATCCCGATTGGCTCGAATGCCGTGGATATTCCAGTGGATAATGGACATAGGGTGAACAGAAAATGGAAGAATGTGAGCAATATTTCCGTCATCTCAATGACTGCTCAGAGCTTGCGACTGACAGCGTGGAATGGCATGCAGCCGAAGGCAGAAGATCCCGATCCATAGGTTGTTCAGGAGCAGCTCCCGCCACCAGCGATGGGCCGGTTGATCGGCCGCCAGCAGTGTGCCTCGGCGACACATAAGACAGCCGAGTGCAGTTTCCGACAGGTGGTGCTGTAGATGGGACACGCCTTGGCAGAGAAGGAGATGAACTGGGTTTCTTTGTAGCCTTTTTGGAATTATGATGTTTAGATGAAGGAGGAACCGATGGTTGTGAAGTTGGGGTACGTAAAAAATCTTCACGAGTATGCTCTTCTTTTGAAGTCTTGGTGTCTGACTTTTGGGCTCGAGATTTAGCAGAACCCGATGAAGGGTGGGCCATAGAGTGGGCAGGCGAAAGTGGTGAGGTTGAACGGGCGATCTTTGCGCTGGCCGATCTGACAACCGTGGTACTGAAGGTAAAGTCGCAAGTCTGTGTAACCGCCTCCTTTGTTGGCCGTGGAGAAGCAAGGACAGTGCTGTATTTTCATGTCTGAGGCACGGTGGGCTCTCGACTGGCGAATAATTTTTGAGCAGCAAAGGTCAACACCTTTCCCTTCACTCTGATTTCCTGGATGAGCTTTTCGTCCTTAAAAACGGGGCAATCTCGAGAGGAAGCAATGTGGTCACCCATACAGTTGATGCAGCGAGGGGATGGAGGTGGAGAAGCACCCTTATGGGCATCCTTGCCACACGTAAGACATTTGGCTGGATTGGAACAGGAATGGCTAGTGTGATTGAACCACTGACACCGATAGCAAAGCGTAGGGTTTGGGACGTAAGGGCGAATGGAAATTATCTCGTAGCCTGCTTTGATTTTTGATGGGAGTTGAACTTTGTCAAATGTCAAGAAGACAGTGCAGGTTGGAATGAGGTTCATGTCAACCCTTTTCACAACTCTATGAACAGCCGTTACGCCCTGGTCAGACAGGTAGTGCTGAATTTCTTCGTCAGACAATCCATCAAGGGAGCGTGTATAAACGACTCCACGTGATGAATTTAAAGTGCGGTGTGCTTCAACCCGGACAGGGAAGGTGTGGATCATTGAAGTATGCAGCAATTGTTGTGCCTGGAGGGCACTGACTGTTTCTAACAACAAGGTGCCATTCCGTAATTTGGAACAAGACTTTACAGGACCTGCAATTGCGTCAACACCTTTCTGAAAAATGATAGGGTTGACCGTGGAGAAGTCGTGACCTTCGTCAGACCGAGAAACAGCAAGGAACTGTAGCAACGATGGAAGAACTGACTGTGGCTGAGACTCAGTGAACTTACGCTTGTGAGTAGACATAGTGGAAGGTGAGGAAACCATTGCGGAAGAATCCCCATGATTATCTGCATCTCCGATGGCGCACCTCTACCTTGTGGGGGTCCTCTCTGAGGGCACTCCTGCCTTAGGTGATTGTTCACACCTCAGGGCACACCTCCCGACAAACGGATGGAGGGACCAATCGGCACTTTCGGAAGGTATCAGCTCGGGTAATCACCCCTCCCTGGGCCTGGCCGTTACCAGGGGGTACGTACGTGTCCTACCTGTCTAACGGGGAGGGGAATTACGCGTTAACCCATCACCGGCTACGCACAAAAATGCGTGGTTCGGCCTTCAGACACGCACAGGGAGGAAGAAAGAGAAATGGAAAGAAAAGAAGAGAAGTCTCAAATGCCGCAGCAGAGAAAAGGGTAAGGAGAAGAGGTAAGGAAAAGAGAAGGACAAAGGAAGGATGAAGACATACAAGCAAGGAAGGGAAAGAATGCGGTACATCTACGAGCGTCCGTCTCCGGACGTAGGCACAAACCATCCTCCCAGACGGGGAGGATCGGAAGGAAAGAGCCAGAGGTGAGGGGGAGTGGGGGTGAAGATGGGGGATGGGGAAGGATGCGGAAAGGGAAGGTATGCAGCCCAGAAAGGAAGGAAGGTCACATTAGCTCGGGGTCCCGTGCTTGCTACACACGTATCCACAAAAGAGTTGTGGACCCCCTGGGGGGGCCCTTACTGATATTGAAGAATATGTCAATAGAGTGATGTTTACATAGGAAGGACTATTGAATAGCTGCCTTTAACAGTGTCAGTTGGTCCATGGTTGACCAAAATCTGTGGAAGCCACAGTGAGAGAGGCTAAGGGGACCCCTGTTCTCTATTAACCAGACCATATGACATTTAAACTTTCACTCTAGTGTCTTTCCTAGACAGCTCGTTAAGGCAATACTCTGATAACTACTGGGACAGGTGTGATCCATTCCTCGTTTCAAAAGAGGTATCAAAAGTGCCTCTCTCCAGGGAGTTGGGGAAGTTGCCACTCTGCCATTTTAGAGTAAAACATTCGATGTGGATTTCCATTGATGCTGTTGGAAAATCTTGAAGCAAACTATACCAGATTTGGTTGTGACTGGGTGCAGTTGCCCAAGTCTCAGACATTACTGATTCCAGCAGCCACATGGAGATAGTGTAGTTGTAAGGCTCATAACTTTTGCATCTCAAAACTAATTTTCCTGTCTCTACAGATGCACTGTACTGATAAAATAACAGATCCTGGCTAGCAGTGGCAGCAGTTTTTGCAAAATGTTCTCCCAGTATCTGAGCCATATATGCAGGTGGTGTTTGGAGACACTTCTGTTTCAGTACTGCCGCTATTGGTAAATGATTGTGTGTATGTGAAATCATATAGATGCCTTCCTATACTTTCATAGAACAAGTGGAATGATGTATAGAGTCCTGGAATGCTTGCCATGACCTTTCCTTGCCCTCCTTAATTATTCATCAAGCCTCAGTTACTGCAACTTGTCAGACTATGACGTTGTCTGCTATAGGGAAGCATTTAATTTGACAATGAGCTTGTAATATCTCTTTATATTCTACTAATTATCCCTGCACAATTTTATGAGTGAATTATGTTTCCTACTTGACCATCTATATACTCTCAGAATCGATGCACAAAGTAGTACAGTACTATTGCTATTCCGCGAGTGCATCATTACTCTTTGTAACATTGAGAGGACTTCTAGGATCTTCTCCATGCTGAATAGCCACATTGAATAATTGTAATTTTGCTATCGAGATTACTGGAAGAAAGAGATCTGAAATATATTGCATGCTAATCAAGAGAATATATATTGAGCATTTACATCAAAGGTGTGTATGGAATTTAATTATATATGTATTCTCTAATCGGAAATTTGCACGGATGTGTCATTTTGCTGGTAATCAGAAGGGAACTTCCGATGAATTGGAAATAAACCTGCAGTTATTAGATCCAAGAGCTCCATTATTTAATTGGATAATTAAACTCTATCAAAGCAAACTTTCCACTTGCTCTGAGGTTTCCCGACTGACTACACAATGCAAGAAAACCAAGACATTTTATTTACACAGGATTGCAGATCGCTTTGAATCATCAAGGCTGCGGACATGGAGAGTCATCGTCTGATTCTGATTAAGCAAGTAAAGCTTAATTATAACTTTCCTGAGCGACTGTGATATGGCTGCTCATGAATGAGATAATGAATAAAATACTAATAACTAACTTTCCTCCTCACCAGCAACCAGTATAACCACAATAATAATCATATTGGTGCCAGTGTGAAAGGTATCTTTGATTGTTCTATAACACACGTATTTTCTGTTTCATGGTATTCTACAAGAACGGGCTGGAACTAAGCTGCAAAGATATTCTGTGCCGACAGCAAAGGTTGCCGACAGCAAAGGTTGCCGACAGCAAAGGTTGCCGACAGCAAAGGTTGCCGACAGCAAAGGTTGCCGACAGCAAAGGTTGCCGACAGCAAAGGTTGCCGACAGCAAAGGTTGCCGACAGCAAAGGTTGCCGACAGCAAAGGTTGCCGACAGCAAAGGTTGCCGACAGCAAAGGTTGCCGACAGCAAAGGTTGCCGACAGCAAAGGTTGCCGACAGCAAAGGTTCACTTCTTTGACTCAAATGAAACTGGTAACTATGTAATCTCTCTTTTATTTAAATTTTGATGTCAAATGTAAGTGCCAGGATCAACAGTGATCCTTTTGCCGTTTTACTGAGGCTCAATTAAATTCACAATGTGTCTCAATTTATTTAAAAATCAATCTGCTCCAAGTTAAGTTGCCAAAGGGAAAGTTTTGTCTGTATGCATAAAACTATATACAGAATTAGTAGTCAGAATATGAAAGCAGATGCAGCAGACAAAGGTCATTACTCTAATAGAATAAGAGAGAATTAATGTTTAATGATCAGCTAATAATTCTTGGTCATGAAATTACAAATCTGCTAGGAAGATAACTTTAATTAGTCAGTGGAATGCATGTTACATTTAAATTATGTCACATATCAAGGTAGAACTTGGTCATTTCAGCTGTCTATGGGGAAAAACACACACACAAATGACTGAAAGCACTACTCTTTCCCTTACCACAATTATAATTTAATTTGAGAAAATTACTATTTATGTTCTGATATGACACTGAATTTAATTTGCTGGTAAGAGGCTGTCATTACCATATATGATTCTGAAGGGAAACGAAAGCTGCCTACTGTGGCAGAGTTTGCAAATGAAACATTCTGACTATAGTAAGTTCTCAGCTCACTTGCGAAGTGTCAGAACTCAGTCCTCACGATACATGAAATGTAGTGCAGGGACAATAAGACCTTTATGGAGCTGGAAATTGTCAAGAATCCTTGATTAAAAAAGTTTTGAAATTCTAGTTGTTAGAATGTATGTGCTTATACGCTGAAACCTAGTATCTGTTGCACTAACATTTATGTGATTCTGCTCTTCACAAAGTACACACTCATTTGCTGGAATATACTGTCCTTTAAGCTCAGCAGCATAATAATGACTTAAGTTTCTAGCACAAAATGGTTCATAGAAAATACACGTTAGCATGGATATCCTAATACATCACAGTATCACTTATTAAGACTTGCCATCTAGTAACTGGCTTCATCCTTATATTTCTGTTAAGAGGTTTGTCAACTTTGTGAAGTGATCTAATTGTAATTATACTCAGTGGGCAGCTTATCTCACATGTGTGAGAGACAAGTCTAGTGAAAACTGTGTCGGCATCGTCTGTTTTTTTACCCCGTTCCACATATAAAATGCAGCCTATTATGTGAAATAAATGGGACTGTCTAAATTTCTTTATTCCCAAGAAATATAAACCTGGTACTCAAATACCCAGGTCAAGTTGAAACCTCATTCTGAATTACAAGCTGCTTGAAGGCAGTAACAATGGAAAGTGCTATAAACAGCATCTGGAAAACAGAAATCTTCCCATGTAACAGGCAAATAATTGGAGACAATGATACCTGGAACACACCAGGAGTTTGACATACAACACACTAACAATAGAGTAAATTTGAATCTAAATGTTTATGAAGTTAGCTTCTCATTAGAATGTGGAATGAACTCATTGACTGTGATATGGCTTTCAAAATGATGGAGCACAGCAACCAGTTGTCCTTTCCTTTACTAAAGCAAATCTAGATTTTAGCTAGTGCCTAGCCATTATCAATGCTAAAAGATACAGGTAGTATATAGTCAGGCAATAATATAAGAATTTACAACTTGTGGCATAACCTACATCACTAATGTACTATATTACATACCATTATTTCATAGTTTCAATACACGTCCTAGTACATCATTCCCCCTTGCTCAAGCTTCTGTCACAGTTCCTAAGAAGACTACTGTATAATGAGGGTAGGATTTGTTGAGAACGCATCAGTTGGCTGTATGCCAGAAAGGCAAGTGTCATCAACTACCCATCTTGCTGACATTTGTCACCATCTATGAACTCTCCAGAAATAAGGGGAACCACATACCTCATTGTGATGATAAAGTAAAGAAATGGTACAAAAGATAAAATATTTAAACCAAACTGTTTGAAATAGTTGCAGCATACAGCATGTGCCTCCTAGTATTTTGTAAACTTTTTTTAAATATTTTACCAAACTGATGTTACCTATGTGTTTTAAGGAATAACAAAACAATTGGCTCACAAGGAGTGAATCTGGCATTTTGTACAGCTTGTATGTTTACTATTAAATGTGGCAGTAACTTGGACAGAAATGACAATAACTTTACTTTTATTTTGTTTTGTATTCTTACTAAGCAAATTTAAATTTTTTTTTAATAGAAACTATCAATGCCTTTCTATGAATGTTATTTATTGTGTAGCTCATATAGAGGAGGCCATACAGCCAACCAAGGTGTTTTCTGCAAAGCCGACCTCCATAAAACAGTAGTCTTGTACTAACTGTAATAGAAGCCCAAATGGGGACTGAAATAGTGGGACGTGTATTGGATATATGAAATAGTGGTATGTAATCTAATGTAAAGGCAGTATAGGTTATGCAACAAGTTGTAACTTTTTATACTATCACCTGACAATGTACCTCTTGTAGTTTTGCACTGATAATGGTAGGCACTAGCTGAAACCTAGATTTATTTTAATAAAGTCTGAAAGGAAAGGACAACTGATTTCTTTGCTGAATCATTCTCGAAGTCTAAATGTTATCCAGTCAGTTCCCAAAATCACAAAACCACATCAACAGCCACCAGCTCTAGTAAAATCAGCACATTCAGATTCTGTTAAGCAGCCAACATCAGCAGAATGCAGAGATCATTTGAAAAAATGCCAAGAGAATAAATATGTAACAGAATCAAGAAGAGAAGCAAACATTTTCTTCTTGAAAAAGAAAAGGACAACAACAAAGGATATATAATCTTCCAGTTATTTGAAGTCTGTTACAACTTAAATAGATAACAAATTTCTTCAGGGTGGGCCACAAAGCCTCAACAAATTTGAACTAGGTCAGTGCTCCAGATGTACATTTCAAAAAGAAGACAAGGAATGCATATTCTGCATTGGATGTTGCTCTGGAGACAAACAGAGAAAATGGCACAAGTGTATGCATTACTACCCTTAGAGTCTCAAAGAATGGAAACTTCAAAAACAACTTTTGTATGCCTTGCCTGCACCTTTTTTGCACAATAAATGTACAAAAAGTTAGAAAGGCAATAAGGAGGAGAATTCATTGTTCTGGGGTATACCTGTTTTTCTATTGGTCAATATTTTTTTCCAGAGTGTCTCTAATATGAGACAACTTCTATTTTGATCCAAACTGGCTTGTGTGGGCTTTTTTTAATATTTAAATATATTAATTATCAAGCTGCATGAATTCAACAACAAAAAATGCACAATATTGTTTGTTAATTGTACAGCGTTCATAGTATTTTGCACTTAGAGGTATCTCATGTTAAGGCAGCAAAATTGGAGGACATCATGCAAGTAGTTACTCGGACAGTTGGTTATTTAAGATCCCACAGTTTAATGCATTGACAATTGTCCCATTTAAACTAGAAATTTGTGGAAGATTATGTAGATTTTTGATACAAGAGAGAAGTTTGCAGCTTAGTTGCAGCAATGTACTGGAAAGAATTTCTAAATTAACTATGGCAATAAATCAGTTTTTAAAGGACAAAAGAAAGCCTGACCCCAAATGGAAGATCCAGAGGGAGTTGTAGAAACGGCATTTTTTGTGAATATTACAGACTGTACTATTGCTTTGAACACCAGTTTGCAATGTGGAAATCAAGTACTTTCTGAAATGACTGAAAAAGTTTGAGTTTTCATGAGAAAGGTTGCTCTGTGGGAAAGGAATTGTCCATCAGAGAATGCAGCATATTTCCATACATAGTTTTATGTCCATGAAAGCAATTACATGGGGTATATTTCTCTAATTATTACAATAAAAGGGCAATTCCTCAAGCAATTTGGAGATATGTTAAATTTATCCCAATCTTTTGACTTCTTTTCAAGACCATTCGCTACTTTTGCAGATAAGAGTCCTGACAATTTTCAAATGGAATTAATAGCTGTACCATAAAATTCTTGTCTGAGACGCAAGCTTTTTGAGAAGAAAATTCAGTAGAATTTATCAAACTTTCCATAATGAGAGTTTGCTCATCTTCAAAGTGAAGCTGCAAAATTATAGGTGCATAATGTCGATGCTTGGTCCAACGTATGTTTGCGAGAGATGTTTCCATCATTGGTGTGTGCCATTACCAATGGTTTGTTCTGTCTGAATGTAGAAATTTTATGCTGGACATTAAACGCATTGTAAATTAGACTTGTAATAATTAAATGCATTTTAAGTAACCTTTGAATCTACTCTGTTCAACCATCCTATTAAATCTTGCCTTCTTATTTAATAACACATGTTAGGAAATAAGAAACAAATTTAACGCATTACAAAGGATGAAATCACAGAAATGGTAAGGGAAGTATGTGGTGAGAAGGTGTGGGGAAGGGACGGGTGAGGAAGGTAGAGAATCTGTCATTTGGCCTGCACCTGCATGCACGTCAGCCACAGACACCTGCCCACATGCATGTATTCACACTTTTACGTTCTTAAAACCTGTAAGTATTCATTTGTTGATACAGGGGAAGCTTATGTAGCCCAAGACAGTACGTAACCACAGCATTTAAATCTGTAAGAAACCAATCATGCTATATAGACAAGAATTTAATTTAAATTTGTGCTTTCTGTCATAAAAACATTTGCATCTTAGTTGCAGTGTAACACCAATCAAGTTACTCATATGCAAGAATTTTGTTCACAACAAAATACTATTGGCAGTTTTGTCAAAACTTGTTGGAGATTATCACATATAGTAAATAAGAGTGTAAAGTTATCTGTTTAAAGTTGTAGGAAATTTGATATATTAGTAAGGTATATTACTATTTGGAACACTTCTCTTACATTTTAATAGCTATAGCTAAAAATTTAGCACCCCCCCCCCCCCCCCCGCCGCCCCCCTGACATTGTTAACAATTTGAACTACACAATATTGTTGGAACGAAATATTATCATTTTTTCAAATTTCTTTTTATTTTTTATTTTTTGTATTATGGAAAATGTTTTAATATGGTGTTTCTATTGATGAAAGAAGACTTTAAATATGATAAAAGTTAATCAGAGAAGTACTGTAAAGGGGGTTACTTTGTGTCTGTAGTTATTAACTTGTGTAGTGAAACTTTGATCTTTATTTCAAATATCACACCTTATTCCTAAGGTCAGAGAAGCTACAACTTCTTTCCAGCATCCCATACCAACCAAAGGCTGTTGCTTTATTTTTCTGTGCAACATTGTTTTGGATATCATAATTGCTGTGACGTGTTCATGCTATTGGTAAAAAACTGAGGAAACGTGAACAGTCTCCTTGTGGTGTAGTATGTGCACTAAACATGAGGACATAAGTATAATATTAAAACTCCACTGGGCTACTTTGCAGCACACTGACACTTTCATGAAGTAAATGTTTGAAAATTGTCATTGTTCCTTTTTTCTGCAGTGTCAATAAAGGGAAGAAAGATCGCTAAGACAAACACACTTAAGCTAGATGGGATACTCTAAATAAAGAAGTACAGTTGATTTTTGCAAATTACCTGCCTCCGAGGGAATTATCTGCAAAATTCATGGGAAAACTTTGCAGCTGAAGATGAAAGTGGCACGGTGCTTGACTGGAAGATCCATAGTGATTCCTAGTCAACTACCTGTATTCACAGAGGAGGAACAAAATCTGTTTGTAGCCGTGGAGCTGCAAAGTTGTCGTTTGGTTTTCCAATGAGATCTTTGGATCTGTGCTGTGCATTTAATGCATACCTTGACAAATCGAGAACAGTGCCTGTGTTCAAATATGAAATTTTTCCTGTAAAGGTGTGGTCTATGTCTTTCATGAGATGTCACAAGGCCTTTCGGTCTCAACAGACCTTGAAAAAATATTATCTATGCAAGGGTTTGACAAACTAAGAATTTTTTTTCCTAATTTGGAAAACGAGCTATGAGGTATCCCACCAGAGAACATACAGAATTTTAACGCAACAAATTTGATTGATGGTCCTGGCACCATAAGGGCAATCACTTATAGCACAACAAAGTATCCTGAACAAACAGAAAATACATCAAAATCATGTACTTCTACTGAGGTATGTGGAAATGCTGTTGGTGAATTGGCTGCTGCTTATGTTACATATAAAGCCAATCAGTTATGGTCCACATGTGTAGAAGGTGGACCAGAAAATTTAAGATATTACCAAATGATAAGGGTGGCCTTTGAAGACAGCTTTCATCACTTATCCTTCGAATTTTAAAGAAGCAAGAAGGCCTAAAAGCTATATTTGGTGATTCTCTAAGTTCCATATAAAACTATGTCTTAAGTCTCTGTGATGAAAGCAACCAATTTGATCACACTCCTGCCAAATTTAACACCTCAATTGTAACTGCTCAATGTATCAGTTTTTCAGACTCTAGAATCACATTGCAGATAAGATTGATAAAACAGAGAAGATGCTTCATAGTGCCTAGGGATGAATTCCCATGTCTTTTCAGAAAGCTGATGACTAACTTGGATCCAGTAATAAAGAAAAATTTGAGGTCATGATTCTGAGAGAACAGAATGTTTTCCTAGCACAGGAGCAAGGTTTTTGAGTGTCTTCCACAAGCAGTCCTTGAAAATACTTGTGCGTAATGACTGATTATGTGGGTGAGATGATATTGTGAGAATTAAATAATAGGAGGGAGGATGTAACAAAATGTTGTATGCCCAACTGTTGCAGAATATTAAATGTCCCCTTGGGATAAAGCATCAGACATGTGAACATTCAGGATGTCAACAATGGCAAGCATACAAGGGAAAAATAATCTGGAGAGAAAAGGAAACAGAATGAAATGCAATCCTCCTTTGAAGTTTCAAAACCTTCCAGTGAAATTTCTGTATTTACAGAGGCAACAGGGAATGAGAAAAATAATACTAGTGACATATTTTCTCTTCATGATTCTGATGAGAGCGTGGAACAGATTTGAACATGCCAGACACAAAATGTTTTCCTTCACAGGTGCTCTCAGACAACAGTAACACTCTGGAAACAAATGACAAAATGTTTTCCAAGAGGGCCTGTTTTTGGTGGTTGTCTTCAAGACCACCCTCTTCCCTGGCAAAGGTGCGGGAGTAATAAGTGAAGGATAGATGCTGAATGACTTGGAATAATCAAAAATGTATTGGAGATGGCCAATTCATCCAGATGAAATTCTATAAAAAAAGACAAATTTTGTATACTGTCAGTCAACTGAAGCGAACAGAAAGCCATGGCTATGATGAACAAATGACAAGTGGTATCACTGCTGAGGTGAAAAACTAGTGTTATTACTGTATAAAAAATCATACAATACATAATATAAATTACATGTACACAACTATATATCAAACATTCACATTTTCAACTAATGTTTCGCTGGTCAACTGTGAGATTTTTTTTTTTTCTGACCTTTAAAGCTGGAAGAAGAGATGTCGCTATATTGCCCCATCTGGCAGGTCGTTACTGTGATGAAAATTTCTCTATGGTAGTTAAAGATGTCAATCCAAGCAAAAAGAAACTATACAGATAGGCTGTATGTAAATTATGCAGATGTATTTTATTCATCTCATGACGTACATTTGCAATCCTTTTGGTTTGCGTACAGGAAACATGTCAATAGTTTATAAAACTGTTACAACGATTTTTACATTAAAAAGAATAGCACCATAAGGATATTTTTTGGGATGTGTAACACATCGTATCAGGCTCAAATTTCCAGTTTGTCCCACATGAATTCATCCTGTGACTAATAACACCTCAGTGTCAGTACCTCATACAGCTTTCTTTTAAGTGAATCTAAATTCATCTGCATAAACTTGTTCCCTTTTAATTTATTACAAATTTTCATTCCCATATATTAAGATCCCTGGGAAAACAATCAGAGACAGTGGGTGGGGAGAATAAAATTTTTGTTGTTTCTAGTATCATGTGAGTGGAAAAAATGCATTCCAAAGAGCTCAGCCACATTTGTGGCTGAATGCACAAGAAATATTATCTGTGACAAGATTACTGCTGTAGCTTCAGTGACAGAAGACACCTTACAATCAGTTTGGGATGAATTCAGCTGTCGGCTAGATGTTGTCCGGGCAGCCAATGGAGGACATATTAAACATTTATGATGTAATTTTTATAAACTTCTGTCTTTTCTGAGTAATTTAGTATGCAATTTGTTGGAGTTAAGCACTTCTTCCTAATAAATAATTCTATTTAAAATTGGGTCATTCTTTTTAGGACACCCCATAGTAGAAATAGTAATAATAATAATAATAATAATAATAATAATAATAATAATAATAATAATAATAATAATTATTATTATTATTATTATTATTATTATTATTATAGTAGTAGTAGTAGTAGTAGTAGTAGTAGTAGTAGTAATAACAACAACAACAACAACAACAATAATAAACAGAAACAGGAAGAATATGGAAAATTATAAAAACTATCAGCAGAATGGTAATGTGGGACCCACAATAACAATCTTAAGATAACCAAAACCACATCAATCACAGAAAAAGAAGCAGCTTAATAACAGATTTCATCTTGCATATGCAAACAAGAATTGTGCTCCACAGTGGCAATACCAGCCATTTAACTACCCTGCAGACCCTAGTTAGGTGAATAATAGTAATGTTGATAATGATAATCTGAGCAGAAATGTTCCTGCAGACATTAACCAACCATATGTACCATATTCCGAAAACTTCATTTGACTCTGCTGACAACAAACTATAACCAGGAAAATAAGCAGTTTTTCCACGAGATAATGTAATCAGATAGATACATAATCTATTTGCCAAGCAGCAGCATGAGAACACACATATAAAGAAAGCTTGTACTTATGCAAGGTTTTGGTTCCAAGGGCTCCTCCTAGCAGATGGGTTAAAGGGGAAAGGAGAAGGGAAAGGAACTGGAGAGGTTTAGGAAAAGGAGTAGAGTTAAGAAAACTCAGTAAGAAGCCAGGGTCAGGGGAGAATTAGTGGATGGGATGAGAGGCAAATACTGATTGTTAGGGACTGCACTGGACAAGATCTGAAAACCTGAGAGCTGTTGAGTTCTGAGAAACTGGTGAATCCAGATAGCATGTGTAGTGAAACAGCCACCATGATCATGAATGTCATGTTGCAGACCATACTCTGTGACAGGATATTGTGTGTTGCGAGTATACACCCTCTGTCTATGCACATTCATCTTAACTGCCACTTGATGATATTCTTGACAATGTAGGAAACCAAACAGTGTTTACACAGCAACCAATATATGACATTTGTTTCATAGGTGTTTCCCTTTGATATTATATGTTTTGCCAGTTACAGGACTAGTATGGGTAGTGGTAGGAGGATGCATAGTGAAAGTCTTGCAGCATGGATGGCCACAGAGGTAGGAGCCATAGGGCAAGGAGATGAGTCCAGAATGACCATGGCATCCCACAAGGATATTTCAGAGCTTGGGAGGGCAACCAGAAACTATTCTAGATGCAGTGGGAAAAATCTCAGATAGAATGGATCTCATTTCGGGGCGTGATTTTAGGAAGTCATGGTCTTGTCAGAGTAGCTGATAAATACATTCAAGGCCAGGATAATACTGTGTGACAAGTTATGTGACCTTCAGCTATTTTTCGGAAGGATCAATAGTACCAGAATTGGATGTGATGGCCTTGGAAATCTTCATTTGAACCAGGCTGGTGGAATACTTATGTCCAGTCAAGGCTGGGATGTGAGCATGGTGGAGTACTGCTGTAAAGAGTCTGCATCTGAACAAATATATTTGCCTTTAATTCCAAGGCTGTATGGAAAGGAACATTTGACATGGGAAGGATAGCAACTGTCAAAGTGTAATGTCTGTCATTTGTTAGTACATTAATATGGATAGAAGTGTGTAGCTGGACTTTGTTGAGGATGAAATGAATATCAAGTAAAGTAGCATGGTACTGAGAATAGGACCATTTGAAATTTAATTGGGAGACAGCATTTAGAGATTCTAGGAAGTTTAGCAGTTCAGTCTCATTACAATTCCAGTAGCAAGCATTTCATCAATGTATGTAAACTAAACCAGGGTCTGAAGACTTATGGATTCCAGGAAATCCCCCTCCAAACAATACATGAAGGGGTTGGCATAGAAAGGAGACATTTATTTTTGCATCATACTACTTTTCTTGTGAGAAATTCTCATCCGCTCATTACCTCTTGTTAACAATTATCTGTTCTTGCGAGTTTTGTACGAATTTTTCCAATTTTTAAGAATTTTTTCCTTGTTCTTCCATTTTTCAATCTTTTTCCACCCTCTGCTTCTCTTTCCTTGCCACTCATTATTTATAACACTCCCTATATCCTACCTTGCCATGGTCAATCCCCTCATATATTACATCACTTCTTTTCAAAATGCACTATAGAAACCAAGGTCCTAAGGCCTAACATTGAAAGTCCCTGATTCTGGATGTAATCATTCTCTACACCAGCCTCTTCAAATAAAGCAACCTCTTGCACTTACCTGGCTTATCTGTGAACTGTGTGCCTCATCTGCCAATTTCCACTCCACCAGATTTCTTTCCTTCTACAAAATCCTGCAGTTATCTGCCATTCATGTTTCCTTCCATGGTGTTATCTGCCAAGCCAACTTCAAACTGCAACAACATGCCGGTGTTCAACTCCAATTGCTATCCCTCCTCCTCCTAAACCACAACAGTTGTGTTCCCCCTCCTGTCCCTCTGCAGCTCGATAAACAGTGACACCATCAACCACTACTCCTCTCCTACAAACTGAGCTTGGCTAACCTCCTTAACATCTTACACACTTCACCATTGCCTCTTAGGCCTACAATAACCCAATTGTGACAACCAGTTGCAACAGTACAGTATTCTGAGTGTCTCATCTATAGCACCCTCCCCTTCTGAATTACATTTATTATTAAAGTGCCTAACTTTCAGCCCTAAACCTGCATTTATTCATGCTGCTATGGTGAAGAACCTGCTTTCTCTCACACGTAATGTCAATTGGAAATATCACTTTGAAACCCAGTCCTAAAACATTTCCAATAGTAAATCTATCAATGAACACTGCCTTGAACAGTTGAGACAACAGTCCCAAATTGATCCACAGCCACTAACTCAAAATCATTCCTCATCAGCCTTATAAGAATTCCTCACATCCAGCATTGCTCCACAACACTTCCTGAGGTCCGTACAACATGACCTTAACCTGTTCTCTGCAGAACTCCATGTTGTGTGTCCTCTAAAAGCTGATAACTCCATCACTATCCTCACAACAAAGGATCTACCACTATGGTACTTGACTGACAGGAGTATGTTACTGAAGGTCTATGCCAGATGTCTGGCAACTCTACATAAAGTATCTGCCATCTAAGAACCTGTCCCTGTGATTCAAAATAACCTGCAGTTCCTTGTTAAAATTTCAGGCTCCTCACAGGGACGAATATGTCAATCCATATATTTTCTTAGCCCAACCAAACCATGCACACCCACATTTTACCTCCTTCCTTAGATCCACAAAGCCAATCATCCTGCCTATCCTATACCTTCTGGCTTCAAAGCACCCACTGAACATATTTCTGAATTAGTCGATCAGTAGCTGCAACCCATAGTACAAAGGCTTTCATCCTACATTAACGACATCAACAAATCCTAGATCATCCGACATCTGTGCCCATTCCACCCCACACACACACCTTACTTGTCACCACTAATGCCATCTTTCTCTATACAAACATCCCCCATGTGCATGGTCGGTCTGCTCCTGAACATTTCCTTAGTCAGAGCCCACCCGATCCCAAACCTATGACATGCTTCCTTCTCACCTTAATCAACTTTACACTTACCAGCAACTACTTCATGTCCGAGGAGAAAACATACAATCAGATTAAGGGTATGGCCATAGGAACCAGGATGTCTCCTACTTATGCTAACCTTTCATGGATTGATTGGATGGTGCTTTCCTGCAATCAGTAAGCCTCCGACCCCTGGTTTTCTTTATACACATTTATGACATATTTGCCATATGGGCTCATAGTGAGGCTGACCTGTTAAAATTCCTGGAACCTCAAAGTACCATCTCCCAATTAAATTTCACATGTTCCTATTCCAAATCCTGTACCACTCTCCTTGATGTTGATCTGATCACCACCAATGACCAGATACAGACATCTATCCACACTGAACTACTAACAACAGTACTTTCGTTTTGTCAGTTGCCATCCATTCCATGTCAAATATTTCCTTCCATACAGCCTTGGCATTCAAGGCAAATATATTTATCAGATGCAGACACTTTGTACACCACCACCACCACCACCACCACCACCACCACCACCACCACCACCACCACCACCACCACCACTTCAGCCTTCACTGGATGTAATTACCCCACAAGTCTAGTTAAAAAGCAGATTTCCCAGGCCATCACATCCAATCCTGGTGCTGCTGATCCCTCAAAAAAAAAAAAAAAAAAACAGCTTTGTAGCACACCACTTGTCACTCAGTATTATCCTCATCTCGGATTTATTAATCAGCCACTTTGACAAGGCCATGACTTCCTAAAATCATGCCCTGAATTGAGATCCAGATTTTGCGTCCTGCACCTAGAACAGCTTTTTGTCACTCTCCAAATCTCTGTAATATCCTTGTTAGACACTATGCTCATTCTGCATACATTTCTCTACCCTATAGCTCCTATGACTGGGACTGTCCTTGCTTCAAGACTTGGCCTATGCACCCTCCAGCCACCAACTATACTAGCCTTGTAACTGGCAAAACATTTACTATCAAATGGATAGCTTCCTGTGAAACAAATCATCATATACCAGTTGTTGTGTACATACTGGCCTTTTACGTCGGCATGACCAGCATCAATTTGTCAGTTATGATGAAAGGGCATAGGCAGAGGCTGTATATCAGCCACACACAATACTGTGATGCATAGCATGCACTACAACATCGGTTGTGATGTCAGTACACGTTTCACCACATTTGCCATTTGGATTCTTCCCCCAGACACCAGTTTGTCAGCAGACTGCAGTGGGAACTAACATTATGTCCTCAATTCTTGCCACCCACCTGACTTTAATCTACTACAGCATCCCCTCTGTTATATACAATGCACTCAGCTTTTTACTCTTATTAACTCATGCATGAGGTTTCAGCAGTAAGCTCTTTCTTACATAAGACACTATCTTCCACCTGAAAGCTCTCAGGTTTTCAAATCTCATCTGGTTCAGTCCCAAACAACCAGTCTTTCCTTCTCATCCTGTCTGGTATGTCTCCCCTAACCCAGGGCTCTAAGTGACTTTTCTGAACTCTATCCCTTTTCCTAAACTTCTCCAGTTACTTTCCCTTCATCACTCTCCCTTCTCTTTCAACCCTTCTACCAGAAGGACCCACTATCTCCAAACATTTGCATAAGTAAAACCTTTTTTTCTATGCGAGTTCTCCTGTCGCTGCTTGGTGAGTAGATCTTTATCTACCCAATGGCAACATATACTATCAGACTATCGAAAACTCTGTTGCAGGCTGCTATACAAGCTGTGGTGGGAGACATACCTGCTAAGGTGACAAGAGGCATGGGTGATGCAGCAAGTGTTATTTCCTAAGGCATCTTTGGAAAATTTTGTCTGACGATTAACCAGCCCAATTTGTTGTAGGATCATAGTAGCTATATCCACAGCACAAAATTTCAGATAATTAAATGGGAGATCTGTGTTCTGCTGGTGCTAAGGAATGTAGAAATGATAGGCATGTTGCTCAGAGTAAAGGCATTATTCATCGACTGCCTAATAGATATTCATTTCTTGTGTGAAAAGAAGGTTATAGTAGATGCCTACATGGGGAAATGATATATTATGTTAATAAATGTAAAGCACAGTCTCATCTCATCGAGGCTATGGAAAAAATTTCCAGGCGATCAAATCAGAGTTCACTGACACAGAAAATAAAAAATCATGACACCAGCATTCCAAAATACTGACTCAACTGAAAACTGAACTGCATATTAAATTGAAGTTTAGAGAATCTCAGTATTTAACGAAAATTCAGAGAAAATGTTTAGTTAATATTTCAGGGAAATGAGCTCAGGTATCTGATGAAAAAGTAGTGTCATCAGTACCATATGAGCCATTCTATCTACCTTTCTGCCCATTCCTTGTTTGAAATGGACAGCTGTAGCAAAAGACGTACAGATAATAATAGACTGGAAGTGATCAAACAGTCAATTTTCTAACCTGTTGTTATCTGCAGCTAGGGCTGGGAGAAGTATTAAGCTGGTATTGCCCACAAGGGAAATTAATAAAATAATCATCCTGTGAGAATCTGACCAGAAAATTTTCATCAACATCAAAGTGATCACATACTTCATTTCCATTATTTTAAGTGTCATACTGACAGAAACTTGTAGACAGAGCCTCTCTAAAGTAACCTGCTTTTATTTTTACAGGTCATAGCGACCAGTTTAGAATGACGTCATTTACTCTCAATGTGAGTGGTGCTGTGATTACAGCAGCACTAGACTATGTATTAGGCCTGTAATTCATAAAAGAATTACTTTATATGTGGAAGATTTGTTGACTGCCATTCGGTAGTGAAAGAATAAATTTCTTGGGGCACATTATTATGCCCCAAGGTATCCTAAATGCAACAAAAATACAAACAGTTCATTACTTTCCAGTATCCCAGCCAACTTCTAGTGTAATTTCATCCCAGGCCAACTAATAAATGCAGAACCATTACTAAACTTACTACACAAACAGATATCATAAATTTCGTCAGAAGCATGCCAATCTGCTTTCATCAAGATCAAAGATGCGCTAGCTAATTCACAATTGTTGTACCAACTAGATATGTATCAGGATTTTTGTTTGACAACTGGTGCTTCATTCACCAGGTTGGGAGATTATCTCTTCAAAATCATACATATTTACAATAGATGATCTGTCTGTACAATACCATTTGTTAATGAGCCTACACAGCCACTGAATTAGAAGTTCTCACAATTATGTTCATTTTTAGGAAATTCCATCATTGTTTTGTTGGTAATCACACCAAATCATATTGTGATCACCAACCATTAAGCTTTCTTCTTCATTGCACTGGGAATCCTGGAGTGGCCAAATGTGCAGGGAAAATCAATGTCTATTGCTATTTTCCTTTCCTCCAAAGGAGAGTTTAATGGATTATTCATAAATGCCTAGTCTGTCAAAACGTTAAACCTTTGAACCATGGCTTCAAATATGAGGTACACCTAATCATTGCCAAGAAACCCCTACAAACCCTTGCCATTGACTTTAGATGGGCCCCTTCCCTGGGGCTGTGCAGGTGTTAAACACATTTTTGCAATATGAGAGCTATCTTCAAAATAGGTCAACTTACATATCTTGGAAAGTGCCACTAGTACAGTGACAACATTACAAATTATTAAATAATACACTCCACATGTTGGCAATCAAGAAGCAATCATTTCTGATAATGCACAACTTTACTAGTGTAAAATGGAAACATTTCTTGCATGTCTATGATACTGAGCAGATCCAAAAATCAAGGTACAATCCTGAAATTAAATCCAGAGAAAGAGAGCTTTGAGAGTTGGACAGATTAATGAGAACTTCTGCTTCAAACAAATTTTGTGGCCAAATTACTTTGCATGACTTTAAGGATATTTTAATAATCTACTTGATACCTGTATAGTATGTTCTCCTACTCTTGTCTCATTCTCTTCAACTTCTGCTCAATATATGAGGCAGAATCCTCACCTGCACAAAGAACATTATGTATAAGAACAGATGTATGTAGAATAGTTAAAATGTGAACAGAAACAGAGGAAAATGTTTCTGAAAGACATTTATTTTAGTACTATGAATATTATTTATAACAATACAAGTGAAGGAAAGTTGCTACTCACCATCTGGCGGAGATGCTGAGTCACGATAGGCACAATAAAAAGATTCACACACACACACACACACACACACACACACACACACACACACACACACACACAAAAACACACACACACACACACACACACACACACAAAAAACACACACACAAAAAACACACATAAAAAAAAAACACACACACACACACACACACACACACACACACACACACACACACACACACACACACACACAAAAAAAAACACACACAAAAAAAAAACACACACAGACACACAGACGCACCCGCATCTGGCGGAGATGCTGAGTCATGATAGGCACAATATAAAGATTCACACAATCAAAGCTTTCGGACAAAAAGGCCTTTGTCAGCAGCACGCCCGCACACGCACACGCACACGCACACAAAAACACAGACACAAAAACACTGACACCAAACTGCGAACAGCAGCACCAGTGCATGATGGGAGTGGCATCTGGTTGGGGGCAATGAGGAGGCTGTGGCGGGAAGTCACTGTCCTCACCCATCCAGCCTCCTCCTTGTTCCCATCCCAGCACCACACTACACTACACAGCCGTCATTTCACCGCCACACCCAGCCTTTTAATATGTTTTCATTTCTTTTGTTCCTCTCCTTTCTGCTACTTATCCCCTCCCGTCTCCGCACCTTCTCTCCTACCCTCCATCTAAACTGCAACACTTCACTGTCTGCCACTCTCACCATACTATCTATCCCTTCCCCTACCCGCCAAAGCCTCCTCCTTGCCCTCACCCAGTTGCCACTCCCATCATACACTGGCGCTGCTGTTCGCAGTGTGGTTTCAGTTCTGAGACTGCAGATGTGTGTGCAAGTTGCATTTATATGTGTGTGTGTGTGTGTGTGTGTGTGTGTGTGTGTGTGTGTGTGTGTGTGTGTGTGTGTGTGTGTGTGAGATATATATATATATATATATATATGAGAGAGAGTGAGAGAGAGAGAGAGAGAGAGAGAGAGAGAGAGAGAGAGAGAGAAATATAGAGATAGAGATAGAGATAGAGATAGAGATAGAGAGAGAGAGAGAGAAATATAGATATAGATATAGAGATAGAGAGAGAGAGAGAGAGAGAGAGAGATAGAGATAGAGATAGAGATAGAGATAAACAGAAACAGACAAAAATCTTACTGAAAGACATTTATTGGCACAAATGACTTGGGAAGTTCAGTTAGCAGAGCACATGCACATGAAAGGCAAAGGTCCCCAGTGCAAGTCTGAGTCCTCCACAGAGTTTTAATCTGTCACCAATTTTCATATTGGAGCACACTCCACTGAAGAGTGAAATATTTACTATGAGGACATTTACTACAGCTTCAAAAGCCACAGGTATTTAACACTTACCCCAAGTCAACAAAAATTTGAATCTGAGGAATAATGTTTGTTGAAACTGTAACGTAACTCTGAATATCTATCATTAAGTTGTTTATGATCAACAAAGAGATGTAAATGAGTATAATGTTACTACCTAGCCAGTGTTTCATACACCTGAGCAGCGGACGACCACTTCTGCTTGTTTTAATGCCAGCTTCTTTTAGTATTTCTGGGTCCAAGATGCTGCTGGTATTTGCTACAATACAAAAACACATTCTGTGTAATGGTACTTTTTAGCAGTGTACTGTTTCTTAGTTATGATTTTATTTGTGATAAAAATAAAACATGTACATAATTTCATATCTTTAACAAATAATTCTGAAAAATAAAAGTAGAGCACCTGTAATACAGCTGATGGGTTAAAAATCAAATGTGTGTCTGAAATGTGATTCAAATGTATTCATAGTTTAAATAATAAAATCTTACAATTACACTGGAGATGAACATGTTGTGTGACACAATATGCCGCTGTTGATGGTTTTAATTTTATAAAGTTCTTGTCTTAATAATTACTAGGACATTCTGTTCTAGTGTGTGCTTGTGTGTGGTCAATGAGGGGTAAATAAGAGGAAAAGGAAAATGCATGGGTGGAATGGGGGGAGGGAGCCTTGTGAAAATGCAAAGACCACTGTCAGACTTTAGTCACAACAGACATGCCTATAGAACTTTACAATGTCATCTCTCCTTAGTCGCTCAAGAGGAGACCAAAAGCACCAGCTTCAAATACTTCCTGATTCAGCAGCTCACAATCAAATAATACAGAAGAGAAAAAAAAGAAAAAAAAAACTGAGTAGTCCACTATATACAGAAAATGGCCAGCAGTCATCAGGAAAAAGATAGAACAAGATAGCAAAGGGGAAGTCCATAATCATAACACAGGACTAGAAAAGAATTTGCCAGACATCAGACAAATACGGTAAAGTGGAAGGTGGGAGGTGGGGGGTGTCTGAAGGATGTCACTCAGTGGGAATCTCATGGAAGTGGAGGAAACCAAGAAGGGATTTAGGTGACACATCTCATGATGTAGAGAAATTTTTTTACAATTGTGGTTTCTTAGATGTTGTACACATTCCAATCCCCCACTACATGCACCAGACACTCATTTAAATCTGAAGTTTAGTGGTCACTGTGCATCCACAAAAAGCTGAACATCGGTTGTAAGTCAGCTGGAGTGAGATATGAGCTACCAGATCCATTTGAAGGACACAAACAGGCATTGGGTCTGCCTGGTGAATTGAGAAGATTAGCAAAGAAAAGTTATTTTTTGTCTCCAGACATTAATAGACAGGATGAGCCTATCTTCAGATAGTATCTGACTTGGTTATGAAGTTCTTATCTTGAATAAATTTGTTTGATGCGTAGTTCACTCCTCAATATTTTCCATATAAAATTATGTTCTTTCATAGGCCATTTGATTCTATTCTTGTGTATAGTATAAAATGTATTGTGATATGGGGTTCTAGGAGATACAGGAAGTACACAGTACATAATAAAGCTGGGATTCCAGAGCTAGTTATGTAGAATTGGGAATGCAAATTTGGCAAATGAGATAAAGGTCTAATGTAAAGGCTTGGCAAATGTTTTGTCTGGAGTGTGGCACTATATAGGACAGAAACATGGACACTGTGACAAGAGGATGAAAAAACGTTAGAAGCATTTGAGATGTGGATGTGGATGAAAATGGAGAGAATAAGCTGGATGGAAAGAGCCAGTAATGAAGGAGTACTGGTAAGGGTTGGCGAGAGAACGTGTCTGCTGATGGTTTTAAGAGAAAGGAAATAGAATTGGTTGGGACATTCAATGAGAAGGGAGTGCTTGCTAATTGATGATTTGGACGGATTGGTGTTGTCATAACAGCCGTCTGTGTCATGCCTGCTGTGCAGTGAGCTACATTAATTTAAGTATTAACTGTATTTTTCTTACTTGTCACTTCTTCCGTGTGTTTTTGCTTTTACGGAGCTTTAATTGACAAGTGCTACTAATAGTGTCCCAACGATTTCGTGTTTGTTTTGAATACAGTCAGAGAGAGTCCCTTTAGTCAGCCACAGTGCCAGTAGTGCTAGTCCTTGTTTTGAATACAGTCCAGAGACAGGTAGTGCTATTTTCATTGTTTTCTACAAGAAGTGTATAGTAACAAAAGTTTAGTCAAATATCAGCCACTTTTAGTGAATTAGCAGTCTAGTTAAAAGTTGATTAACTCTACTGTAAATTGATTTCTTATGATGGATAGGATGTGCAACTGCTGTGTACGGATGCAGGAGGAGCTGGCCACTGTTCTCAAACTGCTGAATGTGTTGATAGCCACGGTCAGCCATCTTCAGGCTGCTGCCTCGGAGTGTAGCAGCAGTGGGGAGTCTGGTGCATTGCATGGTACACCACAGGTGTTACATGCTTCACCCATTGTCACTGCTGTCAAGACATCTTCATGGGTACCGGGCGCGGTTGGGCCATCCTCTCCCCAAGGGGAGTGGCAGGTTCAGCGGCGTTCATGGCGCACGGGGTGGAGGGCCAATGTGGAGGCTGGCCGTGTGACATCGCCCGCTCTGCCTGTGAGTGGACATGTGGCCACTCCTTCAGCAAGGTCTGAGCAGGCACACAGGGGGAGGGGTTTATTATTGATTGGGAGCTCCAACGTTAGGCAGGTGATGGAGCCCCTTAGGGAAATAGCGGAAAGGTCAGGGAAGAAGGCCAGTGTTCACTCTGTCTGCTTGCCGGGGGGGCCTCATCTGAGATGTGGAGGAGGCTCTGCTGGCAGCGATAGAGAGCAGTGGTTGCACCTGACTGCAAATTGTTGCTGATGTTGGCACCAATGACTCCTGCCGTCTGGGTTCAGAGGTCATTCTCAGTTCATACAGGCAGTTGGCGGAGATTGCGAAGGCGGAAAGCCTCGCTCACGGGGTGGAATCTGCGCTAACTATTTGTAGTGTCGGTCCCAGAACCGATCGCGGTCCTCTGGTCTGGAGCCGAGTGCAAGGCTAAATACAAAGATTCAGATGATTCTGCGGAGATCTGGGGTGCAAATTTATCGATGTCCGATATCGGGTGGAGAATAGGTCAGGCATGCACTACACGCAGGAAGGGGCCACAAGGGTAGCGGACTACGGGTGGAGTGCACATGGGGGGTATTTAGGTTAGAGAATTCCCTCCCTAGGCACGACAAGATGCCTCCTGAGATGTGGCCAGGTAGGAGTAGGCAAAATACAACAGAGAATAACAATATTAATCTGCTAATAGTAAACTGCAGGAGAGTCTATAGAAAGGTCCCAGAACTGCTGTCATTAATAAATGGTCACAATGCCCACATAGTACTAGGGACAGAAAGTTGGCTGAAACCAGACGTAAACAGTAATGAAATTCTAAACTCAGATTGGAATGTATACCACAGAGACAGGCTAGACAGTGAAGGGGGAGGCGTGATGAGAAGTCCAATAGTATCGAAGGAGATTGACGGAGTCCCGTAATGTGAAATAATTTGGGTGAAGGTCACGGATAAAGCAGGCTCAGGCATGGTAATTGGATGTCTCTATAGGCCCACTGGCTCAGGAGCTGTTGTGGCTGAGCACCTGAAGGACAATTTGGGAAACATTTCAAGTAGATTTCCCCATCATGTTATAGTTTTGGGTGCAGATTTTAATTTACCAGATACAGACTGGGAGACTCGAATGTTCATAACGGATGGCAGGAACAAAGAATCCAGTGAAATTTTTTAAAGTGCTCTATCTGAAAACTACCTTGAGAAGTTAAACAGAGAACCGACTCATGTCGATAACATATTAGACCTTCTGGTGACAAACAGACCCAAACTATTTGAAACAGTTAACACAGAACAGGGAATTGGCGATCATGAAGTGGTTACTACATTAATGATTTCAGCTGTAAATACAAATATTAAAAGAGGTAGGAAGATTTTTCTGCTTAGCAAAAGTGACTAAAAGCAGATTTCGGATTACCTGATGGCTCAACACAAAAGTTTTGTCTCAAGTACACATAGTGTTGAGGATCAGAGGACAAAGTTCAAAACCGTCGTACAATATGTGTTAGATGAGTATGTGCCAAGCAAGATCATAAGAGATGGAAAAGAGCCACCATGGTACAACAACCAAGTTAGAAAACTGCTGCGGAAGCAAAGGGAACTTCATAGCAAACATAAACATAGCCGAAGCCTTGCAGACAAACAAAAATTACACGAAGCCAAATGTAGTGTGAGGAGGGCTATGCAAGAGGCGTTCAATGAATTCTAAAGTAAAGTTCTATGTACTGACTTGGCAGAAAATCCTAAGAAATTTTGGTCTTATGTCAAAGTGGTAGATGGATCAAAACAGAATGTGTAGTTAGTCTGTGACCAAAATGGTACTGAAACACAGGATGACAGACTAATGGCTGAAATACTAAATGCCTTTTTCCAAAGCTGTTTCACAGAGGAAGACTGCACTGTAGTTCCTTCTCTAGATTGTCACACAGATGACAAAATGGTAGGTATCGAAATAGACGACAGAGGAATAGAGAAACAATTAAAATCGCTCAGAAGAGGAAAGGCCACTGGACCTGACGGGATACCAGTTTGATTTTACAGAGAGTACGCGAAGGAACTTGCCCCCCATCTTGCAGTGGTGCACAGTAGGTCTCTAGAAGAGCATAGAATTCCAAAGGATTGGATAAGGGCACAGGTCACCCCCATTTTCAAGAAGGGACGTCAAACAGATGTGCAGAACTATAGACCTATATCTCTAACATCTATCAGTTGTAGAATTTTGGAACACGTATTATGTTCGAGTATAATGACTTTTCAGGAGACTAGAAATCTACTCTGTAAGAATCAGCATGGGTTTCGAAAGAGATGTTCGTGTGAAATCCAGCTTGCACTGTACGTCCACGAGACTCAGAGGGCCATACACATGGGTTCGCAGGTAGATGCAGTGTTTATTGACTTCCGCAAGGCATTCGATACAGTTCCCCACTGTCGCTTAATGAACAAAGTAAGAGCATATGGACTATCAGACCAATTGTGTGATTGGATTGAAGAGTTCCTAGATAACTGAAGGCAGCATGTCATTCTCAATGGAGAGAAGTCTTCCGAAGTAAGAGTGATTTCAGGTGTGTGACAGGGGAGTGTCGTACGACCGTTGCTATTCAGAAAATACATAAATGACCTTGTGGATGACATCGGAAGTTCACTGAGGCTTTTTCCAGATGATGCTGTGGTATATCGAGAGGTTGTAACAATGGAAAATTGTACTGAAATGCAGAAGGATCTGTAGCGAATGGACGCATGGTGCATGGAATGGTAATTGAATCTCAATGTAGACAAGTGTAATGTGCTGCGAATACATAGAAAGAAAGATCCCTTATCATTTAGCTACAATATAGCAGGTCAGCAAATGGAAGTAGTTAATTCAATAAATTATCAGGGAGTAGGCATTAGGAGTGATATAAAATAGAATGATCATATGAAGTTGATCGTCTGTAAAGCAGATGCCAGACTGAGATTCATTGGAAGAATCCTAAGTAAATGCAATCCAAAAACTAAGGAAGTAGGTTACAGTACACTTGTTTGTCCACTGCTTTAATACTGCTTACCAGTGTGGGATCCATACCAGATAGGGTTGATAGAAGAGATAGAGAAGATCCAACTGAGAGCTGCACGCTTCGTTACAGGATCATTTAGTAATCTTAAAAGCGTTATGGAGATGATAGATAAACTCTAGTGGAAGACTCTGCAGGAGAGACGCTCAGTAGCTCGGTACGGGCTTTTGTTGAAGTTTCGAGAACATACACTCACGGAGGAGTCAAGGAATATATTTCTCCCTCCTACGTATATCTCACGAAGAGAGCATGAGGATAAAATCAGAGAGATTAGAGCCCACAGAGAGGCACACCCACAATCCTCCTTTCCACAAACAATAAGACTGGAATAGAAGGGAGAACTGATAGAGGTACTCAAGGTATCCTCAACCACACACTGTCAGGTGGCTTGCGGAGTATGGTTGTAGATGTAGATGGGTTTGTGGGAGAAGACTAAGAGGAAGAAGGAGATAGAAGATAATAGATGACAAATGGCATAAATGGAAGAGAGAATTATGCAGATCTGAAGAGATTGCAAAAGACCGGACAGCCTGGAGAACTCTCATATGAAAACCTGGCTTTTGGCAGAACATTGATGATGATGATGATTATTTGCAAAGTGGAGGTAGGTAAAAGTAATGAGATAGATTAACTCCTTAGGAAACAATTATCAGTGCCATTCATGTAAATCTTCAGTTTTCTATATGGGACTAGTTAGACACTAGGTTAATCACAGAAATGAGGAAAAGATGAGATGAATACTTTTAACACTCAGAAGCACATACTGTAAAATGTTGGCCAGACTGAGAGCAGCTTTAGAATATGATAGAAGTACTGCATGAAGCATGAAGATTACTGAAGTCAGTCTAGTTTAAGATATCCATCTCACAGCCTTGACCACAATAATGGAGGCCTGCAGAATATTTTACAGAGCTATAGGTGATAGGGAAAGGTCCAATTTCAAATGGATATATTTACTGACAAAGAAACATGACTCACTACCCTGAGACTAGGACAAATGTTGAGCAGTGAAGAACAATGAGTAGGCCTTCAGTTCTAATGCACAAAAGCCAGACAGTGAAGAACAATGAGTAGGCCTTCAGTTCTAATGCACAAAAGCCAGACACATACAGAATATCATACACATAACCATAAGATGGAGCATTTGAACTCTATAATAACACATGGAGAGGAAGACTATATATCCATCTTCTCACAGATGGTTGTGGGACCTTGTCTTCTCAGTACAGACTGTCTAATCTGTACAATTTAGCAGTCAGCAGATGATGTTTGAAGTGATCATTGTATCACAAATCTACAGATGCCAGTCATTGAATACAGGCCCCTATTCTGATCAGACCAGAGGTGGGAATGGTGCCTAAATATGTCATAATGTACCACCAAAACTGTTTTCTCAATAAAATAACAATCTGGAAATTGAGATGGATAAAAAGTATTTAATTTGACATTCTTTACATGGAGAGAGACATTATTTGGAATTTGTGCTGATGCCACACTGCAAACTAAGTGTTGAAAGGCACATAATGGGAATAATATTTTGGAAAGGAGTGAAACGGAGGGCTGGAGCTGATCCACAAAGTTATTCAGTCTGTACACTGAACAAGCAGTTTAAAAAAGAAGTTGAACTCTTATTCTATCCCAACTACTTCACCTCACAGTGTAAAACACGCAATTATTTTCTGGACATATTCCAGTCACTGCTTTGCCCTGAAGCTCTTACTTTTATAGCTCCCTCAAGTATGATGGAAGTTACTTGTTGCTCTGTCAACACATAACCTATCATTTTGTCCCTTCTTGTCATTGTTTCTGTAGTGAAACTAAATTTTTTTTGTCATATAAATTCACTGAATTTACAACATTCCTATGTAGAACCACATCACAAACATTTTGATCCTCTCCTTTTCTTGTTTTCCACAATACTTAATTGACTTCTATACAGTTCTGTGCTCCTTTCAAATTTACAATCCTCCCTCCCTCCCACCTCCCTACCACCCTGAAATCCCCCCTCCCCTTTCCTTTACAACTTACGGAAATGTTAACTGTGCCTCTAGCATTATTAGATTGCATGTCTCCCAATACTTGTTTAACTCTTAATCTTCATTGAATCGGCTATGTCTTCTAACCCTTCTTGTTTCATGCCTTCAGACAAATCCTACCCCACATAGGGGCCTAAATCTACTCTTTCCACCTATCATCTCACTCCTCTAAGTTGAACAGTGGAATTACTTTTGCACACTCTTTACTGTTTGCTCCTTAGGCTTCTATTTTCACCATAGGTTGCATTGACTTTTATTTATGCTGAATAGTCCAACCCCATGACTATTTCATTTATGATTTCTTCAGACTTTTTTTTCAGTCATTTCACTTCAGCTTGACTGCTTTCCTGTTTATTTTACACTTAGGTGACTTATATTGATGTATTCCTGTCTCTTACTGCACATTTTTGTAGTTACTTACTTTATGAATCAGTTCCAGTATAACTTCTGCAACACAATGTTTCTTTACAGTTATCTTGTGCATACTTAAGTTTGTCTAAATCCAGGTTCTGTGATTGTCCTTTTCGGATAATCCCTTTCTCTTCAACTGACCTGCCTATTGCAGTATTCATTATCACACTATTTACTGCATCTCAGAACTTCACATATGCATCATTACTTCCAATGAACCCCACTTCCTTCACCACTAATAGTTCTGGACAATTCTCTGAAACTTCAGTCTATTTTTCATCATTACTAAATTGTGAGAAGACTGTATCTGCTCCTGAGTACACCTTGCAATCCAATATCTGATTTTGCAAAATGTCTCAAAATGATGTAATCCAGCTAGAATATTCTCAGGCCTCTAGGGCTTTCCCAATATACCTCCTTCTCCAGTAATTTTCGAATAGCATATTAATAATTAATAAGTAAAACTTACAGAACAATTGAATTTGTGTTTTTTACTTCATCACTCCTATTGTCAAGCTCATACTCTTCAACTCTGCCTTCTATTACATTGCCTTAACATAGCATTCCACTCACTCACTCATTAGATTTCCATGCTCCATGCATACACATTTTGTCATATACTTTCACTCTCTTCATCGTCAGATTGTAATATTGGCACATATACCTGAACCATTACCTTTTTTTTTTCTTTTCTTTTTCTCTTCTTTTCTTCTTATTGGCTATGCAGATGATTGGTCAACATCTATGCAACACAGAAATTTGCAACAGCTTCTGATTTAGACATCTTCAGCCAATGCTTCCATAAAGGGAGGTTACAACCTACCACAAGAACAACTGAAGTTGCATGTTTTGACATCTCTGATTGGCACACAGAGCCCTTGATGTCCATTTTGAGGGAGACAGACTATCATAACATGCATCCAAAATTCCTTGGGGCCTGACACTACCTTTTAAGCAGCAGTTAACACCAACACCTGGAAAGCTCAAAAGCACCAACAATATTCTGCGAAAGCTCTGTGGTCTAGTTGGGCAGCATCAGTCTCTTCACTCAACAGCAGAGTACGTCTACAGTGTGTCCATCTAGCACAATAGTTCATATGTGAAAAAGATATATGTACAACTTAACCAATCCATGCCCATTGTCAGTAGGTGTGTACAGTCTATTTTCACACATTAGTTACCTATCTTGTGTCACATTCCACCTCCATAGGTAAGATGTAAAAGGGCACTGCTACACATACACCAGAATTCTTATGACCAGGTTTCTTCCTGAAGATGTATTCAATGCCACTGATAAATTGGAATGCTACTGGCAACAAAGGTCTTCTCTGCCATGCCTGAAAGTGTCCTGCACCCAGGGGGAAACCAATGGACTTTACAAGCCTTGGGCAATTTGTGGATTTCAATAGTGCATGGAAGATGTGTACACACATTCTACAAATGAAGCGAATCTTCATTACCATCTTGGGTGTGTAATGGCAGATAGTTCTTCATGTGTTATGAACATGTCCAAGGGCCAACATGGATCATATTGAAGAATTCCTGACACTGATGATTAGTGTGATGAACTGTATAATAGAGGTCAATATTCCATTACAACTATTGCCATTTGTTTCATATACACTTGAGAGGCGTGTTGAAATGTCAATATGCAGTAGTTTAGTAATCTTTGTATAGGTATCATTTGATCGAAAATCCCTTCCCATTGGCAGGTTGAAATGAGGGACTAATCCAAAATGTTTTGCCAATTGTGAGATCATTGTGAACTGTAAATAATTTAGCTTCGGCAAAAAAAAAAAAAAAAAAAAAAAAAAAAAATTAAGGACCTTCATTCCTTCTCCACTCTGAACAGTAGTGTCTCCAACATCGAGGTACACCCTTCAAAAACCTCCTCTTTATCTCATCGGGCACTCCTGAAAATATAAATAAAGACATATTAATAATTATCATCAACACTCAAATCTTATCTAGATTGTAAAAAGAAGTTCTGCATTACAGCAAACAGACAAATAAGGAACAAAAGGTGACAAATGCTTAAGGTACAGAGTTCCCTTCATTTAGCAAAACAAAGATACGAGTTGCAGAGAAGATTACACATCAATTAAGTCTACGAGAAATTCATGCAAAGAAAGCACAGAAGGACTTTCTAGTCAGCTCATCCACCAGTTATGCATCTTTTGTTAATAGCAGTACAAGTGTGAGTAACCTGTAAAGAATAAATAAAAAGTAATAACTCATCTCGTGTCAAATCACTTTATTTACAAAGTTACTCTCTGAAATTACTCGTCACCTGAAACAACAAGTCTATAGTCTCACATGCCTCATGGGGAATGTAGATCAATCCTTTAACACCATTGACACTAGAAGGGCAGCAATGAACCCATTTTTTATATTACAATCCTCTTCACCATCACCATACCATCACCACCATCCACTTTATAACAATGAGATTTTTGAAGATTTACTGTTTGCTCTTTTGTCCATATTTTGGATTTCTATTTGGTTTGAACAAAGATTCCTGTTTTGTTACGCTTTTCAAAAGATGATACTAAAGTTCTACTTGGCGTTTTTAATGCCCAAATTGGTAGAGAGAAAATCCACCAAAAAACCATAGGCAAATATCCTGCATATAAATTTACCAATAAAAATGGTACAAGGCTCGTCGAACTATGTAAGCAGAATAACCTGAAGATAATGTCAACATCTCTAAGAAAATGTCCAAGAAAACAAAAGACATGGAGATCTCCTATACAACAAATTGGCGAGTTTCAAATAGATCATGTGGCGATTTCATACCCAGTACAAAAAGAAATTTACGACGTCCAAGTAGGCAGAGGAGCAAACATTGATTCAGACCATTACCTAACTAGAATTAAAATTAAGTTTACAGCACGAAGAATTCATCAGAAGAAAACAGAAATACAGAAATATGACACCAAGAAGATTAAAGAATCCAAAGTAAAAGAAGAATGGGAGAAGGAAAAGGCAAACACATGGGAAGAATTTCATTCTAAAATCACGTTAATAGCTAAGGAAACTATTCCCTTGAAAAAGATATTCAAACACCCTTGGTGGGATTCAGACTGTGAAAATGCATTGGAAACGAGAAAAAAGGCATTTCAAGAATATAACAGAAAAAAATCACAAGAAAGTCTACATTTATTTAACGAGGTTAGAAAACAGGTTTCAAAATCTATTAGGCAAGCAAAAAGGAAGTACACAAAGGCACAACTGGATGCCATAGAAGAAAATTTCCAAAACTATAATACAAGAGACTTCTATAGAATTTTCGCAGATAAAATACGAGGATATATCCCTCAAAATTTATGTTTCAGAAAACCAGATGGTAAATTAGCCCTAACAAACCAGGAAAACTGTCAAGTATTGGCTCAATATATTTCTAACCTACTAAATTGCCCAGAACCTAGTTTAAGGTTTCCCAAAGAAATCAGTGCCAACACTCAACCGGATTCATTACCACCAACACAGGAAGAAATCAAATGTCACATTAAAAACTTAAAAAATAATAGAACATCTGGTGAAGATGGCATTGTTGCAGAGCTATTAAAAAACCTAGGACCAAAGACGTTGCAAGAGCTCACAAAAATAATAACAAAAATATGGGAAACAGAAAAATTACCAGAGGATTGGAAATGTGCCCTTATTCACCCGTTACATAAAAAAGGAGACAGAGCAAATGTCAATAACTACAGGGGAATCTCACTTTTACAAGTCACCTACAAAATTCTCTCAACATGCCTGCTGAAAGGAACACAAGAGCAGCTGGAACACCAAATTGGTGATTATCAAGCAGGCTTCCACCCCGGTCGCTCATGCATAGAACAAATATTTAATTTAAAGACAATATTAAAACACAAAGCAATTAGAAATGCCCCCATAATTTGTACATTTGTAGATTTTAAGAAAGCCTATGACTCAATTGACCGGCAATCTTTGTTTAACATTTTAGAGGAACTTGGACGTGACTCCAAAACACTAAGGCTTATCAAAGAATCACTGACAGACACTGTATCTAAAGTTAAATTCAGGGGAGAAATCTCTGAACCTTTTCTCATAAAAACTGGAGTACGTCAAGGTGACGGCCTATCTCCACTTCTGTTTAATATAGTCCTGGATAAAGTCATTAAGGAATGGGAAAAAGAATTAAAAAATCAATCCTACTGGAAACCAATCCATCTTGGTAGAACCAAAGACAACGTGGAGATATCTTGTTTAGCATTCGCGGACGACTTGGCCATACTTGCAGATAATGAAGAAATCGCCACCAAACAAATAGAGATCCTTAAGGAATGCGTGGATAAAGTAGGTTTACAAATTTCGTTTCAAAAGACAGAATTTTTCTGTACGAAATTCCATATACACAGTTTGAACACAAAATATGGAAAAATAAATAGAGTAAAACATTTTAAATACCTAGGTGAAATTTTGGAGCCAACCGGAGGAGAGAAAGTTGCACAGAAGATCAGACAACAGAAAATGAAGAGAGCATATGGTATGACACATGAAATATACAACAAAAAATACATCTCCTCGAACACAAAAATCAGACACTACTGCGCAGTAATTAAGCCAGCAGCACTATATGCTAGTGAAACACTCACACTCCACACAAAATGTGATTTAGAAAAAATACTAAAAGAAGAACGCAAAATTATGAGAAAGATTTTAGGTCCAAAATTAACAGAAGAAGGATACCGGATACAATCAAGAAGAACCACAGAAACTATATCAAACCATGCAGCAGACATAAGAAGGCGAAGATTAAAATTTTATGGACATGTCACTAGACTTCCCCCCACACGACTCACCAACAGAATTCTCACTTACATAGAAAAAGTCAAATCAACAACACCATGGATTAGCCAAGTAAAATTAGATTTACAAAAAGCAAATATTGAACTTAAAGATGTCAAAGATAGAAAAACTTTTAGAAATAAGGTGGAAAAGTGGATTGTATTGTTGGAGAAGGAAGCACTAAAGAGACCAGGAACAAAATGGACAGAAGAAAGAAAAAGAAAACATGGAGAACGAATGAAAGAAGTATGGAAGAAACGACGTCAGAGAGCTTTGCGTGATCCTTCTGAGAGAGAGAGAGAGAGAGAGAGAGAGAGAGAGAGATATTGATAGAGAGAGAGAGAGAGATATTGATAGAGAGAGAGAGAGAGAGAGAGAGAGAGAGAGAGATAGAGAGAGAGTGTGTGTGTGTTTTTTTTTTTCTGTGTGAGTGTGTGATTTGATAATGAGGAGAGAAGAAAAAGGGGGTGAAACATGATACTGATTCATAGCCTACTCTTCTCAAATAGCACTGACAGGGCCACCAAGCTACAAGTCCCCATCTGACAGACAGATCACTATCAACAATGTAGTCAGTCACTACATTGTAACACACCAAAAAAATGTTTGGAATTTAATCTGGGACCATGCCACAGGCAGGATTCGAACCTGCCACCATACCGGTCGCGCGGTTCCAGACTGAAGTGCCTAGGACCATTCGGCCATCATATCCGGCTTGGCTGACAGAGATGTTTAATATCCTCCTGAGGGATACCATGCCAAATTATGGCCAAATGGTGTGCGTTCTCATCAAAATCCCAAGACAGTTCAAGTGCTGTGTCCATAATGCTCCAAACATTCTTCGTCAGAAGAGATCCACTGATATCGCTGGCCAAGGTAACATTTGCCAAGCATGAAGACAAGCAGTAGAATGCCTTGCCATGTAAGAGTGGATATTATTTTGATTCAATGTAAGCCCAGAATGCAATGAATGGCAACATAATGGGGCATAGAATATAGTTGTCTACCACTGTGCTGAGAGGATGCCATGGATGATAACCAAAGTGGGTCCTGCTATGAATATAAATAGCAATCAGACCACTACTAGTTGTTGGGCTATATGGCTAGTGAAAGTCAGGTTGGTATCTCATTGCTGCCTACACTGTCTCCTGACACGTCTTCAACCTATAATCTCATTGACTGGAGAATAATTTTCTTCAGTGATGAGTACTGCTTTGAAGTGAGCCCCTATGACCAGAGTGTATTATGATACACATGATCTGCAAACACACTGAGTTTGGTTTATATTTCAACACAGACTGCTTCCATTATTTTGAGAAGACTTCTTGCAAACAGGCCAAGAATGAATGCCATTCTCTAAGCTTCAACTGTCACCATTAAGCTCTTATAATGGACAGTATCTTCAGGTAAATGAATCACACCAAATCATATAAAAAGAAGAAGAAGAAGAAAAAGAAGAAAAACAGCTGCAGTCTCAGTAGGTCCATGGTTAATAATATCAAAAGTGAAACATTGAGGACCTGTCCATCCCACATGGCATACTAAGGAGGAACCTACTGCACAGTCTTCACTTGAAGCCATGCTTGTTTCTGGCTAAACTTAAAGTATCATTTAGAGCTGTGACATGTGTTGCCTTTAATTTCAAGGATTTGGAAACCAATGCTTGTGCACATTCCTCAGATCCCACAACATACAACTGCAAGCGACATTCTGTAGATACCAGTTTGGAGGACATGCCAAAAACTGAGAAGTTACCAACAAATTCCAAACAATAGTTTGGACACCTTTATGTGCATGAATCCTGTTTACTACAAAAACAATTGGTGCCACACTAGATCCACTACCCATGTGGGCACAATTTTTCTGAACAAAATTGTCTGAAAAGTATTTTATGAAAAGATATTGACAGCCAAAAGATTCTGTATAATACTCATAACTGCTCATAAAAACCTATTTGTGGTATTAGCTTCAAATATCTCTCTCTGAGTAACACTGCAAGTTATCTGAATGTCTAAAAAGACTTGTCAGAACTTGTGCGAGTAGGCACAATACATTTAGACAATTTTTGTTTTGCCAGAAGAAGATACTCTTTGTATGTCAATAGTCACCACTAGTTCATGCTGTGCACTAAGAGGGGTTTTATCTCCTTTTCTTTTTGCGGTTTCAGCTTTTTTAATGATAAAATAAAGAAAGATCTCGTATCTACTTACAGAATGGCAAACATTAAAACAATCAAAAGGGGCCTCAAATACCTGAGCAAGACTAATACAACATGTGTACTGCAGATTAAGATAGCTCACAATCAACTGCTTTAACTCTGAAGTTCATCTCATCAACACACGTAAGGTTGACAAGTCTTTTAAACAGGTTTCAGGTGTAGTACTGCTGGTTGAGCTATCGTACTCTCTCACTGTGCTACAAAACTTGACTACTAATTAGTACAAGGAGAGCACATTAGGGTCAGCACCAACATCCTATTGTTGCTACTGAAGCGTCACTTTAGGATATATTATTCTGTGTGTTGTATTTGAAATTATGATTGGCAGTGATTCATCTGTGTTGTCAGAGGAGTTATACTGGATACATAATTGATAAAATGTGAATGTTTTCAGTACCATGGAGCTGACCATAGAATAACTCTCTCTGGGGCTCTAAGGGAACTTCATGGAAAACAATTAAGATCGACTGCTTGACAACCTGCACTACTGAAGCAAAGTGAGGAACCCTCATCTGTATGAGGAGCCATTGTCTGTATACCTCTGCACTTAAATGTGGTACAGCCAACACAAAGACAAGCAGGCTGGCAGGCAGGCCTTCACATGACAACACTGACTTGAAAGTTTTGCCAGCTCTTGATCAGCATGTTGACTGGTCATGTTGACCTTTGGGGCTGAGATTTAGAAGCACTGCTATCTGGACTGAGAATCCTTCTAAGAAGACTCAATTGAGGCTCAGCACTGCTCACATACTCGCTAAATATCGTAGGTCACTGCGGACTAGTGTATTACACACAGAGTTACCAGTGTCCCTACCGTCCCGCGACAACTGCTCTGGTGTAAGTCTTTCACCCAGGGGAAAGAACAGAGTGAGGCAACTCAGGTAACAGCTATAAATCTCCAAACATATCCAGCTCCTGCCCTACCTAAACTTAACTACACTATTTTCAGTTAGTGATAAGCTGGACCTTAAACCCAACAGCTTCTACTACTTCTCCTGAATTTTAAGTATCTGAAGGTACATCAGTGGGAGAGGGAGATGAGCTACACAACATCAAACAGGACAGTGTTTAATAACTGAGATGCTCCCAACAATGCTCCTTTATACAGGGTGGAGAAAAATTGTGTTGCGAAATTTTATCCCAGGATAGCTGATGCCAGAAGGAACCAAAATTACTGATGTCACACAGGTCAAAAAAATACCATTTTAAAACTATGTAAACTTGGTGCCACGTGTTCCATTTGGCGATGAGATTGCCATGTTGCCATTTGTTATTTGTCTGGCAGTGCTACGACAGTCGGTTCACACACACAAATGTCCCTCGCCCATCACTGCTCGAATGTGATATGCATACGTGTCGAATAGGTCTTGCTGTTTGTCTCTACCTCATGTAAGAGGCATTCACATGTAAGCTTCACTTCAGAGCATGCACATGTCACCTAGGATTTAGTCATACAGTAAGTATGGTGGCACAGTATTTGTTTGAAGAACAGCAAGATATGGTTTTTTTTTATGATCTAGCTGACGATAATGCATATGAAGCTCAATGGTTGTATGATGAACAGTACCCAGCAAGACATTAGCCACACCTGCAAACATTTACAGCAATTCACCCATGACTTGGTGAAACAGGCTTGTTACCAGGATATCATGGTGATGCTGGAAGACCTCGAACATTAGGGGATGCAGCATTTGAAGAGACTGTTCTCAAGTGCATTGATCAGTTAGTATGGGAGGTTTTGAGGAATGATGGCCAGCATCTATTTACTTTACACCTTGCTGAAGACCTAAATCCTGTCGCAGACTATGAGCACAGGCTAGGGTTTCGCTGGTGTTTTCTGCGATGTGTTGCATGAGATCCTGACTTCCCTGTCGTCGTGTTGTTTACTGTATGAATGCACCTTCCATTGGGATGGCCTTTGCAACACTCAAAACGTTCATTACTGGGCAAGGGGAAATCCTCACGACATGTACGTCCACACACACCAGGAACAATTTTTGCTCAACATTTGGGCAGGCATTGTTGTTGACCATCTTATTGGGCTGGTCCACCAACCTCCTCAACTTGCATGGCAAATTACCTTCACTTTTTCCACAAAACGCTACCCGGCCTGCTGCAAGGTGTTCCCCTGGAAATTCGGCTATGCATGTGGTTGCAGCATGAGTCGCCTGCACCTAACAGTCGTGCTGTGTGTGGATATTTAGATGAACTCTTCAATGACCAGGTAACTGGCAGACATGCTCATAGGACATGGTCCCCGTGGTCCCAGACCTCACACCACCAGTAGTTTCCTGTGGGAATTCTTCAAGGTTGCAGTTCACCCACCCAGGTGCAAATCACCTAGGGACAAAGATGAATTAATGCATGTCATTCAACATGCCGCCAATCACATTAAGGCAATGCCAGTAAACTTAGAAAGAGTTCAGCAAAACACCTTTCGACACTACCAACCTTGTGTTGCATGGAGGGTCACCAGGTCCAGCACCTGCTTTAAGTAAACAATGTCCTAGCCACAAAAAAGGCCCTTTTCTGGGCTGAAACAATTTGTAAAAGACTTTCTGTATGCTAACTAACAGCTGTTGAAGGGTTTGTTTCCAGTACATCTTATCATGAAACAACAATGGATGTGTTGGGTTGGTTGGTTCACCTCCAGCCCCCAGAGTGGAAGGCTGGCGCGCTACCACTGAGTGTGTAGGCTGCCCTGGATACATCACAATTTCTGGCAGGCAAAGCATGCAAGGTCATGCATTGTCCAGAGTATCTGGCAACAGGGCAATCCGGCAGTCAATTGGAGCACATGACGACAAGTTTTCATAGTTTTTAAAGTTGTGTTTTGTTGCCCTACGCAACATTAGTAATTTTCATTCCTACTGGCATCAGCTATCCAGGGTTAAGATTCGTGATACAATTTTTCTGCACCCTGTACGTGGATGAGAACCATCACATAGGCCAAATTCAGAAACTGACCCCAAGAACTACCCACCTCAGGGACACCCGGCATGCAGTTGCTGGAGGAGTTTAGTGGCACCTATGGGTCATCTGGATCCCTCAGACCAAGCCCTTTTTAGATAACCTGCTCTTCAGCACGTAGTCTCATCCCACTACCCTTCTAAATTTAGCCATCCATCAGAATGACCTCCCTTTTCCTACGTAATACATTTCACTGAAAGTACAGTGCATGCAAGACTATTCCAAAAATATGAGAAAATAGCTGACTCGTTCTTAAATTAAGGAGTGGAATTATTACTACTGGAAATACACACATATTACTATCGTAGCTTTCAGAACTGTTACTCCTTTCCTCAAGTTGGGACTTGCGCAGGTTGGGAAACTTGGAAATGTGGGTTAATCAAATGGGGATAATCTTTTGTGAGAATGAGGAAACAAAAAGAGGGTAAGAAAACCAAGGGGGACATTGCCAGGGAAAGTGCATCATAGGTAGTACATTAGTAACCAATATGCCTGGTTCACTACAGAGATGACAGAGTAAGAAGTAGTAATGGATATGGAGAGACAGAGTAGTGCTTACACAAATGAGGAGAGAAAGAGATACAGAGAGTGGGGAGGGAGAAGAACAATACAGAATATAATGAGCAATAATAAATTTTAAAAATGTGTAAAATACAATTAAAAGATGATAATGCAAATGATGGCTCAATTATGTTAACAGAGGTTAAGCTTTTTAAGATATTGGTATGTGGACATGTGTTGGAGGATAAGTTCCCACCTCCAGCAACCAGGGAAACTTGTCAGGTAGGATGATCTTTGTACTCGAAAGACCTCAGTGCCAGTGATTACACATTAGTTTTTTTTTTCTTTGTTTTGGTTTTAGGGCGCAAAACTGCTATGGTAATTAGCACCCGGTCCGTGACTTAGGAAACAGTAAAAACCGAAAATCGAAACCAGCAGCAATGGAAACGATACCCAAAAAATTGGAGAAACTAAAAGCAGAAGGAAGGCTTAAAAATCCACTACACAAAGGGCTTGGTTGTCCCCCAAAAAAGATTCAAATGACTGACGTCATTTCACTGGCACTAATAAACTCGAGAACGCGATCGGCCAAGCACGTGTCATCTGCTAAAATTGACGATGTATCAGGCGACAGCTGTAGACGAGCACATAACAGAGTAAAATAGGGGCACTCAGTTAAAAGGTGTCTTACCGTCCACAGCTGAGAGCAGTGGGGACAGAGTGGGGGAGGATTGCCGCTTAAAAGATGTCGATGGCTAAGAAGACAGTGCCCTATCTGGAGTCTAGTTAAAATTACCTCCACCCAACGACGCGTTCGGGAGGAAGAAGTCCAAGCACAGGGAAGAGCTTTCACGTTCTGCAATTTATTAGGGGGAAGTGTCGACCAATGTGCATGCCATAAAAGAACAACACGATGACATAAAACACTCCGTAGATCAGCGAAGGGAATCGATTGAATAGCTGGCCGAAGAAGAAAGACTGCAGCCTTGGCTGCTATATCGGCCGCCTCATTTCCACAGATACCAATGTGTCCCGGAAGCCAGAGGAACGCCACCGAGATGCCCCCCAGGTGGAGCAAGCGCAGACAGTCCTGAATCCCGTGGACCAGAGGGTCGACAGGTTAGAGAGCTTGGAGACTGAGGAGAGAGCTGAGTGAATCTGAACAGATAACGTACTGTATCCGCTGATGGTGGCAGATATAGTGGACAGCCTGGAGAACAGTGTAAAGCTCCCCAGTATAAACCGAACACTGGTCGGGAAGGCGAAATTGATTTGGGGTGTCGCCAACAATATAGGCACTCCCTACACCTAACGATGTTTTCGAGCCATCAGTGTAAATGAATGTGGCTGCCTTCATTTGTGCACATAGAGCAGCAAATGCCCGATGATAAACAAGTGAAGGGGTAACATCCTTGGTAAATTGACAAAGGTCACAGAGCAGGTAAATCCGGGGATGGAGCCAAGGCGGTGCTGTACCCCAACTTGTCAAGAAGGTTTTAGGAAAGCGGAAGGAAAGAGAATGGAGCAGTTGATGGAAGCGGACTCCTGGTGGTAGTAGGGAGGAGGGGCGGTCTGCATACCCTACATCAAAGGAGGCGTCGAAAAAAAATGTCATGGGCTGGATTAGCAGGCATGGAAGACAGACTCAGAAGGACTGACGCCGATTGGACAACGGAGGTTCAGCAGTCTCAGCATGAAGGCTTTCCACAGGGCTGGTGTAAAAAGCTCCAGACACTAAACGTAATCCACGGTGGTGGATAGAGTCGAGACGACGAAGAATAGATGGCCGTGCAGAGGTGTAAACTATGCTTCCATAGTCCAATTTCAAGCCCACTGAGGGGCAATACAGGCGGAGAAAGACCACTCTGTCCGCTCCCCAGGAGGTACCATTCAGGACACGAAGGGTGTTGAGGTATCGCCAACAGCGAGCCGAAAGATAGAAAACGTGGGAGGACCAGCACAGTTTTCTGTCAAACATAAGACCCAAGAATTTAGCGACGTCCGAAAACGGAAGGTTGACAGGTCCTAGATGTAAGGAGGGTGGGAGAAACTATGTACGACGCCAAAAATTGACACAAACGGTCTTACTGGGAGAAAAGCGGAAGCCTGCTTCGATGCTCCAAGAGTGGAGGCGTTCAAGACGTCCTTCAAAACGTCGTTCAAGAAGGCTGGTCTGTTGAGAGCTGTAGTAGATCGCAAAATCGTCCACAAAGCGGGTACCCGAGACATCAGGAAGGAGACAATCCATAATACGATTTATGGCAATGGCAAACAGTACAACAATCAGCACGGAGCCCTGGGGTACCCCGTTTTCTTGGGAGAAAGTACGGGAGAGAGTAGTGTTCACCCGCACTCTTAATACGCGCTCTGCCATAAATTCGCGAAGAAAAAGGGGCAGACGGCATCGAAAGCCCCAAGAGAACAGTGTGCGGAGGATGCCTGTCCTCCAACAGGTATCGTATGCTCTCTCCAGATCAAAAAATATTGCTACTGTTTGGCGTTTCTGGAAAAAATTGTTCATGATGTAAGTGGAGAGAGCAACAAGATGGTCAACTGCAGAAAAATGCTTTCAGAAACCGCACTTGGGCAGGTGTTTAAAGACTGCGGGCCTCCAGCAACCAAGCTAAACGGCAATTTACCATAAGCTCCAAAACCTTACTTACACTACTCGTGAGAGAAATGGGGCGATAGCTAGAGGGGAGATGTTTGTCCTTTCCAGGTTTCAGAACAGGAACGACGATAGCTTCCCACCATCGTCTGGGAAAAGTTCTGTCGGTCCAAATTCGATTATAAAGGTGAAGGAGGTAACGCAGACTATGCAGCAACATTTGGACGTGGATACCATCTGGTCCTGGGGCGAGAGGAGCGAGAGGAAGAGAGTGCATGTTGGAGTTCCCGCATGGAGAAAACAGTATTATAGCTTTCGCAATTTTGAGAAGAGAAAACAAGAGGTAGCACTTCCGCTGCACATTTCTTTGGGAGAAACGCAGGCGGGTAATTTGAAGAGCTCGAAATCCCAGCAAAGTGTTGACCCAATGAGTTAGAAATTGCGACGGGATCCACTAATGTATCATGCGCGACTGTGAGCCCAGAGACCGGGGAGAAAATGGGCGCGCCTGATAACCATCGAATCCGACTCCAAACTTCCGAGGAGGGAGTGAAGGTGTTAAATGAGCTAATAAAGAATTTCCAGCTTGCCTTCTTGCTATCGTGAATGTTGCGACGGAATCGCGAACGGAACTGCTTGTAGCGGACACAGTTGGCCAAAGTAGGATGGTGGCGGAAAACACGAAGAGCACGTCGCCGCTCATGTATTGCGTCACAGCATTCCTCGTTCCACCAAGGAACTGAGGGGCGCCGGTGCAATTCTGAGGTGCGTGGTATTGAACGTTCCGCAGCTTTAAGAATAACATCTGTAATGTGTGAGACCTCATCATCGACGCTAGGAAAGTGACGGTCATCGAATGTCACTAGAGACGAAAAAAGTGTCCAATCGGCTTCGCCAAACTTCCAGCGCCGTGGGCGCATATATAGCAGTTGAGGCTGCAGTCTAAGGACACATGGAAAGTGGTCACTCTAGTCCGTATCATCAAGGGTGAACCATTCAAAGTGTCGAGCTAGTGGAACAGTACCGACCGCAAGGTCCAAATCAGAGAAATTTGTCGTGGAGGCAGACAAAAATGTAGGGTCCCCAGTGTTGAGGCAAACTAGATCCGCTTGGAGGAAGACGTCTAGCAATAGTGAGCCACGCGGACAAGGATGTGGAGATCCCCAAAGCGGGTGGTGGGCATTGAAGTCCCCAACCAGCAAATAGGGTGGTGGAAGCTGACCAAGAAGATGAAGGAGATGAGATCGTGCCATTGGTGTGGACGATGGAATGTATACAGTACAAAGAGAGAACGTGTATCCAGAAAGGTAAAGACGGACAGCGACAGCTCGGAAGGAAGTGTATAAGGGGATTGACTGATAATGGAATCATGGAGAAGACTCATGAGTCCTCCATGGGCTGGAGTGCCTTCAACAGAGGGGAGATCAATTCGGATGGACTGAAAATGGGGGAGAACAAAGCGGTCATGAGGACGTAGCTTTGTTTCCTGAAGACAGAACATGACCGGCGAGTAGGATCGTAAGAGAATCGACTATTCGTCCCGATTGGCTCGAATGCTGCGGATATTCCAGTGGATAATGCACATAGGGTGAACAGAAAATGGAGGAATGTGACCAAGGTTGCCATCAACTCAGCGACTGCTCAGAGCTTGCGATCAACAACATGGAATGGCATTCACCCGAAGGCAGAAGATCCTGATCCATAGGTTGTTCAGGAGCAGCTCCTGCCTCCAGCAATCGGCCGGTTGATCAGCCGCCAGTAGTGCGCCTCGGCGACACAGAAGACGGCCGAGGGCAATTACCGCCAGGTGGCGCAGTAGATGAGACACGCCTTGGCGGAGAAGGAGATGAACTGGGTTTCTAACTAGCCTTCTTGGAAACATGATGTTTAGATGAAGGAGGAACCGATGGTTGTGAAGTTGGGGTACTTAAAAAATCTTCACGAGTGTGCTCTTTTTTGGAATCGAGATTCAGCAGAACCGGAAGAAGGGTGAGCCATAGAGTGAGCAGGCGAAAGTGGGGAGGTTGAACGGGCGATCCTTGCGCTGGCCGATCTGACAACCGTGGAACTAAAGGTGAGATCGCAAGTCTGCGTGGCTGCCTCCTTTGTTGGCCGAGGAGAGGCAAGGACAATGCTGTATTTTCCTGTCTGAGGCACGGTGGGCTGTCGACTGGCGAATAATTTTCGAGCAGCAAAGGTTGATGCCTTTTCCTTCACCCTGATTTCCTGAATGAGCATTTCATCTTTAAAAATGGGGCAATCTCGAGAGGAAGCTGCGTGGTCACCCATACAGTTGATGCAACGAGGGGATGGAAGTGGACAAGCACCCTCGTGGGCATCCTTGCCACACGTAACACATTTGGCCAGATTGGAACAGTACTGGCTGGTATGATTGAACTGCTGACATCAATAGCAATGCTTAGGGTTTGGGATGTAAGGGCGAACGGAAATTATCTCATAGCCTGCTTTGATTTTCGATGGGAGTTGAACTTTGTCAAATGTCAAGAAGACAGTGCAGGTTGGAATGATGTTCATGTCAACCCTTTTCATGACTCTATGAACGGCCGTTACACCCTGGTCAGACAGGTGCGTGAGGGAGCGTGTATAAACGACCCCACATGATGAATTTAAAGTACGGTGCAGTTCCACCCAGACAGGGAAGGTGTGTAGCAGTGAAGTAAGAAGCAATTTTTGTGCCTGGAGGGCACTGACTGTTTATTACAACAAGGTGGCATTTCGTAATCTGGAACAAGACTTTACAGGACCTGCAATTGCATCGACACCTTTCTGAATAATGAAAGGGTTGACCGTGGAGAAGTTGTGACCTTCGTCAGACCAAGAAACAACAAGGAACTTTGACAATGATGGAAGGACTGTCTGTGGCTGAAACTCATTGAACTTACGCTTGTGAGCTGACATAGTATAAGATGGTGAAACCATTGTGAAAGTATCCCCCATGATTACCGGCTTCTCCGATGGAGTGCTCCTTCCTTGTGAGGGCCCTCTCTGAGGGCACTCCCACCTTATGTGATGGTTCACACCTCAGGTCACACCTCCCGACAAACGGACGGAGGGGCCAATCGGCACTTTCTGAAGGTATCAGCTCGGGTAATCACCAGGGGGTACGTACGTGTCCTACCTGTCTACCCGGGGCGGGGAATTACGCGTTACCCCGTCACCGGCTACGTATGGAAATGCGTGGGTCGGCCTTCAGACATGCACAGGGAGGGAAAAAGCGAAAGGGAAAGGAAAGAAGAGAGGTCTCAAACACTGCAGTGGAGAAAAGGGCAAAGAGAAGAGGTAAGGAAAAGAGAAGGACAAAGGAAGGACAAATACTTGCAAATGGAGAAAGCAAAGAATTTGTTACAGTTTCGAGCTTCCGACTCCGGACGTAGGCACGAAACATACTCCCAGAGGGGGAGAAAGGGAATGAAAGAGGCAACGGTGACAGGTGAGGGGGGGGGGGGGGGGGGGGCCAAGATGGGGGATGGGGAAGGATGCGGAAAGGGAAGTGATGCAGCCCGGAAAGGAAGGATGGCCCCATTAGCTCAGGGTCCCGTGCTCACTATGCACGTATCCAGAACAGAGTTGTGGACCCCCTGGGGTAACAACAACACATTAGATGTTTGGGTATCTGGTTAGGTACTGGTTTTTATGGAATCCAGAGATGGGAACTCTTCCTCACACACATCTTTGCATCCCAACAACCTTATGAACTTAGCTTCCAGTAACACCTCCCCTTTTATCATCATCTCTATTGCATCTCATTATTTGCTTTACTGTTCTAACCTTCTTATTTTCAGCATGCCCTCCCTTTCTCTAACTAAATCTTCTTCGTCTTCTCTCCCCCCCCCCCCCCCCCCCCCCCTCCCCTTCCCTTCCATTTCTTAACTGTATTACTCATTTTTCTTTTTCCTCTTAATCTGTTTCCTTTTTCTAAGCAGAGGAACTCATATCACTAAGTATACACAGAAGGATACAAAATGCAAAATTTACAGCAGTGATACTTTTACGGGTAAATCTGGCCTATCCACAGGATAAGACAATGAAGAATGCAGGTATTGCATTTTCTATCTACCATAAAGATCACACATTGAGTTGCAGACAAGCACAATGAAGAATGTTATTTTCAGTTTGGCCAAAGTCTTTTTTCAGAAAAGAAAACACACATCCACACAAGCAAGCGCACATCATCCACACATAACCACTGTCTCGGACTGCTCCAGCGACAGTGCAACAATCACACTGATTGAAAGTAGCAATCCTTAATGGGGCACAAAAGGGGTAGATATAGCAGGGTACAGGTGTGGTGAGGGAACATCACTGTCTGACAGAGCACGCAGGGTCTAGATGGCAGCAGGATAATGCTGCCTGGCACAGCATCTGAAAGCTGTGGGGCACCATGTGGGGATAAATTGGGGAGAAAAGGGGAATGGGTAAGGAGAGGAGCAGAGAGGGGAAGAAAGACCGGTGGGTGCATTGGAAGAGAGAAGCACAGAGTGAAGGTGAGGGAACATAAGTAGGGAGGTGATGTGGGACAGATGCAGCAGAAGCTGTTGGGTAGATTGTATGGGAACAACAGGTTATAGAAGACAAAGGACACAATAATTTTGAAATTGGAGAAAGTATTGAAAGTATAACTACCATCTGTACTGTTCAAGAAAGCTGGTGGAGGAGAGGATGATCCAGATGGACCAGATTATGATTCAGGTATATAAACGAAACATGTTATATCATTCAGTTTTATTTGCTGATGACACATCAGTACTGGTAGAAAACAAAAACACAGAAAAGATTCCTGAAAAGGTCATAGAAACCTCGATGTTTGGTTCCATGTAAATGGCTTAAAGATAATATTTCAAAAACACGGCTGATGCAATTTAAGACAAAACAGTCTCAAATAAATGATATTCACATTATGCACAGAAGCCAGGAGCTAAATGAAGCAGGAATGCAATTAGACAGAAACATATCATGGTCCTCACACATAGATTATCTAAAAAATAAAGTAAACAGCCCGGCATTTGCTATGACAATCTTAGTCAATGTCACTAGTATAGACACACCATAGTTACTTTGAGTCAGTAGTGAGATATGATATTGTCTTCTGGGGGAATGCTAGCAACACGACAAGAATATTAATTTTGCAGAAAAAAATTATCAGAAACATATGTTGTGCAGTGCCAAAGGATCTAGTTGGCCATTATTAAGAGATCTTAAGATACTAAGCATTCCCTCATTATATCTATATGGAATAATTATTTTCACAAGTAATGACCCTAAGCTCTTTTTTCAATTTCCAGCATAGTTACGAAACTAGAACCAAAGAAAGCTTCATGTTGCTGCATATAGGCTTAATCTTTCTGCACAGACTCCACAATACATGGGAATGAAAGTATACAATAAATGGAAAGGCACAAATTTTAGAAATGTCCACACTGAGGCAGTAAAAAGAGAATAGAATAGCACCTTGGTGCAGGAAAGTTAATACTCTGTTGATGAATTTTTTAATGATCTGACCATCTGAGCAGGATAGAAACCACAATAATAAATAGAATTCAGATATTATTGTGATTATATAAAAATATTGTACTCCACACATAATTTATCATAGTTATCAGCCTCTTGGGTAAAATATTCCAGAGGTAAGACAGTCCCCCATTTGGATCTCCGGGCGGGGACTACTCAAGAGAACGTCATTATCAGAAGCAAGAAAACTGGCATTCTATGGATCAGAGCGTGGAATGTCAGATCCCTTAATTGGGCAGGTAGGTTAGAAAATTTAAAAAGGGATCTGCACTGGTTAAAGTTAGATATAGTGGGAATTAGTGAAGTTCGGTGGCAGGAGGAACAAGACTTCTGGTCTGGTGAATACAGGGTTATAAATACAAAATCAAATAGGAGTAATGCAGGAGTCAGTTTAATAATGAATAGAAAAACAGGAGTTCGAGTAAGCTACAACAAACAGCATAGTGAATGCATTGTTGTGGCCAAGACAGACACGAAGCCCATGCCCACTACAATAGTACAAGTTTATATGCCAACTAACTCTGCAGATGATGAAGAAATTGAAGAAATATATGATGAAATAAAAGAAATTATTCATATAGTGAAGGGTGACAAAAACTTAATAGTCATGGGTGACTGGAATTCAGTGGTAGGAAAAGGGAGAGAAGGAAACATAGTAGGTGAATATGGATTGGGGCTAAGAAATCAAAGAGGCAGCCGCCTTGTAGAATTTTGCACAGAGCACAACTTAATCGTAGCTAACACTTGGTTCAAGAATCATAAAAGAAGGTTGTATACATGGAAGAAGCCTGGAGATACTGACAGGTTTCAGCTAAATTACATAATGGTAAGACAGAGATTTAGGAACCAGGTTTTAAATTGTAAGACATTTCCAGGGGCAGCTGTGGACTCTGATCACAATCTATTGGTTATGAACTGTAGATTAAAACTGAAGAAACTGCAAAAAGCTGGGAATTTAAGGAGATGGGACCTGGATAAACTGACTAAAACAGAGGATGTACAGAATTTGAGGGGGAGCATAAGGGAACAATTGACAGGAATGGGGGAAAGAAATACAGTAGAAGAACAATGGGTAGCTCTGAGGGATGAAGTTGTGAAGGCAGCAGAGGACCTAGTAGGTAAAATGATGAGGGCTAGTAGAAATTCTTGGGTAACAGAAGAAATACTGAATTTAATTGACGAAAGGAGAAAATATAAAAATGCAGTAAATGAAGCAGGCAAAAAGGAATACAAACGTCTCAAAAACGAGATCAACAGGAAGTGCAATATGGCTAAGCAGGGATGGCTAGAGGACCAATGTAAGGATGTAGAGGCTTATCTCATGAGGGGTAAGATAGATACTGCCTACAGGAAAATTAAAAAGACCATTGGAGAAAAGAGAACCACTTGTATGAATATCAAGAGCTCAGATAGAATCCCAGTTCTAAGCAGAGAAGGGAAAGCAGAAAGGTGGAGGGGGTATATAGAGGGCCTATATAAGGGCAATGTACTTGAGGACAATATTATAGAAATGGAAGAGGATGTAGATGAAGATGAAATGGGAGATATGATACAGCGTGAAGAGTTTGACAGAGCACTGAAAGACCTGAGTCGAAACAAGGCCCCGGGAGTAGACAACATTCCATTAGAACTACTGATGGCCTTGGGAGAGCCAGTCATTACAAAACTCTACCATCTGGTGAGCAAGATGTATGAGACAGGCGAAATACTTCAAGAAGAATATAATAATTCTGATCCCAAAGGAAGCAGGTGCTGACAGATGTAAAAATTACCGAACAATCAGTTTAATAAATCACGGATGCAAAATACTAACGCGTATTCTCTACAGACGAATGGAAAAACTGGTAGAAGCTGATCTCGGGGAAGATCAGTTTGGATTCTGTTGAAATATTGGAACACGTGAGGCAATACTGACCCTATGACTTATCTTAAGAAAATTCCGATTAGGTATTAAAATCCATGGAGAAGAAACAAAAACGTTGAGGTTCGCCGATGACATTGTAATTCTGTCAGAGACAGCAAAGGACTTGGCAGAGCAGTTGAACGGAATGGAGAGTGTCATGAAAGGAGGGTATAAGATGAACATCAACAGAAGCAAAACGAGGATAATGGAATGTAGTCAAATTAAGTCGAGAGATGCTGAGGGAATTAGATTAGGAAATGGGACACTTAAAGTAGTGACGGAGTTTTGCTATTTGGGGGGCAAAATAACTGATGATGGTCAAAGTAGAGAGGATATCAAATGTATACTAGCAATGGCAAGTTAACATCGAGTATTGATTTAAGTGTCAGGAAGTCGTTTCTGAAAGTATTTGTATGGGGCATAGCCATGTATGGAAGTGAAACATGGACGATAACTAGTTTAGACAAGAAGAGAACAGAAGCTTTCGAAATGTGGTGGTACAGAAGAATACTGAATATTAGATGGGTAGATCATATTACTAATGAGGAGGTATTGAATAGGACTGGGGAGAAGAGCTGTTTGTAGCACAACTTAACTAGAAGAAGGGATCGGTTGGTAGGACATGTTCTGAGGCATCAAGGGATCACCAATTTAGTATTGGAGGGCAGCATGGAGGGTAAAAATCGTAGAGGGAGACCAAGAGATGAATGCACTAAACAGATTCAGAAGGATGTAAGTTGTAGTTTGTAGTAGGTACTGGGAGATGAAGAAGCTTGCACAGGATAGAGTAGCATGGAGAGCTGTATCAAACCAGTCTCAGGACTGAAGACTACAACAACAACAACAACAACAACAACAACAACAACATCAGCTGATGAGTCTCCTGAACATAAAATCAATGATTTAACTTGTGCATTATGAGACAAGAAGATTCAGATTCTGATTACAAAGCTGTTTCCACATGTGGCCTATCCTCTGACAGGTTGGAATAATCCTGTGACAAGACTGGGACTGGAAGCACTGTTTTGGTGGATTGGACAGGTTTTGCACATATGTCTCCGATGGATATGATATGTGGAGAGTTGAGGGATTGGAAGTATCAAAGGGATGAACTAGTATGAACTAGGATGTTGTGTGGGCATGGAACAATACTTTGGGAGGAATGGGAAGAACCTCTGTTAAGATGTCCCTTGTTTAAGGACACAATGATATAGGGTCAAAGCCCTATCAAAGGATGCTCTGAAACGAGATACTCTTACTTCCTAACAAATATACTTCCCACCCATCCTAAAATGGTGTTCCATTGCCCACCCTACCTCTGCAATATCTTAGACCATCGTTATGCCTTCCCTCCCATCCGAAATCGTTGCCACAGCGATCATAACCCTGCGGGAGGCCTAGGTCCCGGTGCCAAACCTGCCCTATCCAAGCACCAAGCACTTCCGATTCCAGTCCTGACGGCTTATGATGGTGTTCAATAGGACTGAACTACAGAACCACTTCTGTTCTTGTTCCACATAATTGATCTTCCACTTTACACTGGTAAAGCAGAGAGAGTACTCTTTTAGTATGATGCAAGCAACATAATCCAAGTGCAACAACGGGTGCAATAAATGAAATGTATAAAGCCTCATTAAGTGATTCTTGGTATCAGTGTATCACATAACTTATGAAAGGTACAGTTCACTCAATTCTGTACAAGATAAGATACATCATTTCAATAAAGAATACAGCATGTCACGCAAGAGAATCTGCAAAACTGGCTGTTCAAAATTTCTGAGTGCACTTTTAACTTTAACTGGAAATCAAATGTTGTAGAAGTTCTCAAACCCTTGGCTTCAGCAACTTAGCTCTCTGCATCATTGCAGGTTTGGTCATGAAAGCATCATAAAATTAGCTTAATTCACATACTTCTATTAATTGATGTTGTATGAAATAGTTTTCAGGGGCAGTTCCACACAGTACACATTGTATTCCACAGAAATGTGCAGTAAGAATATTGTCTGGTGTAACTTCCTCTATAGGTGAGATGGCTAATGCACACCTGTAGACTGGAGCTCAACTCTGAGGTATACTTGTTTGAATCCTGAGTGTGGAGAAAATTTTCAATGTTAGTGTCTGGCCAGCAAGGACAGAAGAGCTGGTGGCATGAATGTTATGCACACCCCTATTTGTGCTAAATTCCTGCATTAAATTCCAAACACTGCCACCACCAGCACCACCACCATGCAACACAAACATGACACTATACTATACATGCTGTCATTACACTCACCTACATACTATAAATCCAATACTGACACAGATCCCACCTACCAATGGAGATAGATGCCAGTATGATGGAGGAAAAACACCCTTTCATACAGGTAACTGAATCCACTCCGTGGGATATCTCAGCCAACAATGCAATATGACATTTTCATTTAAATCTCATGGCAATCCTTGAATTTTGGGTAGGCATTGTTTAAAAAATTTTGTTGACTAACAAAAGCTTCACAACCCATTTATTCTTATGAAGTCTGTTGTGCAGAGTTAGGTACAATTTTTAGAAGAGTACTACTATTCATGAATAGTTTACTAGTAAGAAGAATGTCCTCCACTAACTACAATTTAACCTTAATCCACCACAGAAAGAAAAAAGTATGCATCCATAAAAGTGTTTTATCATCTCTTTTATGAATTAAAGATACTGGTAAAAAATGAATGTTTTAAAACAAAGTGAAATAATTTCTACTCAAATACTTCTATTCCATAGGTGAAATTCTGAAGTAATAGTATCTGGGGGTGGTCAGTAGGGATACACTTATGACATTTTGTTAACAATTTAAAAAATTCCAGCATGTAGCCACAATTCCAAAACAAAAATGCATCTCATTTCAAATTTATTGACGCATACATCATGGCAAGCTCTCACAAAACTGATCCACATAAGCAAATATAACCAAACTGAGCTTTGCACACGTTTCTCCTCACAACACATAGGTCCTCTCAGTCTGTGATCTGTGTGAGTTGCCCCATTTTTGCAATCTTCCCTAGCCAATCTCTCCTTCCCCAAGGAAGAAGAAACACACAGTTCCAAACCGTATGTTTTTCGAGTATGGTATTATTAGCAGTACTAATACTACAGTATACTGTCAGAAAAGCATACAGTGGATAAGCTAACTGTATAAATCAAACCCCAATGTGTCATTCACATTTGATACATCAGTCGAAAATTGCTGGGGAGCCATATCTGCAGCCATCTTACACCAGCACAGAAGAGACCTGAAATTTTCATCACCACCTTGAAAAAATAAAATTATGTAACAGTTATTTGATTGTTTGTAGGCAAACCTCTGCATTCCGGATAAACAGGAACAGTGTGGCATTTTCTGCACTTAGGGGAGGACAATTACCCTACAATCCAAAATGAAGTGGAAGTGTACGGTAACAATTCATCACTCAATAGTTAAATGCCTCTGACACTTTGCGTCATTAAACAAAAGAATTATCTGGGCAACCACAGCCATGAGAAACCATATTGAGAAATGAAACCATATCAGCTGTAAAATCCTTCTATTCTTTGGAACTACCAATTTTGCAACACTTACAGCTGCATCTTTGGGTGCAAAACTGTATATAAGCAGAAAAAGAATCCTGTAGAAAATAAATAATCCCAAAGCTAAGATCAAACTGTAATGAAGCATATACTGAGGATGGCGTCAATTCACGATTTAAATAATTATTATAGGAAGACCTAGCATTCATTGTCAGTCCCATTAAATAGATTATTCCCAAAAATGCGTATGTCCTAGAAGTAATAAAATATGGTGGAAAACACTTGCATAATAGCAGCAAAGATGATAAAAACATTAAGGAGGAATTTACATAACACCATAGTGGATAAGGATATTTAAGAGGCACTCGCCGATGCTACCACATGAATGTTCACACACTTTAATATGCCACCTAGGTAACAACCTATTGGCTAAAAACTTTGACTGCTATAATATCAGTATGTCAAGGAATGTATGCTATGTATGGGGTCCCATTAAAACCTAGAATACAACATGATACTATAATAAGCAGGTGTACTCCATCTCCTGAAGGTTGAGCAAGCAACCCAGATGACTTTCACACACCATGAAAATTAGAATGATGGAAAGAGAGAATACTAACTTTTATGCAACAACAACCTTAAGTAAACTAAATCATTCCCAGGAACAGAGCTATTTGCTGCAAATGTGAAAGTTAAACTGTACCCAGAAACATGATAATATGCTACATATTTGCAACATATTTTCCTGTTTTGAGGTATGATTTAGTTTACTTATTTTCATTCCAGCACTACACATTGGAATATTCTCTCTCTCTCTCTCTCTCTCTCACACACTCACACACTCTCTCACACACACTCTCTCACACACACTCACACTCACACATACACACTCACACTCACACATACACACACACACTCACACACACTCACACACACTCACACACACTCACACACACACACACACACTCACACACACACACACTCACACACACTCACACACACACACACACACACACACACACACACACACACACACACACACACACACACACACACACACTATCACAAACACACACACACACACACACACACACACACACACACACTCACACACACACTCTCTCTCACACACACACACTCACACACACTCACACACACACACACTCACACACACACACACTCACACACTCACACACTCACACACTCACACACACACACACTCACACACACACACACACACTCTCACACACACACACACTCACACACACACACACACTCACACACACACACACTCACACACACACACACACACTCACACACACACACACTCACACACACACACACTCACACACACACACACACACACACACACACTCACTCACACACACACTCACTCACACACACACTCACTCACACACACACTCACTCACACACACACTCACTCACACACACACTCACTCACACACACACTCACTCACTCACTCACACACACGACTGTCAAATGTTTTAGCATACAATCTGCTACCCAGATAACATTCACCTCCACACACTGATATTCAGTGAGTGCCTCTTACATTTCCCCTTGTCCATTATAACATTACATAAATTCATCCTCATTGTTTCTTAATCTTTCTTCATAGGTTTTAGTACTTTTACAGCAGACACACTTTGTGGGTAATTATTTCATTGGACTAACAATGCAAGCTGAGTCATGACTCTTCCAGTGATTATGTGTTTTGATTCCAGGGACTACATGTTTCATTACAGCTTCATCATAGCTTTCAGAATATTGGTTTTCTACATGATTGATTGTCCACTTATATACAGATTTGTACCTGAAATGCAGCTGTAAGTGCTCTAAAATTGGTAGTGCCTAATATTTTTACAGCTGAAGCAATTTTGTTTCTCAACATGCTAAAACATGTTCAAAGGTGAAGAATGATGTAGCAGCCCATCTGCCTGAAGGACCACAAAGTGAGTAACCTGGTGCTCAACAATTGAGGCAATAGTGGAAAAAATGGAAATCACTAAGAGATCAGTTTCCAAAATGTTGCATGATGTTATGAATACGACAACAACTGACATCGACAGGATGTCACAACTATTCACACCCACTTGAGAAACCCACTGAAACTGAAGCAGCAGTGTATGTATTGATTCTGTGTTTGGTTAACTCAGATGGCTTCTTTAGCCATTTAATCACAGTGAATGAGCCAGCACACATTTACATACATCTACATACACAACACCACTAAAGCAGGCAAAGATCCCAACATCATCAGATAATTTGGTGCTGTGTGTTCTTTGGAACCATCTGTTGTGCCAACAGACTACAGTGTTAAGGGGAAAATCTCCACAGCAATGTACTGGAAAAATCTCCAGGTGAGATAATTAGAGGAGGCTGTCAAGGTGAAGTGTCACAAGAGGCAGTGTGAAGGCATATTTTTGATCCACGACAGTGTCCCAGCTCATTCTGTACAGGACAGACATGCTGCTTCTTTGGCATATGAATTCTTGCCACACACATTCTCCATCCAGTGATATTTTCCTCTGACGAAGAATCCATTGGGTGGCAGCCATTTTCCAAATGAAATTAAATTTTTAATGTGGAACACTTTCTGAACAATCAAAAGGCAGGCTTCTACAACCGAGATATCTGTCATCATCTGTAACTGGCACCATCCTTTTTGTGGCGGCATTCGTAGCGACAAGCAATTCGCTGTAGAAACGGCTTACGAAGTCACCGCCACACTTTTAATAGCGGGCCGACCGGTCCGCTGGAACAGTGAACAGAAAGATGAAAACCCAAACACTCTGATTAAATAAAAGTCGGTACTTATCTTTATTAACGAAGATACAGAAACACAGTAGTGAACTCCGTGTCTACAGAAATCTGTCTAGTTCGAGTCGGAGCGGCTAGGTCAGCGTCGGCTGACAACAAACAAGAACTCTGCTGCGATGAACACACAACTGACTAGCAAGTACACAATTCGGTGGCGAGTATACAACTGAGCGGCGAATACAGAACTGTCCTGGCGCTCGCGACTCCAGCGCTTAAGAAACCAGAAGCCAGCGGTGGTGCGCGCAGACTTGCGGCAATTTCCTGTCTCGCTGGCGCTGCTTATGCGGACGGCGTCCGGACTTTGATGCTGCCAACCTTTTTGGCAGCAGGCTTGGGTGGCGTTACTGGCTAGGATATAACAATCCTATTCTAACCTCTTCATGCGACATCTAGAGGAATCCTTCCTAAAAACCCAGACTCCTAAAACCCTCACCTGGTTCAGTTTCATTGACGACATCTTTGCTATCTGGATTGAAGGTGAGGACACACTATTCATATTCCTCCAGAACCTCAACAACTTCTGCCCCATTTACTTCACCTGGTCTTGCTCAACACAACAAGCCACCTTCCTAGATGTTGACCTCCACCTCAGAGGTGGCTACATCAGCACCTCCATCCATATCAAACCTACAAACCACCAGATATACCTGAACTTCGACAGCTGCCACCCATTCCATACCAAGAAGTCCCTTCCATAAAGCCTAGCCACCCATGGTCATTGCATCTGCAGTGACGAGCAGTCCCTCTCTAAATATACTGAGGGTCTCACTTAAGCCGTCACTGGCCATAATTGTCTTCCCAACCTTGTACAAAAACAAATTTCCCATGTCTTATCTTTCCAGTCTTCCACCATCTCCCGAAGTCCCACAGTCCAGCCACAGAGGAGCATTCTCTTCTTAATGCAGTGAAATCTGGGACTAGAGCAACTGAATTACATTCTTTGCCAGGGTTTTCATTACCTCTTGTCATGCCCTGAAATGAGAAATGTACTGCCCACTATCCTTCCCACCCCTCCTACAGTGTAATTCCACCTTCCACCAAGCCTACACAACATACTCATCAATCCTTACACAACCCCTGCTCCCAGTCCCTTACCCTCATGGCTCATACCCCTGTAATAGATGTAGATGCAAGACCTGTCCCATATATTCTCCTACCACCACCTATTCCAGTCCTGTAATTAACATCAACTATGCCATCAAAGGCTGAGCTATCTGTGAAACCAGTCATGTGATTTACAAGCTAAGCTGCAACCACTGTGCTGCATTCTATGTTGGCATGACAACCAACAAGCTGTCTGTCCACATGAATGGCCACCAAAAAACTGTGGCCATAAAGTAAGTGGACCACCCTGTTGCTAAACACTGCCAAATATATCCCTCATCTCAATGACTGTGTCACAGCCTGTGCCATATGGATCCTTCCCACCAACGCCAGCTTTTCTGAATTGCACAGGTGGGAACTTTCCCTGCAATATATCGTATGTGCCCATGAACCTCCTGGCCTCAACCTTCATTAGTCACTGTCCTCATCCATCCAACCCCCTCCCTGTTCCCCATTCCAGCACTACACAGCCATCATTTCACTGCCACACGCAGTATTTTAATTTATTTTTATTTTTCTCCTTTCCACTACTTACCCCTCCCCCCTCCCCCCCCTCCCCCCCCTCCCCCCCTCCCACATTCTCTCTTGCCCTCCACCCAAACTGCAACACTTCACTGTCCATCACCCCCACCATACTATCCCCACCCCAGCCTCTTCCTTACCTACACACCCAGTCGTCACTCCCATCAAGTACTGGTGATGCTGCTCGCAGTGTGGTTTTTTTTTTTGTGTGTGTGTGTGTGTGTGTGTGTGTGTGTGTGTGTGTGTGTGTGTGTGTGTGTGTACTGCTGACAAAGGCTTAAATGGCTGAAAGCTATAATTGTGCGACTCTTTTTGTTGTGCCTATCGCGAGTTATTATCTCTGCTATATGGTGAGACACGTACACCAGGAACGTGTACATAAAATATAAAAAATCGATGATCTAATATATAATTGCTGTGAAACTAAAAAAATTCCAATCACTAGTTGATCATCTCCTGTAGAGTCAGTACGCTGCTGCCTCATGGGATTAATCCCAATTTCTTATTCTAAAAGACAGCTACATGGTGATATAATTAACCTTTTAAATACTTACGATTATTAACATCACGCAAACAGCCGAGCAGATGGCAAGTGTTGCCATCGGTGAGCCTGACGTGACTGCAGCTCTGGCCCTGGCCGACTCTAGCCTTCACTGCTGCTGTTGTGTATCTCGTTATGGTGCCTTGGAAATGCCTTATGAACACAAAAAATTAATTAGATCTGTAAATTACTTTACATTAAACTGCATGTAATAAAAGAGAATAATTTAAGAAAATTTCACTAAAATTTAATAGTTACAAAACTTGGTTTGATGACTGCAGCAGTTTCAAATCTCCTGCTTTAGGGTACACAAACAGTAGAAAAAATTACCTCTGACCTATTGGTCAAGAAGGACCCCAAGGCACAGACAATGATCCCTTCTGAATGGAGGAGGTCATACTCTCAAATGGTACACCTTCAGATATGGATTCATTATCAAATTTTTATCTACGAAGTCCCCTCCTCAACTCTTAGGAGCCCATTATAGGAATTTTAGAACACCTCTGTATAATGTGTGGTTAATGTTATAAATGTAAACAAGCCAACAGTAAAATATCAGTACAACTTTGTTTTGGATTTCCAGATCTTGCATTTTCCCAGTATTTACATTATTTTCCATCGGTACCATCATAATCCCTATTCTATCCCTTTCATTAAAATTTTTGCACTTTTCAACCACTACCACAACTTTGAACATCAATTTTCAAACTGATTTACATGGTAACTAAATTGTGTTATTGCTCTATCTCACATTGTAGGGTAATCCATAGCAAAACTATACAATTTATTTCAGAATCTAAGTCACTTTGGGGTTATTTTGCATTTTTAGAGCTGCTTTCAAAATGGTTTCACAATGTTTGATCACCTGACTGTTGGAGAGACTGTAATACCTCAAGTGTAGTTTACCTAGTAACTAATATTGTAATCTGGTCAGGTTTTCACACCAGTGACTGATTTTAGAATCATAAAAATGAATCTACTGCAGAATTTTCCATAAGCTGCTTCAGGCACTTTTCACCGGTTTGCGCTTTTGAAAAATGGGTGCAGCCTGTGTGAATATTATGAGTTCCACATATTTACATGATGTATAATACTTCATAGATGTTTGGAAGTAATTATTCATTCTGCAGTTACAGAGAGCTATTGCAAGTAAAATTATTAAATTTTTAAAATATATTACATAACATGGGACCCATCTGTTCACACATCATCAGTCGTGCAGTATCTTCTACCTTAAAACAGGAGGTGGTCTTTTACTATGGTGAAATTTGCAGACAAACCGAGTTTACTTGATGTCTGAATAATTATCTCTGTCTTGAAAATGGAAATTTGTGTTAGCTGCCAATAGCTTCGATTTCAAAATATTTTTAACTTTTAACCAACTTTTGACAGTACTATTCCCTAAAATGATATCACTTACCCATTGTTTGTGTGTAGTAGATTAATAATGTAATATAGGCTACAGTATTGAGAAGATTTTCCCTATGACAACACTTAAATTTTAATAGGATATTTGTTCCTAAGTGCATTACCACATGACACATTGGGACAGTTTTTCAAATTTGGGGCAATCTTACTTCTCTGGAGTAATTTTTGTAATTTTAGAATAAGATTGCAATACACAAAGTGAATGCAATAATCCTAAAGTGTACTGCTCTACTCGAAACTGAAAAATAAATAAATAAATAAAACATCAAAAACAGTATTGAAATTAGTTTTTCCTCTTAAAGGCAAGTCCTGTGACATTGAAAAATGATACGCCAGAAGCATGTGATTAGTTTCTAATAATTACACAATATTATGATTTATGAGTTATTCTACAGTGTGTGTAGTTTTTCATAACATTAATGAAATTATTTGTCTTTTTGACTGCATCTTAATGCCATTTGGAACTCCCATGCAATTTTGCAGAATTGTGAAACTTTTTGAAACTTGTGAATGGATGGCTTATCAATGTGCTATGATAACTGTCATTCATAATATATGGATGAAAAAGCATGCACAACTCAGACAGCACAAATTTATCTACTTCACAATAAACAACCCATTCATATCATGACAGCCACACCAGTCCGAATGTGCAGGGCTTGGATGTGAGTGCATGTGCAAGAAATCAGATGCAGGTATCACTAGTGGAGTGCGGAGTGTGACTGGGCATTTTGGCCTGATCTGCTTTCACATCTGGCCAATTGGCCTCCTCTTCTGGACTTATCTACTTTCATGTCCAGGAAATTCACCTTCACTGTCATAAGTAGTACTTTGCAATCTAACGGCATAAGTGCCCAAGGTGTCACAAGCTATTTCTAAACTCTGGCACCTAAGGTTTCCGGGTAGGAGCTCTAGCATGTGCAGTTATCTTAATTATCATGTAACTAACTTGAAATTTTGTAGGGCTCTGTATATGTTACTTGATTAATTAATTAATACAAAACAGAGTGGTGTCAAATCTAACAATATCTTAATTGTGTCTATCATGCGTAAATGCAAATTAATCTTGCATCCATTCCACAGACTGACGGATCATTGGACAGAACTGCAAAAAGGAATTGGAATATAAATGGTCCTTTTCCACCTAATAATATATGGTCAGTCATATTATGGCCATCTGACTGTACAAAAATGAATCCCTTAATGACGTCATCAACTCAACCAGGTGGACTGTGTTGAAAACAAATATATATTCTCCACATACTTTTCAAACTTTATGTATCAGCTACTAAAAGAAATAGCAACAGGAACTGAAGGAGTGACATTTGAAGGATATAGTGATGACACAGCATTACCACTAACTGATGAGCTTTTTGTTTTGTGGTACAAAAACAACTAGGGTCATATGCGCCCATGTCAAAACACTAGGACTTGAAGACAAAGGGAGGAGTTAAAAATGACTGCACGTTAGTCCCAGTCAATGCAAGAGAAGACAGCTAAAGAACAGGGATGTGGAGAAAGGTCTATAAAATACACCACAGACAGAGAACCGGAGGTCCAGAACCAAAAATTAAATGGCCTTTGCCATATTGCTACAACGGATAAAAAGTGCAACATGGTCAATGGCTGTTAACTCTAACAGCAAACACCAATGAGGAAGGAAGTGGTTAAAAAAAAGGGCATTACATCAGAAAATGGCACACCAGCAAATGTTGGAAACAATGTGCACAGAATAGTGGGGGAGCACCAATTGACAATGGTGATGGTTGAAAAGATGGTGCTCAATACACAACTAAGTTAAAATGGTGGAGGTCTTACAAGCCCATGGGAGAGGACTAATAACACACAGCTTGTTCCCATGAAGGGAGGGACAGTGGTGATGCCAGAGTCACAGCACCTGCTTACAGCTGGAAATATGCAGATAGTTGGAGGATAAGTAAGAAACGGCAGGCTGAGGAACAGTGATTGCAGTCTTAGCAGCATTGTCAGTGGCCTGGTTTCCTATCGGACTGCCACAACCAGAAACACATACAAACATCGCAGTGGCTCTATCAAGAGGGAGCAGGTGACAGCTTTCCTGGACACACTGGGCTAAGGGATGGATGGTGTGTAGCACATAGAGGCTTTGAAGGTCATTGAGAGAGTCTGGGCAGATAATGCAGTTGAAAAGCCTGTGACTATGGATGTACTGCGTGGCCTGATACAGGGCAAACAGCCCTGCTGTAAATACTTAACAATGTTCCGAAAGCCAATACAAAAAAAAAAAAAAAAAAATAAAAACAGCTCCACCAATGACGACACACCAGAAACCACAGTCAGTCCAAGAGCCACCAGTGTACTATCACAAAATTCCACACATAGGTTGTGAAACTGAAGACAATAGAGTCGGGATGGACTAGTGTCCTTACTAAGTGAATGAAGACGAAGGTGAATATGGGCCGCTGCATGAAGCCAAGATGGTGAAGGGTTCACACCCACTGGGAAAGTTGCTCATAGTGTGAAGCTGATCTGCCAGAGCAAGAGGCGAAAGCAATCTCCATAAGGTAACAGAGAAGAGGGACACGCCCCATACAGGCAATGAAAGGAGAAATCAAAGAATGAGGCACACAATAGGTGTCCATAAGTGGCAAACTAACGGCATTCGTATCTGTTGAGGAGAAAGTCGTGGCATTAGGACAGAGGTAGTTCAGCAGCTTGTGCATACGGACTCTCAAATGGGCTAGTGTAAAAGGCACCAGTACCAAATGGATGTTACAGTGGTGAATAGTATTGAGATGGTGTAAGAGGGATGGATGTGCAGGTGCATAAATGAAACACCCATAATCCAGTTTCAAACAAACAAGGGATCGGTACAAATGGAGGAAAGTGGTTCAATCTGCACCCCGGGACATGACACTGAAAATACATAGGGCATTGAGGGACTGCATACAGTGGGCTGCCAGGTAAGACATGTGGGAGGACCAAGAGTGTTTTCTATCAGGCATGTGCCACAGGAATTTCATAGTTTCAATGAATGGAAGAGCAACAGGCCCAAGATGTAATGATGGTGGGGGGAAGGGGAGGGCACGGGGGGGAAGGGGAGGGCACGGGGGGGGGAAGGGGAGGGCACGGGGGGGAAGGGGAGGGCACGGGGGGGAAGGGGAGGGGTGAGGGGGGGAAGGGGAGGGGCGGGGGGAAGGGGAGGGGTGAGGGGGGGGAAGGGGAGGGGCGGGGGAAGGGGAGGGGCGGGGGGAAGGGGAGGGGGCGGGGGGAGGGGGAGGGGGCGGGGGGAGGGGGCGGGGGCGGGGGGAGGGGGCGGGGGAAGGGGAGGGGGCAGGGGAAGGGGAGGGGGCAGGGGAAGGGGAGGGGGCAGGGGCATTAAAACAAAGAGGGAATAAATATGAGAGCTCAAACCAATCAATCTTGAAGATGCAATTTTGTTTCCTGAAGGCAGATAAGTGGGTGCTCGCTGTAAATTCTGTTAGATTGAAAACCACAACATTCTATTGGAGGAGATTCATGACAAGGAAAAAATGAACTGGATGCCACATCAGTGGCTGCTGAGCCCTATCCTTTGAAGACTACAGGGCACAGACGCAGGATCATCCTGCTCCTTGACATCTACAGAAGCATCAGCATTTTTCCACTGTCTGCCTGTGGACTCCAGGGCAGAATAATGCTTGGTGTTGTGCACTGGCAACACAGAGGTTGGCTGTGGGAGGATATCACATGGTGACAACTTAAGGAGGAAACTCATTTGCCTTTGTTTGACTTCTTCTAACCTTTTCAGTTAGGAGATGAAGGTTCGAGTTGGTTGGCTGGGGAGTTGTAGGAAGTCTTTGCAGCAGTATTCCTTCTGTCCTTTCTGGCCTGCTGGTTGTGTAGCTGGTAACTATGCCCCATGAGGAGATTGTCTGGTGGTGTTTTGCACAGCCAGAGAGGGAGAACTACCATGATGCTGGGTGCTTTCACAGTAGTGATGATAAATTTTGAGGTTGCATGTCTGCTTGGTCATGTCCTTCATGGAGTGAAATGTCGCAACAACAGTACTGTAGATACCAGGAGGTAGAACATGGGGTTTCCGACCACTCAACAACTTACAAGTGACTGGGTAAGGCCCTTTCTCCTTCACCAGGATCTCCTGGACAGCCTACTCATTGAGATACATGGTACAAATGCAGGAGACAGAAGCAGGGTCAACATTGCAGCTGATGCAGCAGGGAGGAGGCTATCAATCATCCTCATGAGCATCCCTACCACAGGTTATACATTTGGCTGGGACACTGGTAGCATCACATCGGGTTTGGAATTTATGTTCTGACTGTGATAACTCCATAACCTGTTTTGATCTTTGACGGAAGAACCACTATGAAAAGTGGGAAACAATGTGGGTGTGGGGATGGGATCCCTCCCACCAACACCAGCTTTTCTGTACCACAATACATCCTATGTTCCCACAACACTACTTGCGCCAAACTTCATTAGTCACAGTCCTTATCTATCTACCCCTTCCATATTCCCATTCCAGAACTACACAGCTGTCAATCCACCACGACACCCAGTCGTTTCATTTCTCTCCTTTTTTGCTACACGTGTGTGTGTCTAGTGTTGACAAAGACCTTAATGGCCGAAAACTTTAATTGTGATAGTCTTTTTGTTGTGCCTATCTGTTTGTCTGCATGTCTGCCATATGGTGAGAGGCAACTTTCCTTCTCATAATAAGCTCAAACATTTGACTTCTTTATCTCAATCCTCACATGTTTCTTTCATTTCATGTTGCTTTCCAACATTATGCTCAGATATTTAAACGATATGACTGTGTCAAGCAGGACACTACTAATGCTGTATCCAAACATTACAGGTTTGTTTTTCCTAGTCATCTGCAGTGACTCACATTTTTAGAATCAGCTGCCATTCATCGCACCAACTAGAAATTACGTCCAAGTCATCTTGCATCATCCTGTCCATCCTTGATGACTTGCAGCCTATGCACAATGAGCCTTCATGTTGACCAAGCAGTTAAGGAAACCCCACAGATATTTGGAGTAGGAATTCAATTTCAGGATAAGAAATAAAAACTTTGAGGTCAGTCAATGGTTAATGGTGATATAATTCTGTCAGAGACAGTGAGGGACTGAAAGTGAAGTTGAATGGGATGGACAATCTTGAAAGGAGGGTAAAAGATGAAAGTCAACAAAAGTGAAACAAGGTTAATAGAAAGTACTCTAATTTTATCATGTGATGCTGAGGATAAGGGCACTCTCAAGATTTACCAGTATCTCCAACACTGGAACACTAACTTTGTCAGGCTAAGAATCCTCTAATACGGAACATACATTCTGTGCACACAAATGCTAAGAGTGTACTCACAGTATGCACAACATGCAGTTGAACAGAGGACTAAGATTGCCCCACGTTAGGAAAACAGACATGTCCACATGCAAGCCAAACACAAATGGCTGGGAGAAAAGAAGTCCAAATCAGTGTTCATGAATAGCTATATTTTTTTCTAAGGTCACCATAAATATGTCCTCCATAGACTACATAACACAACTCAGCAAATTCATACGAGTGTGGATGAGATGGTCCTTTGCAGCACTTTCATCTGCTGTTGCTTTTAGGCCACTTGAAATCATGTTGACATATTTATCAATCCATGCCATCCTCAGCTGTGCCTAGCAACCTCAGTGGATGTATTTATGATTACACTGATTGATCCATCTTACATCCAGTAGAATTATAAGGAACTTCATTTAATAATTGGAGAAAGAGATTCATCATAGATATTGGTCTAACCTACAGTCAAAGGCAACAAACCTGGTTGTGTGTGACTTTGTTTCATGATGATTACAAACATGGGACTCTACACCTAACTTTTTTCTCTACTGTATATCTATCATGTCTTCCATGGTTTTTATCAAGCAGTAAGAATCTTCCCTTTCTATTTGTTAATGTTTATGACTAACACTAATGATATTCCAATGAGTCTGCTGCATCTCATTTTAACAAAGTTCATTGTGGCACATACCAACTTATTTCAGGCAACAAGCCAAACTGTTTGTTAGCCTGAACTACCAATGTGATTTCTGTATTTATTTCCTTTTACTTGTTACTTCTTACCCTTTCCCAGTTTTCATCATGTTTTCCTTCATCAACCTATCCAATTCAACCCACAGCTGCGTGGGAGAGCATGATCAAGTACTTTATCGTTACTTGTGACAAAACTCACAAACTGATCCATAATCATTACATGTCTTACTGAAGAGGTGCATATATTACACCAATAACTACATTTACAAAGAACAAATTTTTGAGTAGCAGAAAAAACACACAAACTGCCATTCAGGTAACATTACAACATTGTGAAGACAAGCACTAAACAGGAATTTGGAAATGCCGTGCAAACATCATTATCTACTTGTAGACATGTTTTCATATCTAGGAATACAAATACCAATGTCAGTAAAAATATACAATCAGCAAAATACCTGCAAACTCAGTAATACGGTGCTGTGATCAACATACTAGACTAGACACTCAGTCAAGATGACAGCAGTTCTCTCTCTCCCTGGCTATCCAGACATAGGTATTCTATAACTTCCCCTAAATCACTCTAGGCAAGTACAACCCTGACTTTCTTACCCGTCCTCTCTCATTCCAAGATAGAGTTCAATTTCAGATGGCTCAGGATATTCAACCCTCATCTTCTTTCATTCCTTTCTCCTTCCCTTACTTCTTATCTTAAATGAATATCCACCTCTAACAATACACTACTACTTTTAGCAGTGACTCGCATATCGCAGTTTCACACTTAAGGATTTTTGTGTGTGACAATGCCTAAATGGTTAAATGAAGAGACTAGATCTTTGCACAATTCTGCCTAGTCTGTATATAACTATACCAGTCTAGAAAAGTCCAAAAATCATTGCTCATTGAACTCAATATACTCGTTTTAATAATGGAAGCAGCCAAACCACTATGGAAATTACAGCAGCAAAATATTAAAGTCACCAGAGGCCTGTTGAGCTCTACAAAAATTGTGTCCCAGTGGTGAATTTAAAAACCAGAAAGAATCTGCCCATATGTGGCATGTAATTCACTGTCAGGTTTGAAATAAATTGTCCTTGACAAAGTGTGATACATACCCCAAGTCTCTTCCAGTTAGCATATTTTCACAATCACTGTTAATATGCTGTGCAACACCGCTGTGAATGGAACACCATTCCAAGGAGACTTTATAGAGGATAGACCCCTTTTTAAAAGTCTGTTCCAGAAGAAACTATTTGCTTTTTACTTCTCTTTATCTTCTATCCAATTATCTTACAACCATGTATTGATTACTAGACATACTCAAATCTGTTTTGAAAGTTGGCTCAATCCTTCACATCCAATGAAAAACAGATACCTGACAATATTTCACTAAATATGTGTAATACTACTCATTTATATAAGGATCACCACTAGTGGAGTTAAATCATTGAATCACATGAAAAACACATTACATAGAAGTGCTCAACCTAAGGGTTTTTTTTTTTTTTTTACACTTTTGGCCACAAATAATAGTTTATAATGCTATTCAATGACACTTAATTCTTGCATAGGCATTGCTACAGTTTTAAAATGTGTTTCATTTTAGAATGCATTAAACCGTCTGTATCCTTGATAAATAAAATATGAAATTACTATTTTGTTGTAAACCACACATTAGATTCTATTTTTTTAGAATTGTGTAACTATATCCTCTTCAGTCATTTGTATAGATTTTTGGGTGGTTCGAAACTGGAAAATTTTTAATATTTTGAATCGTATTTTTCATCACCTTCCTTATGATAATTGCATATCAACTGCAAGCTGAATGTTACGCTTCAAAACACAATGGTTTCACCCTGAGGGTGTGCCCACCCTGGCCCACAGGTGTGTGTCCACCATTATGTACTTATGAATACCACAAGGGCATCAATGTTACGAACTCGATACAGTATACAAACAGTTTGTTGATACGCAAATAGTTACATGTTCCACCAGGGGGCGCCAGCAAAATGTCTGTGCAGTGCAGACACCAGGTAACAGAGTCCAGATGCTCCATTCTACACCACACTGTCACTGCACTGCATCAGGGGATACTAAACAGTATCATCCCCCCCCCCCTTCTTACCACCACTCTCCACCACCACAACCTGTGGACACCATTCCTAATAGCCACTCAGCATGAAGCACCCTAAAAGCACTAGGGTGGAGGACACGGAGCGACAAAGGACATGTGCTGAAACCTACAGAGAAGTATAAAACACACTATCATGGATAAAACGTAAAACTAAAGCTGCTGTGGAGGCGTTGTCGCCCAACACCAAAGGCAGGGTGCTGGGAAAGTTAAAAGTCTGCCACAGAGGGGCTAAAAGTGGGCAGCCCACTAATAGGTGGACAACTATCACTTGGGAGCCACAGTGACACTGAGGTGGGTCTTCACGATGGGGTATTTAACCACGCCTTTGCCATGTATGGCCAATACAGAGCTGGCAGAGGACAACAGCTTCCCTGTGAGAGGCCTGGATGAAAAACTTCCACACATTCATAGTCTCCTTAATGACATGCAGTTTGTTTCGCGTGCTGTTATGGCATTCCATCTCCCAAAGGCGGAAAACGCTGTGGTGTAAGAAATAACACAGGTCAGCTTCAGAGGTGCCTATCCACAGAAGTGGTTTCTGCATTGCCTGTTTGTCCAGCCTCTTGGCAATTACATTGCCAGGGATCCCAATGCGTCAAGGGGTCCACATTAACACCATGGAATGGCGGGACTGTTCCAGGGCATAGATGGAGTCCCGAATGGGCGCTACCAGAGGGTGGTGAAGGTAGCACTGGTCGATAGCTTGTAGGCTGCTCAATGAGTCAGTACACAGGAGAAATGACTCGCCAGGGCATGAGCAGAAATGCTCAAGAGCACAAGATATGGCCACCAGCTCTGCAGTGAAATCACTAAAGCAAACTGGCAAGGAATGCTGCTCAACATGTCCTCCATGAACATATGCAAAGCCTACATGACCATCAGTCATTGAGCCGTCGGTGTGAAACACTTCAGAGGCCCGGAACACATCAAGAATCGAGGAGATGTAACTGCGGAGAGCGGCAGGGTTAACGGAGTCCTTAGGGCCATGCAAAAGGGCTACACGAAGCTGCAGCCAGGTGTACACCGTAGAGGCATACGTGAACAGACTGCAAGTAGAGGTGGTAAAGGGAAGGTCTCCAGTTCGGAGAGAGGGGACTGCACGCGAACTGCTATTGTTAGCCCTAACATGGGCCGCCGATGCAGGAGATGGAGTGCCACCGGTGGGAAAAGAAGATGGTTATTCGGATTGTCAGGAGAAACAATGAATCTGTGCTACATCGAGCAGTTTCACATGTCTCATCTGCAGTGGAGGGAAATCAGCCTCCACCAGTACGCTGGTCACCAGACCCGTCCTAAAAGCCCCTGTCGCTAATCAAACCCCACAGTGGTGCACAGGGTTGAGTAAATGCAATGCTGAAGGCACTACCAAACCATAAACCACACTCCCATAGTCAATTCGGGATGGAAAAGGGCTTGGTAGAGCTGCAGCAGTGTACAGCGATCTGCAACCCAATTGGTGTTGCTCAGGCAACGGAGAGCACTGAGGTGCTGCCAGCACTTCTGGTTATGCTGACGAAGATGAGGGAGCCAAGTCAATCGAGTGTCGAAAACCAGCCCTAGGAATTGATATGTCTCCACTAAGGTGATCATCATTAAGCTAAAGTGTGGGTTCTGGATGAATGGTATGATGCTGACAGAACTGCACGAGACACAACTTTGCAGCTGAAAACTGGAAGTCATGTGATAGAGCCCATGACTGCGCCTTGTAGATGGCTAACTGGAGGTGCCACTCAGCAACAACAGTACTGGAGCAGGAATACAAAATGCACAAGTCATCTGCATACAGAGAAGATTAGACGGAGGGTCCCACAGCCGCTGCTAGACTGTAAATGGGCACTAAAAATAGAGACACTCAATACAGAGCCCTGTGGAACTCAATTCTCCTGGATATGGGTGAAACTACGGGAGTCACCAACTTGGACATGGAAAGTACGGAGCGAAAGGAAGCGTGGGATAAAAATTGAGAGTGGTCCCCAGAGATACCACTCATTCAATGTGGCAAGGATATGAGGTCACCAAGTCATATCATAAGCTTTACGTCAGTCAAAAAAGACATTAAGCAGAAGTTTCCATCTGGAAAAGGTTGTTCAGATGGCAGACTCGATGAACACGAGATTATCAGTGGTAGAGCGAACATGGCGGAAGCCACACTGACATGGAGCCAGCAAGCCACATGACTCCAGTACTCAACCCAACCGCCGACATACCGTACGCTCCAGCAGCTTACGAAGAACGTTGGTGGCTATCCACATTAAGCTGGTTTTTACAGGGTTTGAGCACTAGAATGATGGCACTCTCCTGCCATTGTGATGGAAAGATGCCGTCACACCACATACAGTTGTAGATTACAAGGATTTGTTGTTTGTGGTCGGATGAGAAATGTTTAATCATCTGGCTGTGGATGCGATCAGGCCTAGGAGCCATGTCGGGGATATGTGCAAGGGCACTGGGGAGCTCCCACTCTGTAAATGGAGCGTTATCAGATTCACTGCAGCGTTTAGTGAATGAGAGGACGTTCCCTTCCAGCTGATGATTGAGTGTGCAAAAGGCTGGCGGGAAATTTTCCGATTGACAATCTCGAGCAAAGTGCTCACCAAAGTGTTCGGGAATCGCATTTGCGTTGGTACATAACTCGCCATTTATGGTAACCACAGGGATAGCTGTTAGGGCCTGGTACCTGATAAGACGTTTGATCTTTAACCTGACTTGGGAAGGTGACGTGTGGCACCCAACAATGGAGACGTATTACTCCCAACACTCCTTCTTCCTTTGTTTGATAAGGCAGCGAACACGGGCACAGAGCCATTTAAAGGCTATGAGCTGCTCCAGGAAAGTGCGCCACTTCCACAGCTGTAGCGATCACTGACGCTTCTTAATTGTTTCAGTGACTTCCGTCGACCTCCAAGGGAAACATTGCTGCCGCAGAAACATTTACGCTAGTCACCTGCTTAACCATCAGTTCCACGTTAGGGTGTAGGGGAGATAAAGCAATGACAGCAGAGGTTAAAGTTCCCCAGTCTGCTCTGCTCAAAGCCCATCTGGGCACGCATCAATGTGCCTGACGCTGGGGCAGTGACAGGAAGATGGGGAAGTGGCCGCTACTACAGAGGTCGTCATGTGCTCTCCAGTGGATAGATGGGTGAAGTCCTGGGCTGCAAATTGATAAATCAATGGCCGAGTAACTACCACAAGCCACACTGAAATGTGTAGCGGCCACAGTATTTAAGAGGCAGAGGTCAAATTGCAGCAGTAAAGTTTCAACATCTCTGCCATAGCCAGTAGGCATGGTACCACTCCACAAGAAGTTATGGGCATTAAAATCCTCCAGAAGTAGCAAAGGTTTAGGGAGTTGATCAAGCATTCCAGCTAATACATTCAGGGGTACTGCGCCATCTGGAGTAAGATATACACTGCAGAAAGTTATTTCCTGCGCCATCCTTATTCTGACAGTCACATCTTCAAGAGCTATTTGAAGCACATATTCAATACACACCGAATTTAGGACACATACGCAAACTCCACCTAACTCTCTATTATAGTTGCTACGGTTCCTGTAATATCCCTTATACCCATGGAGGGCATGAATCCGCATTGCTGGGAACCTGGTTTCCTGGGGGGCAATGTATATAGCAGGTGTAAAGCTTAACAGTAGCTGTAGCTAAGCCAGGCAGTGGAAAAAAACACCGCAATTCCACAGGAGGATGACATCGTGAGACTGCAAAGGCATGGAACATTCAATGCTGCCACCGATTCAATGCCTGATTAGTCTATATCCTTTGTGTCTGTGGGCCTGGTGAGATCTAGGGCCTCAGCGGACGTCAAAATCTCCACTTCATCATCAGCTGCAGAGCTTGTAGGTAGCGGTTGTGTTGGTGCCCCTGCCATTTCTTTGGTCTTAGGCATTTTCTTTTTGGATTTCTCTCGCTGCTCCTTGGGTTTCCCTGGCTGGGAAGACTTCACTGGCTCAGTCTCTGGGACTGAGGATGAGCGTGAAGCCGTACTACCAGCTGCTTTTGGGATCTTCAGCGACTTGCAGGTGTCATCTTTCCCACTAGAAGAAACCTCGGAAGGGAGTGACACAAGGGACCCCTTCCTAGTGCTAGAAGCCAAAGAAGACTTACGCTTCTCTGGATTAGAAGTGGGGACATATGTCGCCGATGGCTGGGGAGGGAGGGGGGAGGTATTGGTCCTGAAGTAGTTCGCACATGAGCAACAGGGAGGGCAATGCCCCCTACCATCAAGGGGGCAGGTGTAGTCTTCCAGCTCTAAGAGGTGACCTGGGTTTGCGGAGCTGATGGTGCCAAAACTATTGTAACGGCAGTGTAAGATGTCGTCATACACACAGAATGCAGGTGTTCAAATTGTATCTTAGCCTCAGATGATGGTTAGTCTGTTCAGGGCCTTTTACTCCACGATTTTCCTTTCTGTCTGGAGAATCCAGCAGTCAGGTGAGCTAGGCAAATGGTGCTCTCCACAGTCGATACAGATGGGAAGTGGGGGCATGGAGTATTGGGACGTGATGTACTTCTGGAATCTCGGCATGTGATGCAGGAAGACATATGGGCAATCTTCCAGTACTTAAAGCACCACACTGGGGGAGGGATATAGGGCTTTACGTCACACCTGTAGACCATCACCTTCACCTTCTCGGGTAATGTATTACCATCAAAGGCCAAGATGAAGGCACCATTGGCAACCCGATTATCCTTCAGACCCCGGTGGACACACCGGATGAAATGTACACTCACCACTCTAAATTGGCGCGCAGCTCATCGGCGGACTGCAAAAGAAGGTCTCTGTGAAATATGATACCCTGGACCATATTTAAGCTCTTATTGGGTGTGACATTTACAGATATATCCCGCAGCTTGTCACAAGCGAGTAATTCCCATGAGGATGATGTTTTAATCAAGACTGACCCAGGTCTCATTTTGGACAAGCCCTCCACCTCCCGGAACTTGTCCTCTAAATGCTCAACAATAAACTGAGGCTTCATCATCGTGAAAGGTTCCCCACCAGCTCTCAAACATACAAGGTACTGGGGCAAATAAGATCTTCTGCCTTCCTTAGCCTGACATTCCTCCCATGGTGTGGCCAGTGAGGTGAACAATTTTCTGTCGTACTTCTGTGCGTTGAATTGAGCTAGTGATCGCTTAGAGGCTGCTGGTGTTTCACCACCAGCAATAGACTATGGACTACACTTCATCGCATGTCATCTGCCATGATGCCACCCACTCCGACAGGGGCCCTACCCACAGCCACCACCCACCCGCAGCAAAAGCCACCTGACAGGATGGACATTGCCGGGAGTCCCAATGCCCCACGGGGATGGACATCTACTCCTTGGAATACATGGGGAGTTAACGGTGCAGGCATCAGCAGAGTGATCCCTGTGTGGTCAGGGGGCTACTACCAACAGGGTACATGGCAACCCCACCACAACATATTGGCTACCATGTTGGATATCAGGTGCAAAGAAGTCCATGGTCATTGTCGATGCAGAAATCGACACTGCATAGTGAATGGTGTCCTTGCCCAGGGGATGGAGAATGGGCATGACTGCAATGCCACAACAAGAAAGTGGGCTAAAGATGTCAATGCACAATGGACACCATGCACTTTGTAAGGCGCCCTTCCCAAGTTGGCTCACTCTTCAGGAAAATTTTGAAGATTGGAGGTCATATCTTACAGGGGACCATCACATAAAGGCAGGAATACCTCTGGCCTATTCCAATCCCCAGACCCACAGCGGCGAAAAATCATAAGAGTGAGCAAAATATAATACAGAAAGCTAGGTGGTAGTTTGTTTAGGAACTATGTTGTTCAAGTGTCTCTAATGCAGTTAAATTTTTACATCATTGTTTGCTATGATATGGAGACAAATGGTGGATTATATACCCATTATAGCTGTTCAGTGAATTGAACCTGAACCAACATGTAATTGTGACCTTTTTTTTCCTGATTATTGATTTTTCAAGCTGATTCTGCATTTTGTAATCTAGATTTTTAGATAAGAAAGGAGTTTAAAACTGATCATTTTACAAAGACATAGCTCATGTGCTTGTACTGAATTAATACCGTATATGTCTGTGTGTGTTGATAAAAAATGCTTCTGCTAGAAAAACATGTTCTTCAGTAATGCAGTGACTATTGTGTTAGCCTCCAAAATGGAAAGAGTTTTATATTTATGCACTGTATTAATAGGCAATGGTATTGCACATAAACAATGTAGATTTGTAAAGTTCCAGTTGCAAGAGAGCACTTGCATGGCCATCATCAGGTCCATTTGTTCTGTTTCAGTGATGAACCAGTGATTGTTGACTTTTGAAGTTGAGTAGTGCCTGTTATTGTAAAACCTATAATATTACAAAATCTGTAAAATCAGACTTCTATTTTTATTATTGGTTTAAATGCAAACAGATTAGAGGGTACAGTGGAATTCCAGATCAACAGAAACTTCCCCTTGATGAAAAGAAGTTTTCAAAAAGTCACAATGCTCAGGAAAATTAGAAATATTTTTACTTCTTTTCCTTTCCACCCTGAAAATCTGTAACTAATTATTCAAACATTTTCATTCTGATACCCAAATTATTATTTTAATTGCTGGCATCTCTCTTCATTATGCAATCATAGCATCCTGCGAGGCTCCTTTTGAAGAGAGATTAAGGCTGTGATTAAGATTGTTATCAAGTCAATTGTACTTTGGTCTGCAGAACATCACAGTTTCTTGTGATCTTCCTTAACAGTGCAGCTAATAAGCAAAATGGGCTGGAGGGAAGAAGATAAACAGCAAGCGTTTGTAAATACACATTTGTATGTAACGAGAAAAGCTAATTTTAAAAAAGTGATAAATGAAGAATAGTCATAATCAGGTGTAACATTGCTTCAGCTATACCTGAGTCCTTCGAAGTGGAGGTTGCCTGCCTCCAATACAGGGAACCAGTCAACCAGTGTTATTTCTTCTTCCTGAAATAAATTTGTTCTGTTTAAGTTCTATAACAACAAATAAGCAAATTTACAAAAGTTACATAGTATTATAATATATCATATTTGAAGCAATTTGCCAATCATTGCATCGGTTCAAAAACTTATCAACACTTGATGTGTTTATGCAGTACTTCATAACAGACAACTGTCATTTGTGAAAAGACTGAAGATCTATTAATATTGATTATCTGGTCATCACCATATAATGTAATGAGGATCATAACACACTTTCCTTGCCGGAAGCTAGTACTTACTTCCATACCTACCTTTTTTGCGTTAAGGCACAAACCCGACTGAGGTCATAAGCACCCGTGTCATAACCTTAGAACACCTTTATGCGAAAGATCTTAAGAGCAACTGTATGTTAAGCTCAATCAACAGAAGGAAAGAGCTAAAATCAAGAACTACTACTTGAAGAAACATCAATAAAATATGCCGTAGTGGCAGCGGAGATCCCTAAACAAACATTAAATGTCCTTTGCAAAATTGCTATCATTTATATAAACAATCTGCACGTTGCATGCCAAAATAACCTATAACTCAGGTGGAAAACATACAATTAAGCATAAGCAGTTCAGAAAAGGATATCGGATCAGAAAATAGCTAACCATCAAGTTATTATTACGACCAACGCAAAGTGGTGGGAGATCACCACTCAACAAATGGTGATGGCTAAAGAGACAGTGCCCAATAAACAACCTAGTTAAAATGATCATCTTGCAGTGAAAGAGCCAAGAGGTGGCCTGCCGAACCGTTGGGAGAGGTTAAGTCAATGGAGCTTATTCCAGTAAAGAGAAAACCAGTGGTGATGCAAAAGTGACACCATCTACCAACAGACAGCAACAAGAAGATCATCTGAATGAATGGAAGAGCTGGCAGGTTGAGGTGGGACTGCAGTCTTGTCACACATGAGAACAATGTGACGAGGAACCCACAAGAAAATCATAGTGGCTCCCTCAAAAACAACAACTGTAAGCTTCCTTGGACTCTTACAGCACAATGAGGATCTGAAGGCTTGAGAGAGAATTGGAGCATATGACACAATTAAAAGGTGTATATTGTCAGATGTGCTAGGTGGTCGGAAAGAGCGCAAAGAGCTCTGCTTTAAAAATCTAGCAGTTAGCACGAAGATCGTACCAAAAATGGTGAGTGCCAACGATAAGGCACACCAAACACCGTGGACTGTGAGTCGTTGGTCTACATGAATATGCTACCACTAAATTGGGTGCAAAGGTTGAGGAGCTGACAGCAATAGATCAAATCCATTTGCCTCCCGAGGAAAATACTTTGAAGTCCAAGATAAACACGGGCAGCTACATGAAGCGAAAGTGGTGAAGGGCTCACACCAAACAGGAACGTGGCAGATTGCACGAAGCTAAGCTGTTGGAGCAGTAGCCAAAAGCGAACTCTGGAAGGTAATACGAGAAAAATGTGGCCCGTACTGGCAGTTGAAGGAGGCATCAAAATAAAGGGCACAAGATGGGTGGCTGGGCACAACACAACAAATGGCAGTCATATCCACTGAGGAGAAGATCATGCCCGTAGAACAGTTCCAGTTAGGCAGCTTCTGCATAGAAGCTCTCAACCAGACTAGTGTAAAGGTTGCCAGTGGCCCAACATACTCCACAATGGTAGACTGTGTTATGACCATGAATAAATGAAACACATATAGTCTAGTTTCAAATGGACACGGGATTGGTATAAATGGAAGATGTAACGATAGTGGAAGAAACCCACTGTGACACTAGAAATTCATACAAACTGTTTTTTCAATAGAAAAGCAAAAACAATTTTTGATCCTGCACAAGTAGATGATCAAGACATTACCAAGGATGCCACACAAGGATACAAGTCCATGGACAACTGCTTAAGATAGCTAAGTCATTGACCAAAAAGGAAATTGGATATGCCTGTGGGAAAACAGATCATGGAAGTGTTAATGGGGACAGCAAAGATCGTTGGTTGGTTCCACATCTACATCTACATCCATACTCGGCAAGCCACCTGACGGTGTGTGGCAGAGGGTACTTTGAGTACCTCTATCGGTTCTTCCTTCTATTCCAGTCTCATATTGTTTGTGGAAAAAAGGATTGGTTGGTTGGTTTAGAAGCAGGAGAAGGAACCAAACTACAAGGTCATCGGTCACTTGGTCCTAATAAAATAATGCCACAAGTGTGAGGATAAAATGGACGAAACATATAACACAAAACAGAAAGAAAGGAAGGAAAAGCCAAAACAGTGAAGAGGAGGCAACGAATACTAAGAGAAAAAAAAGGGTACAGAAAAGAAACAGAAATACGCTAGAAACAAAAGACAGTAAAACATGAAAGCAGATTACAGTGGCTGACCAACCACAAGAATAAAAAGGGAAAGCCAGCCACTCTGTAATACATTAAAACCTCCACCCTAAAAAGCACTAGGGTGGAGGACACAGACCAACAAAATACATGCACTAAAACCTACACTGAATTATGAAACACACTCTCACGAATATAATGTAAACAAAAACTGCAGTGGAGGCATTCTCGCCCAACAACGAAGGCAGGGTACTGGAAAAGTTAAAAGTCTGTCACAGAGGGGCTAAAGGTGGGCAGTCCAGCAAGAGGTGGGCAACTGTCATTTGGGAGCAACAGCAACACTGAGGTGGGTTCTCGAGATGGTGTAGGTGACCATGTGTTAGCCACATATGGCCAATGCTGAGCTGGCAGAAGACAACCGATTCCCTGCAAGAGGCTTGCATGGAACACTTCCACACATTTATAGTCTCCTTAATGACATGCAGTTTGTTGTACATGCTGTTATGCCATTCCGTCTGAAAATGCCGGAAAACCCTGTGATGTAAGGCATAACGTATTTCAGCTTTGGAGAAGCCTATCTCCAGAAGATGTTTCTACATCGCCTGTCTGGCCAGCATGTCAGCAAGTTCGTTGCCCAGGATTCCGACATGTACTGCAGTCTACACAAACACTATGGAACAGTGGGTCTGTTCCAAGGCATAGATGGACTGCTGAATGGATGTTACCAGAGGGTGGTGAGGGTAGCACTGGACGATAGCCTGTAGACTGCTCAATGAGTCAGTAAACAGGAGAACTGACTCGCCAGGGCATGAGTGGATGTACTCAACAGCATGAGATGTGACCACCAGCCACTGGCAAGGAGTGCTGCTCAATATGTCTTACATCATCATATGCAATGCATATGTGTCCATCAGCCACTGCGCCGTCAGTGTAAACCACTTCACAGCCACGAAACACGACAAGAATCGAGAGGAATTGACAGCAGAGAGTGGTGGGGTTAATGGAACACTTAGGGTCATGCAAAAGGTCCACACGAAGCTGCGGCCAAGACATACACCAAGGAGGCATACATGAACAGTCCGCAAGTAGAGGTGGTAAAGGGAAGGACTCCATTTCAAAGAGAAGAAACCATATGCGAACTGCTATCGTAAACCCTGATCTGGGCCACTGATGCGGGAGATGGACTGCAATAGGAGACGGTAATTCGGATGCTCAGGGGAATTATTAATGTGTTCTGCATAACTGGTGAGCAGTTGCACGTGTGATCTGCAGTGGATGGAAACCAGCCTCCACCAGTGCACTAGTCACCGAGTCGTCCCAAGGGATCCCGTTGCTATGCAGACCCTACAGTGGTGCACAAGGTCGCGTAAATGCAATGCTGAAGGTGCTGCCGAACCATAAACCACTCTCCTATTATTAATTCAGGATTGGACAAGGGCTCTGCAGAGCTGCAGCCGTGTACAGCGATCTGTACCCCAATTGGTGTTGCTCAGGCAATGGAGGGGATTGAGGTGATGCCAGCACTTTTGCTTAAGCTGATGAAGATGAGGGAGCCAAGTCAATCGAGCATCGATAACCAGCCCTAGGAATTGATATGTCTCCACTACAGTTAGTGGGTCATCATTAAGGTAAAGTGCAGGTTGTGGATGTATGGTATGACACCGACAGAAGTGCATGACATATGACTATGCTGCTGAAAACTGGAAGCCATTAGCAAGAGCGCATGGCTGTGCATTGTGTGGTTCGCTGGAGGCGCCACTCAGCAACAACATTAGTGGAGCAGCAATATGAAATGCAGAAGTCATCCGCATACCGAGAATGTGAGATGGAGGGCTGACAGCCGCTGCTAGACCATTAATGACCACTAAAACTAGAGAGTCACTCAATACAGAGCCCTGCAGGACTCCATTCTCCTGGATATGGATGGATCTATTGGAGTCACCAACTTGGACATCAAAAGTACGGAACGATAGGAAGTTTGGGATAAAAATCCGGAGTGATCCCTGGAGACCCCACTCAGACATGGCAAGGATATGACATTGCCAAGTCATGTTGTATGCTTTACAGAAGTCAATAAGGACAGTAATCAAGTGTTGCTGTCTGGAAAAGGCTGTTCGGATGGCAGACTCAATGAAAACAAGATTATCCGTGCTAGAGCGACACTGGCAGAAGCCACCCTGACATGGAGCCAACAAGCCACGTGACTCCAGGACCCAACCCAACTGCCGACAAACCATAAATTCCAGCAGCTCACAAACAACGTTGGTGAGGCTGATGGGCCGATAGCTATCCACATCAAGAGGGTTTTTACTGGCTATGAGGACCGAAATAATGGTGCTCTCCCGCCATTGCGATGGAAAGATGCCATCGCACCAGGGCCATTGAAGATGACAAGCTTTTAGTCAGATGAGAGATGTTTAATCATCTGGCTGTGGATGCGATCAGGCCCAGAAGCTCTGTCGAGACAATGCGCAAGGGCACTCACTGAGGAGCTCACGCTCTGTAAATTGGGCGTTACAGGATTCACTACAGCCTGTAGTGAATGAGAGTACGTTCCCCTCCAGCCAATGTTTGCATGTGCGAAAGGCTGGAATGATAGTTGCTCGGCACAGAACCTGCGAACCACGCTTGCATCAGTACGTAACTAGTAATTTATGGGAACATCGGGGACAGCAGGTGGGGCCTGTTACCCGAAAAGACGTTTGATCTCTGCCCCGATTTGTGAAGGTGCCATGTGACACACAATGGTGGAGACATATCTCTCCCAACACTCCTCCTTCCATTGTTTGATAAGGTAGCAAACATGTGCACAAAGCCATTTAAATGCTGTGAGGTGCTCCAGGGTAGTGTGCCACTTCCGCAGCTGTAGAGATCACTGATGCTTCTTAATTGTTTCAGCGACTTCCGTCGACCTCCAAGGGACTGCCTTATGCCTCAGGCACCATAAAGAGTGAGGGACCACATTTTCTGTCACAGAAACATTTGTGCTAGTCACCTGCTTAACCATCAATTCCATGTTATGGTGTAGGGGAGATACAGTGATGAAAGCAGAGGTTAAAGTTCCCCAGTCCGCTCTGCTCAAAGCCCATCTGCGCACGCATCCATGTGCCTGACGCTGGGGCAGTGACAGGAAGATGGGGAAGTGGTCGCTACTACACAGTGGATAGATGGGAGAAGTCCTGGGCTGCAAATTGATAAATGAGTGGGCGAGTAACTACAATGAGCCACACTGAAATGTGTTGCGACCCCAGTATTTGAGAGGCAGAGGTCGAATTGTGGCAGTAAAGTTTCAACATCTCTGCCATGGCCAATAGGCATGTTAACACTCCACAAGGCGTTATGAGCATTAAAATCCTCCAGAAGTAGGAAAGGTTTAGGGAGTTGACCAAGCATTCCAGCTAATACATTCAGGGATACTGCACCATCTGGAGTAAGATATACACTGCAGAAAGTTATTTCCTGCACCGTCCTTATTCTGACAGTCACAGCTTCAAGAGCTATTTAAAGCACATGTTCAATACACACCGAATTTAGGACACAAACGCAAACTCCACCTGTCCCTCGATTACAGTCGCTACGGTTCCTGTAATATCCCTTATAGCTGAGACGGGCAGCGATCCGCATTTCTGAGAACCAGAGTTCTTGGAGGGCAATACAGATATCAGGTGAAAGCTTAACAGTTGCTGTAGTTCAGCCAGGCGATCTCATTTTGGACAAGCCCTCCACCTCCCCAAACTTGTCCTCTAAATGCTCAACAAAAGACTGAGGCTTCATCGTCATGAAAGATTCCCCATCAGGTCTTGAACATACAAGGTACTGGGGCGAATAAGGTCCGCTTCCAGCCTTACCCAGACGTTCCTCCCATGGTGTGGCCAGTGATGGTAATGATTTGAGCTTGTACTTCTGTGATTTGTATTGAGCTCGTGATCTCTTAAAGACTGCTGGTGTTCCACTACCAGCATGACATGGAGTATGCTTCGTCACATGTTTCCAGTCCTGATGCCACCCACACCGACCAGGGGCTCCCGCACAGGTGCCACACAGCCGCAGCAAAGGCTACCTGGCAGGATGGCCATGGCTGGGAGCCCTGGTGCCCCAGGGGGATGGGCATCTACCCCTTGGCATATGTGGGGAGTTTATGGTGCAGGCATCAGCAGAGTGATCCCTTTGTGGTCAGGGGGCTACAACCAACACGCCACAATGCAGCCCCACCAGAACCGACTGCCTACCACGCTGGATATCAAATGCAAAGATGTGTGTGGTCTTCTTCGACGCCCAAATCGACACTGTATAATGTATGGTGGAAAACTCACCCAGGAAGGTGTCCTCGACCTGGAGATCTACATCTACATACACACTCTACAATCCACCATATGGTGTGTGGAGGGTACCTTGTACCACAACCAGCATCTTCTCTCCCTGTTCCACTCCCAAACAGAATGAGGGAAAAATTACTGCTATATGCCTCTGTATGAGCCCTAATCTCTCTCATCTTATCTTAGTGGTCTTTCCGCGAAATGTAGGATGGCAGCAGTAAAATTGTACTACAGTCAGCCTCAAATGCTGGTTCTCTAAATTTCCTGAGTAGCGATTCACGAAGAAAACAACTCATTTCTTCTAGAGACTTGTTATATCCTAGCCAGTAATGCCACCGGAGCCCGCTGCCAAAAGGTTGGCAGCATCAAAGTACGGACGCCGTCCGCATAAGCAGCGCCAGTGAGACAGGAAATCACCGCAAGTCTGCGCGCGCCACCGCTGGCTTCTGGTTTCTTAAGCGCTGGAGTCACGAGCGCTAGGACAGTTCTGTATTCGCCGCTCAGTTGTATACTCGCCACCGAATTGTGTACTTGCTAGTCAGTTGTGTGTTCATCGCAGCAGAGTTGTTGTTTGTCGTCAGCCGACGCTGACCTAGCCGCTCTGACTCGACTAGACAGTTTTCTGTAGACACGGAGTTCACTACTGTGTTTCTGTATCTTCGTTAATAAAGATAAGTACCGACTTTTATTTAATCAGAGTGTTTGGGTTTTCATCTTTCTGTTCACTGTTCCAGCAGACCGGTCGGCCCGCTGTTAAAAGTGTGGCGGTGACTTCGTAAGCCGTTTCTACAGCGAATTGTTTGTCCCTACGAACGCCGCCACAAAACTGGCGACGAGGGCTTCCGAACTCGTGTGCAGGGCTGGTTCAACTTGTTTCTGGTTATACTAATTATAGCGATAAAATTTTGGGGGCTGGTTTAATTTGTGTTCACTATGTCTGCCGAATTACAACAGTTGATCTTGTTACAGAGTCAGCAAATACAAAGTCTGGTGGAAGCAATCGCCAAACAAGCGGCTAATCCTCCAACACAAAAGGAACAAGTACAGGCAGCACCACCTTTCCGTGCTTTTGATGCATCAAGAGAAGAATGGCGAGAATATTTCGCGCAGTTGCAGGCGCACATGACAGTCTACAAAATCGCGGGTAGTGAGCGGCAGCTTTATTTAATTTCCACTGCAGGCGTGGAAGTCTATCGACTACTTTGTAAGTTGTTCCCGGAATCCAAGCCAGAAGCTTTAGACTATGACGTTGTTGTTAACAAGCTTGCTGAGTATTTCGAGTCGCGAGTTCATGTGGCAGCAGCCAGATTCAAGTTCTTCAGATTACAGAAACTGCCACATCAATCTAATAAACAGTGGTTAACAGATTTACGGGGCCTCACCCGTCAGTGCCGATTTAATTGTGTGTGTGGAGCTTCCTACAGTGATGTCATGTTACGAGACACTATTAATCAAAACATTGCAGATTCTCGTATTCGTGCTGCTATCTTAAAGTTGCCTGACCCGTCATTAGAGACTGTGATGAACATCATTGAAGCCCAAGATACTTTTGACTATGCTGAGTGTGAGTTAGATCAGCCATGTATTTCTCAAATTGCCTGTGCTAAGCAAGTTGTCACGCCCGCGGCCCCACCGGCAGAGTCAGACTGTAAACACTAGCCGGCCGCGTCATGTTAAACACATTCGTCAGCCGCGTGTGCAAAATGATAGAGTTAAGTCTTGCCCTAAGTGTGTTCTTGCTCATCCTCGCGAACGTTGCCCGTTAAGAAACGCGGTTTGTCACTTTTGTCAAAGGAAAGGACACATCCAGACTGTTTGTTTGCGTAAATGCAAGAACAATTCTAGTGCTGCCCAGCCCATGGATATTCATGTTCTTCAAAGCCAGCCCGCCCAGAAGGTCGCGTTTAAAGACTCTTCCACGGTTCGTGTGGGTAATAAACTTGTTCGCAATAAGCCACCCACCCAGCCCTCTGCTATGCGACCCAGGCGTAATTCAAACGCTGTAAAAAGTAATGTACAGACTGCAAGTGAAGCGGGAGTTGTTGTTCCACCCGCCCAACCCACGAGTTGTCGTAAGCAGCGAACACTCGCTAAACGCGCTGATTTTGTGTCTTCCGCCTCCACTGCACCGATCCAGAGACAGTGTAATAAACTATTTGTGAAGCTACGCATCCAGGATAAGACCTTCAATTTTCAATTAGACACTGGTGCGTCTGTGACTCTCATAAATAGTGCTACGTATGCGGCTATCGGCCGCCCTAAACTTTCAGCGGCAAAACATTCTTTGGCTACTTATAGTGGAGAACAAATTCCTGTGTTAGGTGTATGTAGCGTGCCAGCCACATTCCGTGGCAATACAAAAACAGTTTCATTCACAGTGCTCCGCGCTACAGACAGTGTAAACATTTTCGGATTAGACTGTTTTGACTTGTTTGGCCTGTCTATCCAAGACAATGTGTTGCAAATTAATTCTGTTGTTGTTCCGCAAGACAGCATAACCGATTTGTGTAAACGATACAGTGACATATTTAAAGACGAACTAGGTTGTGCTGCGAACTTTGCCGCTCATATTACGTTAAAAGATCATGCTCAGCCTCGATTTTTTCGTGCTCGTCCAGTGCCTCACGCCCTCCGGGCACCTGTAGCAGATGAACTTCGTCGTTGGCAAAACAACGGTGTTATTCAACCCGTTTCAGCGAGCCAGTGGGCTTCTCCCTTAGTTATTATAAAGAAACCGTTTGGCAAGTTACGTTTGTGTGCTGATTTTAAGTCGACAGTTAATCCTCAGACTGTCATTGATTCTTTTCCTTTGCCTAGACCGGACGAGCTGATGGATAAGTTAGGGGAAGCTCGTTTCTTTTCCAAAATTGATCTCCGTGAAGCATATTTGCAATTTCCCCTCGACGAGCAATCACAACTGTAATTTGTCATAAACACGTCGTTGGGGTTGTTCCGTTTTCTGCGTTTGCCTTTTGGTTGTGCGTCAGCTCCAGCCGTTTTTCAGCGTTTTTTGTCACAACTTCTGGCTAATGTGCCATCGTGTTGCAACTATTTAGACGATATTGTTGTGTCCGGTCGGACGCCTGCTGAACATTTCCGTAATTTGAGTGTGTGTTTACTGTGTTGTCTCAGGCAGGCCTACGTTGCAACATCGATAAATGTTCATTTTTCCTTACGGAGATGGAGTATCTGGGACATGTTATTAATGCTCAAGGCATTCATCCCTCCCAGTCACATTTAGCAGCTATTCGTGATTTGCCCGCCCCTCGCAATCTGCATGAATTGCAAGCAGTTCTTGGCAAATTGACATATTAAATTAGGTTTATACCTAATGCATCACAGATTGCTGCACCGTTGCATCGTCTCCGCCGTAAGAATGTTCCGTTTAGTTGGTCAGCTGATTGCCAATCAGCCTTTCAGCAGCTTAAAGAGGCTTTATTGAATGATCGTTGTCTGGTCCATTACGACCCTAACAAGCCTCTGGTGTTAGCTTGTGATGCCTCTTCTTTCGGCCTCGGTGCTGTGTTGTCTCACCGAGTCGGTAACACCGAACGTCCTATTGCGTTCGCATCTAAATTGCTAAACAAAGCTCAGTGTAATTATAGCCAATTGGACAAGGAAGCGTTGGCTATTGTGTTCGGTGTCACAAAATTCCATCACTACCTCTATGGTAGACCACTCTATTTAGTAACAAATCACAAGCCCCTGACGTCACTGTTTCATCCGTCTAAACCAGTTCCTCAGTGGACAGCTCAGAGACTACAACGTTGGGCTCTTTTGTTATCACAATACCAGTATGAGATACTGTATCGCCCTACAGCTCAGCATGCAAACGCTGACGCGCTTTCTAGATTGCCGATTGCTGCGGATGATGTCTTCGATTCCTCTGACCACTCTTGCCATCAGATTGACGCCGATGAGCATCAATCCCTCCGGGATTTTCCGATTGATTATCGTCAGGTGGCACGTGAGACAGCTACGGATCCTCATCTGAGTTTACTATTACGTTTTGTTCAACGTGGTTGGCCGTCCAAGCAAAGGACATATCGGATTCTGTGGTTCGTCGCTATTATCCGCAACGTCATCTGTTCTCTGTTTCGCACGGAGTTTTGCTGTTACGCACCGAGAATGGCCAGCTTCGTGTAGTGGTTCCCCAAGTGCTCCAATCCAAGGTCCTCGACTCGTTGCATCAAGGTCATTGGGGAGTGGTCCGCACCAAGCAGCTTGCCCGCCGTCATTGTACATGGATCGGTATTATAAGCAGATTACACAGATGTCTACAGATTGTTCGACGTGTGTCGAACACCAAGCTGCTCCGCCTCAACGCTATTTTGAGTGGGCACGCCCTGCCGGTCCCTGGCTGCGAGTACATATTGATTTCGCTGGTCCATATTGGAATTCTCGTTGGCTCATCATGATAGATGCATTTAGTAATTTTCCGTTTGTTGTGCCCATGCAGTCTACAACGTCTACAAAAAATTGAAGTCAACGCCTGTATAGTTTGTGCATTGAGGGTCTTCCAGAAGTTTTAGTGTCTGACAATGGTCCACAATTTACCTCTGCTGAATTTGAAAGTTTTTGTTCTGCCAATGGCATTCACCATGTTCTTACTCCGCCGTTCCACCCTCAATCGAATGGTGCAGCGGAACGTTTTGTACGCACATTCAAGGATCATATGGACCGCCTTTGTGCTACGTACTCTCGTCAGCAGGCCCTCATCACGTTCCTGTCGTCGTACCGGACCACGCCACGCGACGACCCTTCGCCTGCGGAGCTTCTCCACGGCCGTCGTCATCGCACCCTACTACGGTTGTTGCACCCCCCGGATCGACCCGCCGCTTCTGAGCATCGCACGCGTTTTCAGCGCAACGACGCCGTTTTTTTCAGAGTTTATCACGGTCGCCGTCGTTGGGAACGTGGTACCGCGATAAGTGTCCAGGGTCGCGGTTTTTATACTGTTCAAGGTGCTACTGGGGTGCACAGGAGGCATCAGAACCAGTTGCGCCGCGCTGGCCGCCCGGATTCTGCCGCTCGTTCTTTGTCCACAGATTTGGTCCGCGGTGGGTTCCAGCCGCGCCTTCCGACTTCGCTGCCGCCCCAAGGGCAGCTACCACGCTGACAGCCCGTCCCGTTGATGCCTCCCGCGCAGCTTCATCCGGGAGCACCCCTTGTGGTCGCTCCGGCGCCTGCGGTCCCTCTTCAGTCGCCACCGCCTTCGGAGTTGATGGACGTCGACCCCTCAGCCGGGCCGCCTTCCCAAGCGGTGGCTGTGCAGCCTGTCCTGCAGCCGCTTTCCTTGGGCACCCCCAAGGAGTCTGACACCGCAGCGCCTTGTCCGGCGCCCACTCAGCAGCCGTAGACGCAGCGTCAGGAGACGCTGCCTCTCTTCGTGGGTCCCGACGCCCCGTCGCGTCCAGTACCAGAAGCTGCGCCCGTGGTCACAGGCATGCACCCTGACCTCGGTTTTCAGTCGGTGTTTCCCGAGGCCCCGCGCAGCCAATGCTGGGGTGCGGACCGGGGACTGCCACCGACAACAGTCTCCGCCCCGGTCTCTTCTGCTATGCCTGCGGCCAGACACCTCCCCCGCCGTCGACGCTCGCCACGTCATTATTCAACGACAGTGCGGCGATTTGGGGGGTAGGAGTGTTATATCCTAGCCAGTAATGCCACCCGAGCCTGCTGCCAAAAGGTTGGCAGCATCAAAGTCCGGACGCCGTCCGCATAAGCAGCGCCAGTGAGACAGGAAATCGCCGCAAGTCTGCGCGCGCCACCGCTGGCTTCTGGTTTCTTACGCGCTGGAGTCGCGAGCGCTACGACAGTTTTGTATTCGCCGCTCAGTTGTATACTCGCCACCGAATTGTGTACTTGCTAGTCAGTTGTGTGTTCATCGCAGCAGAGTAGTTGTTTGTCGTCAGCCGACGCTGACCTAGCCGCTCTGACTCGACTAGACAGTTTTCTGTAGACACGGAGTTCACTACTGTGTTTCTGTATCTTCGTTAATAAAGATAAGTCCCGACTTTTATTTAATCAGAGTGTTTGGGTTTTCATCTTTCTGTTCACTGTTCCAGCGGACCGGTCGGCCCGCTATTAAAAGTGTGGCGGTGACTTCGTAAGCCGTTTCTACAGCGAATTGTTTGTCCCTACTAACGCCGCCACAAAAAGACTCCCACCCAAGTTCCTGAAGCATTTCTGTAACACTCGCATGATGATCAAACCTACCAGTAACAAATCTAGCAGCCTGCCTCTGAATTTCTTCTATGTCCTCCCCCAATCTGACCTGATAGGCATCCCAAACTCTCGAGCAGTACTCAAGAATTGGTTGTATTAGCGTTTTATAAGCGGTCTCCTTTACAGATGAACCACAGCAGTATGATTTTTACATGGCTGTATTTTTTATTCAGTAATTCACTTCCTCTCCTAAAGAGCTATTCAAAAATGTATCACATTATACCATTCATTGAAAAACAAAGTTATTAATTACGTAACAACAATGACTTTGTGCCCAGGATCACAAACTCTTTCACTTCCTGGAGTTGTCAGAAAACAAATGAAAACCAAGTAAACACATAACACATAATTCGCTTTGACTCGTCTGTACCATTGCTCAGGAGAAGAACATTCAGAGGTGCTCAAAGTGGTGACCCTGGACACCGATACACTGGCACACTCATTGAATGGAAGAATTATTTACTGCTTCCAGTGTGTGTGCTAAAGAGAATTACAAGCAAGCTCAATACGTTCCTGGCTATTCTCTGGAGTTGTTGGAATATAGCCATAGACAACGTCCTTAATGCATCACCAAAGAAAATGTCTGGACGATTTAAATCAGGAGACCTAGCATGCCAAGTCACTGTTCCTCCTCGACCAATCCATCTGGCAAGATACCTTCGATTCAGAACACTACGTGCATGCAAGACATTATGTGCTAGACATCCATCATGTTCATACCACATAAGCATTCTGGTCCTTAGCAGCACTTCATCCAGAAGTGGAGGAAGAATTCATCTCAGGAAGCTGGTATACGCTGTTCCATTTAGACTACCGTTAATGAAATAAGGGCCAATAATTGTAGCACCAAGCATCCCACATCAGATATTAACTCTCCATTGACACAGATGTTCCACCTATCTAAGCCATTGTGGGTTGATGCTGGACCAATAATGCATGTTCCCTGTATTTACATGTCCTTTTTTTGAGAAGGAACATTCATCAGTAAATAGAATATTGGAGAAAGAGTTTGGTTTGTTGAGGATTTGCTGCTGTGCCCACTGACAGAACTGTACATGATTCTGGAAATCATTCCCATGTAGTTCCTGACGTAGGTGTGCATGGTAAGGATGGAAATTGTGATGTGTGAGAATATGATGTACACTGGTTTTAGGAATGCCAATATCATGTTCAAGCTGTCATGTGCGCACATGTGGATTCATAGCAATGAAAGTGAGAACAGTGACTTAGGCAGCTTCCTATGTGGAAGTTCAGTGATGATTGCATTGTTGTGGGTTGAATCTTCCCATTTCCTGAAGCATCGCAACAAGACGAGAAAATATACGCCAGGAAGGTGGGTTCTTATCAGGATATACTATCTGTACAGTTCCACTGCCTGTGTAGCATTTTGCCTACCTTCAACGACAACAACAACAATAAAAGAAATGTTATGACAATGCAGTCTGTATGAAGGATAGCCTTTACTGTATGTGTACTCTACACATCAATATTTAAAAGGATTAAAGTACCATACTAAATGTACCCTTATAAAAGAACAGTAATGCAATTATTGTTCTGCTAACTTACACTTTCCATAGGTGAGTAGCATTTCTAACTTCTCTTTGTTGGTGTACAATCTACTCGCAAAACTCCAACAGCAGTGGTTGACGGAATGACGGGTGTGAATTTCACTTATTTTTACATTTGTCCTCTGTCAACGTCAGCACGTGGATGTGTTCCATTACCATGAGTATCTCCACTAAGCACTGGGAGTGACATCATCAGTGTTGTGCTATGTAATTAATGATTTTGTGTTTCAGTGAATGGTAAATTGTGATACATTTTTCAATAGGTCTTCAGGAGAAAAAATTTAGTACTGAATAAAATATACAGTGTGCCATTTAAAAGAGTCATTCCGCTGTTCATATATTTGTAAAAAACAAAGCTACAACACAGGCAATCGTGCTAATTGATGTCCCTCTGACAGCTAAAGAACATTTACTTTAAACATTTTGTAATTTGCATCTGGACAAACAGTTACTCGAAATGGTCACGATAAATGGGACACCCTGTATACAGCGTCAATAACTTTTCATCCACTTCATGCAGCTATTCTACTTGTCCATAACTATGCCAAAATGACCAAGAGGTTGGATGGGTTAGGGAAACAGGAAGGTTCCTGGTGTCAGTGACATGTTGCTGCAGTTGCTCTCAAAATTTGCAACATTTGCAGGAGGTCAACACTTCAGCATGTTGTTACTGTAGTTGCTGCAGCAGTTGCTACTGCTGCTGCAGCAACCATAATTACATAAACTGGTTCCCCAAGATGATGCAACTGGATCACTGGATGCACAAGACACATTTGTCACCAGTTTTACAACTCATTCTCAAGGTGCAGGTTCAGATGCATTAAGTCAAAAACTAGGGGACAACATGACACCCAATCCAGCATATAACAAGTTGCCAACAGGAAGAATTCAAGCTTTTTGAAGAACTGAAACAATTGAAATGACACACTAGCCAGAAATGTGAGCATCAGATGTAATATGCCAAGAGACGAAATCAAGAGTGTTACCCAAAACAGGCAAACATATATGAGTGGTAGAACATCAGCAGGCCTGGCTTCTAAGCAACCACACTCCCAACAGCATTAAGTCAATGGTTACCTTCTCTTCACACCTCATAAACCAGAGGCTTTTCCAACATATGTTATTAAATCATGCCCTGTCAGCAGACACTGTTACTGCAACCACTTTGTTGGCTGCTAGCATCATTGGTTCTGAACTGGGAAGGGGTTAGGCAACTCAAGGAAAGTGACTAATGAACCAAGGTTGAGGCAATGTAGGGTACAATGTAGGGAAGTTTGCTCCTCAGCAGTTCAGAAAAGCTGGTGTTAGTATCAATAATGCAGATGGCACAGGCTGTGAAGCAGTCATTTCATGGAAGAACATTGTGTCAGGCAGCATGCCCGATAATGGGGTGGTCTACCTGTCTCTCAGCAACAGTTTCTCAGTGGCCATTCATATGGAAATACAGCTTCTTGGTTGTCATGCCCATGTAGAATGCATCAGAGTGGTTGCAGCTTAGCTTGTAAATCATGTGACTTGTCGCATAGGTAGCCTTGCCTCTTGATGAGGTAGGTTATTTTGTGATTGGACTGGTCTAGGTGGTGGTGGTGGTGGTGGTGGTGGTGGTGGTGGTGGATGTATAGGCCAGGATTTGCATCATGGTCTATTACAGGGATATGGGAAAACATACAAGGGAATATGAGCAGGCGTTTTAAAGGGATGAATGAAGATATTGTGTAGGTTCAGTGGACAGCAGCATGACACTGTTTGAGGAGTGGGAACGATAGTGGGTAGGTCATTCCTCATTTCAGGCCACAAAAAGAGGTAGTTGAAACCCTAGCAGAGAATATGATTCAGATTCTACAGTCCTGGGTCATAATGAGTCATGAGGGTAATGCTCCTCTGCAGCTCGGCAGTGGGACTTTAGGGGATGATGGGTGACAGGAGAAATCTCCTGGGACTCATCTCTCCAGTCATCCCATCACCCCCAGTTAGCCCCACCATCTGGCTACAGAGGAGTGTTCTCCATGTTACTACCACCCAGGAATGGATCAACTGAATCATATTTTCCAACAAGATTTATGAACGTGGTCTGAAATGAGACATGTCCTACCCACTATCCCTCCTACACTTACCACAGTGGTATTCTGCCACCCACTAAAACTACACAATAACTTCGTCGATCACTACACAACCCCTGTTCCCAACCCCTTGTCTGATGGCTCATATTCCTATAACAGACCAAGATGTCCCATACATCCTCCTCCTCCACCACCATCACCAGTCCTGTCAGAAGCATCAACTATCCCATAAAAGGTAGGGCTACCTGTGAAACAAGCCATGTGATATACAATCTAAGCTGCAAACACTGTGCTGCAATCTACTTGGGCAAGACCACAGACAAGCTGTCTGTCTGCATGAATGGTCACCAACAAAGTGTCCTGAAAAAACAACAGGGCCACACAGTTGTTGAGAGCACTGTCCAAAATTGTGTCTTAATGACTGCATCCATCGATGTGCTTCCTACCAACATCAGCTTTTTAGAACTGTAGAGATAGGATATATTGCAGGGTGGGTTCCTATGTTCCCATAAACCTCCTGGTGCATCCTGCACCTACTTAACTGATTCCCTGTTCCCTGTCCAGCATCACACAACCTTATATTCCACAAAAGCACCCATAGTCTGGAGTGTAGTGCATGTTGGGTGTAGTTTCCATTCTAAGAATTGTTCGGGATTTTTTCATATTCCATTCATTCATGTATAGATCTTGGAAAGAATAACTTCTTAATTCATCTTCCTCAAAATCTATGAATGATATAAATATGGGTTTGCTTTTCTTCAAGCTATTTGGATGGGCAAATTCTAAAGTCAGAACTGATATTTCTGTAGAACAAAAACTAACCTTAAAGAGATAATGTTCTATCTGTTTATAGATTCAGTATGATTTTGCACTTTTAATCTACATTTCATAACAAATTCTGGTCCACTATCACATCTGTCCCTCAAAATGTCAGTTTAAAATGTAGTGTCAAAATTCAATCTCACCATTAGAAAAATTGGAAATTTTCAGTGTTCCCAGATACAACAATTTTTTTGGTAACTTACATTTCTTCTTTTTCTTCTTCTTATTCTTATTCTTATTATTATTATTGTTCATTTTTTAACCTATTCCAGCATTACCCCTACTTAATTTTGTGTTGACAGCACTGAACTGCCCTGACCAGATATCCTATTCTTCCTTCCACAGTGCTTTAATAATTCTCACTACATATATCTTTCCATTACAAAGGAAAATACAGAAGAAATGCTTCGGTTTCCTTTTCACACCACTGCAAAGATGAGTAATGTAGATATTAGTGTCATTTTCATTGAGAAACAGCTAAAATCAGTGACATTGAACAAGGATTAAGGGCATGAAGAAATCCTTGTAATATCCTATATTCAATTTATACCTCAGTCAAATCCTGTTTTCACTGTAATACATTACACTGTAGATATCTTGAGCTAACTGTGCCCAGTGATTGGAAAGAAGCACAGGACATAACTATCTACAAAAAGGATACCAGAAGTGTTTAACAAAACTACCACACTATCTCATTGACGTCCATGCATTACAGAACCTCAGAACAGACTCTGAACTCAATATTTCAACAGAATTACCTACTAGATGCATACCCACAAAGATTCTGATCATGCATGCTGTGTGAAATTTTGGGTGAAGGATGTAGGGACAAATGATTACCACAGGTTGAGGTCAGGATGATTTCTGGAGCAGTGAATGTGTTTTAAGGATAGCACCCAGATTCACAGTTCAGAAATGCTTGTGGTGGTGGTGGAGGTGGGGACAAACCAGGTGGCCTGGGCTGTGAAGCAGCCATTGAAACTTGGTAGGCTATGTTCATCTGCATGCTGTGCATGGTGCTCCATTTTGCTCTTGGTGATGTTTCATGTTTGTGATAAGCATCAATCTATCCTTTCTTTAACTGTTGACTTTTTTTTCGTCATCAGTTTTCTGACTGGTCTGATGTGGCCCACCATGAATTCCTCTTCTGATCCAAAATCTTAATCTCAGAGTAACAGTTGCAACCTATGTATCAATTATTTATGGAATGTATTCTATCTTCCTATCTCCTCATTCCTTAGCTTACAGGCCCACATAATTTTCAACATTCATCTGCAGCACAATCTCAAATGCGATTCTTTTTTTTCTGGTTCTTCTGCAGCCCATGTTTCACTATCATACAAGGCTGTGCTCCAAACATACTTTCTCAGAATTTTCTTCCTCAAATGAAGGACTATGTTTGATACCAGTAGACTCCTCTTGGCCAGAGAACACCTTTCAGCCAGAGCTAGTCTCCTTTTGATGTCCTTTTGCTTCATCTATTATTGGTTGTTTTGCTGTCTAGGTAGTAGAATTACTTAACTTCATCAACCTTGTGACCATCAATTTCACTCTCAAGTTTCTCACTATTTTCATGTCTGCTACTTTTCATTAATTTCATCTTTCCTTAGATTTACTCTCAATTCATATTCTGTACTCATTAGATTGATCACTGATATACTTTTACCTTCAGTTTTAATCAGATTCCTGAATTTTCATCATTGCTGCTATGCTGTACAGATTGAACAGTAGGGGTGAAAGACCACATACCTGTCTTACACTGTTTTTAATCAAAGCCATTTGTTCATGGTTATTCACTTATTATTCCCTCTTAGCTCTTGTAAATATCATATTACCACTCTCTTGCTATAGCTTACCCCTAATTTCCTCAGAATTTCAAATATCTTGCACCATTTTACATCGTTGAACACATCTTCCAGGTCAACAAATCATGTCAATGTGTCTTCATTTTTCTTTAGTCTTGCTTCCATTATGAACAACATCAGAATTGCCTCCCTTGTGCATTTACCTTTCCTATAGTCAAACTGATCACAATTAATAAATCTTCAATTTTCTTACCCATTCTTATTTTTGTCAATAAGTTGGATGCATGACCTGTTAAGCTGATTGTGTGATAATTCTCGCACTTCTCAACTCTTTGAGTCCTTGGAATTGCATGGATGATGTTTCTCCAAAAGTCAGACGTTTTTTGCTGGACTCGTATATTCTACACACCAACGTGAATTAATGTTTTGTTGCCACTTCCCCCAATGATTTTAGTTATTCTGATGGAATGTTATCTACCCATTGTGCCTTATTTCATCTTAAGTCTTCCAAAGCTCTTTTAAATTCTGATTTTATTACTGGATCCTCTATCTTTTCTAACTAGACTCCTGCTTCTTCTACCACATCTGGCAAATCTACCCCTTCATAAAGCCCTTCAAAATAGTTTTTCCACCTATCTACCCTCTTCCCTGAATTTATCAGTGGCCTTCCCATTGCATTCTTAATGTTACCACCCTCACTTTTAATTTCAGCAAACATTGTTTTGACTTTCCTACACACTGAATTAGTCCTTCTGACCATCATTTCTTTTTCGATTTCTTCATATTTTTCATGCAGTTATTTCATCTTAGCTTCCCTGTTGCTATTTATTTCATCCCTCAGCAACTTATTTTTGTCTTCCCAAATTTTCCTGAATAGTTTTGTGCTTCCTTCTTTTATTGATCAACTGAAGTAATTCTTCTGTCACCAATGGTTTCTTCACAGTTACCATCTTTGTACCTGTGTTTTCCTTTAAACTTCTGTGATTGCACTTTTTAGAGACATGTGCTCCTCTTCAACTGTTCTGCCAAATGAGCTATTTCTTATTGCTTTATCCAGAGCCTTGAAGAACTTCAAGCATATCTCATTCCTTAGCGTGTCTGCACCCCACTTCTTTGTGTATTGAGTCTTCATAATTAATCTCTTGAACGTCAGCCTACACTTCCCAACAGTTGACATTATGAAGTAAGTAACTTCTAGGCCAGTAGATTCCAAATCTTTAGTTAAGGTATTCAAGGAAATGCTTCTGTGATGCTAGACAATCAATTTATTCCTCTGTAAAGGGGAAGAAATGTAATTTATGAACTTCATAGTTTTTCTGGTGTAAATTACAAAGAGTTATTCATGAAGTTGCCCTTATTGAATCTAATACATAATTCAGTAAGCATTTATAGACAGAAATAATCAAACAAGCAAAACAAATGAAAATTTCCAAATGGCATTGAAATATTCAACTATCATTTTACAGATAACCCACATAATCGGGACAAATATATGTTCTTTATCTTCAGAACATAATGAATCTTTAAATTTGCTGCTGCTTTCTCTTGCATACCATCAAGTCCTGGTCAGTTTTCCAAGCAGGTAACCTCATTAGGCTGCGAAGTTTTGTTCCTGTGCTTGGGAAATATTTTGTCTTTGTTGGGAACCATAACATTTTGTTGGTATTCCTTTTCTTGCTAACAAAAAATTCAAAATCACTTTTGTCCTTAATCAGATAATAAGATAGAGGGATCATGGGTGAAATCTAGATTTGGGAATTGCTTGAGCTTTTGAAGGAAATATTCCTGTTTCTTTGAAAGAGTCAGCTCAGCTGGTGTCATTTCTTTCAGCCAAACACTTCCAAAAATCACACCTGTGACTGTTTTAACTCTTCCAATTGTCCAGTACTTACGTCAGCAATGTCCCAGAATATTCAAATTGTTTGAAAATAGCCTTGTCAAGTAGAAAACATTCACATTTTTAATTCCTTTAGAAGTAATTTAGAATCTGTAGTTTCCTTGAGCAGCAGAGAGAATAAGAGGCATCAAAGATGTCGTTTACCTCCATTAACAATGAGGTAGGTTTTGTGAGGATAACGGCTATCACTGAGCCTTATCTGTTACTTGAAAACAAGTGTCACCAGGTAAATTGATATGATTTTCGTCTTTATACATCTTTCCTCTGAACAGAATCATGGGAGAAATACTTTCAAATACAGCATTTACATGTTCAACTACTGTTGCATTTTCAGTTTGTACATGAGCAATAGTCCAAAGTCCTCATATTACAGCAAATGTATAAAGCAAGTGTCGCTAAGGTTTTACCAGACTGACTTTTCCCCATTTAGTTACTCACTAGCTTCATACAACTAATAATTTTGCATATTCAATAACTGTGTTCTAGTAACAAAGAAATGAGTTTTTGAGGCATACATAATGACAGATTTCTTACAAATTACTTTGGATATCTAAAGAACTCACATTCTTTGAAGCTGGTAAATTGTAGCACTCTGTGGGGCGGGGGGGGGGGGGGGGGGGGGGGGGCAAAAAATCACAGCTTAAATACATTACTAGTGCCTCAAGCACATGCTAGCAAGAGATTCAATACAAGCTGCGACCTTCCACGTCTCACTCATACTTTCAGAATTGAGCAGTGGGTTTCATTTGAAACTGGAAACTTATTTCTTTATACCACATTCATTCATAATAATAAATTATTTACAGTAATCAAGTTGTAATCAATGGAAACTAAAATAGTGACACTGGATGGAGTGACTCACTTTTTGTGACCCTAAGCATAAGACAGGTTATCCAGATGTGAACCATTGATTTTCAACAACATACAAAGGAGACAGCTCTCAGTAGTATTGTAACAGCTGTCTCTCTACAATTTATTTTGTACATTGAAACAACAACTAAACATAGTGAAAGAAGCAGTATCAAAATTCATAAACACGGCTACAATAACAATGGAGCAAACTGAGAGCCAAATGGAGGATGAGAAATAGATAAAAATTTGTGAGAAGAAATTGAAGAGGAAGAGGAGGCATTTCATTTCTGTTCATGTAACAAGACACTGACTGAAAAATTTAAGGATGATGAAGTTACACATTTCATTGGATACAGTAGTCAAACAACATTTTCCCAAAATATATTTTTACAGAATCTCCATTTACTACCGTATCATAATCCAAACAGATGAACAATTATTGTAAACAGCAACACACGTCAGTACATTCATACATAAATATTTAAACAATGAAGTAATCCAGGACATAATAATGATAATAATAATATGAAATCAGCAAACTGCTACTTTCCACAGAGTGGAGATAAGTCGTACACATGTACAACAAAAAAAACTACCAAACATGTGAACTTCAGACAAACAGCTCACCTGTGAATGACCATTGTCTCTGACCTCCGAAGTGGACTGTGAGCAACTGCACATGATGGGTGAAGCAGTCTGGGTGGTGAAGAGAGAGATGAAGCTGGTACAGGATGGGAAAGTGATAGAACGGTAGGTGTGGGTGACTGAAGTGATGGTTGTCGGTGCATACAGTGATGTGGTACGGACAGGGCAGGGGCATTATGTGCAGTCAGAATGTTGGACAAGGAAGTGGTGAGGCGGAGGGGGGCGGGGGGGGGGGGGGGGGGGGGGGGGAAGGGGTGAGGAAAATGTGAGAATTAGAAGAGCAGAAAAAAGACTGTGCATGTACTTGTGAAATAGAAGGCTGTGCAGTGCTGCAGGGTGGTCCAGTTATCTCTCGGCCACAATTTGTCTGTTTCCTTTCATGTGAACATACAGCTTGTTGGTTGTCACATGCAATAGAACGTGGCACTGTGGTCACAGCTTAGCTTGTAGATTACACAAGCATCTGTCGGCCCACACGCCTCTTACACTGAAGGGTGAATATGTGTATTTTCATTCATGTGTGTGTTAACTGTCAATTGTAAGTGCTTCCAAACACACACTGCCATTCATTGCCATCTGACTGGATCTGAACAATTATACAGTCCTTTGAATTCCTGGTCCTCATATAAATTGACGATTTAAATTACTGTCTGTGGACACTAACACTTTGGTTCATCTGGGCTGAACTGTGATGGATTCGATGAAATAGCATGTAGGAGCAACCACCTGTGGGTGAAAATGCAGTGAGCTTCAATGGAGCAGCATGGGGATGAAGCCAATTTCATTAGCTGATGGATTTCACTTGACTGATTGATTGAGAGGGGTTATGGGACCAAACAGGGAGGTCATCAGTCCCACGATTCCTAAGTTAGACACACAAGAAACAGGGTCCAATGAAAGTGGATGGACCTAGTCAGAGGAGTCAAATAATAAAATAATGAAGAGTAAATACACACAGTAAAAGGCATGTAAGTTTAGATCAAATGTGAAAACTTGGAAAAAAAAGCAAAAAAAGTGGGGTGGTCTTCCCATGGGGGAGTGATCATGGTCTAGTTACCATCCATGGGTCGGAGGGGTATGTGAGGAATGATGTGAAGTGCATTACAGTGAGTGGAGATGGGGATCCCAACATAAGGAAGTGATACGCATGCCAACCAGCAATCCCACACAAGACCGTGTCAGGAGGGAGACAGTCGTCATTGGTGAAGAGTGCAGGGTACATCGGATGGTCAGGGAATTGGCGAATGATGACTGATTAAGAAAGTAGTCGTTTGCTCAGTCATATGTGTAGAGGGGGAATCCCCACTTCTATGAGGAGACTATCAACGGGACTAGGGAGAAAGGCACCAATAGCCAGATGAACCCCACAATGGTGAAGAGGGTCAAGCAGATTCAAAGTGGAAGGCGTGGCTGAGCCTTAAACCTGACCACCACAATGTAGTCTGGAGAAGACCAGGTCACAGTAAACATGGAGAGAAGTGTGACACAGTCTGTACCCCAAAATGCAAGGGCCAGGATGTGGAGAGCATTAAGTTTCCATATACATACAGTATTTAGGCGGCAAATAAAGGGCAGCCATGTCAGCTGGTTATCAAAAATAACGCCCAAGAAACAGGACTGTGCTTCAACATCAAGAAGCTGGTCACCTAAATAAAATTCTGAAATGGGGTGTACTGTGAGTCACATTATGGAGGGAGAAAACTGGAAGCCATAGGAGTTAGCCCAACAGAGGCCCATGGGATGATTTTTGGAGCCGGCGCTCAGCAGACGCTACTTAGTGGGAGCTGCATCAGATGCAAAACTCATCAACGTACAACACCAGAATAACCAGAGGTCCAACAGAGGTCACAAGCCCACAGACAGTAAGGAGGAAGAGTGTGACACTTACCACAGAACCCTGTGGGATACCATTCTCCTGAATTCCAGGGGTGCTGAGGGCAGTGCCAACTTGAACCCGAAAGAACTGCTGAGAGAAAAACTCACGGATTAGAATCTGAAGGGGAACATGGAAGCCCCAGTCATGGTTGGTAACTAAAGTGTGATGGGACCAAGCCATGTTGTGTGCCTTATGTAGGAGAAAAGAAAACCATGACAAGGTGCTGACAGTGAGTAAAAGCATGTTAGATGGCTTTTTCCAATCCAAGTAAATGGTCAGTTGGAGATCATCTCACTTGGAAGCCACAGTGTTACTAGGACAAAAGGCCCAGAGATTCGAGTACCCAACATAATCTGAATCTGACCATCTTCTCATGCAGTTTACGTAGTACATTTGTCAGATTAATTGGGTGGTAGCTGTCGAGAGCCGTTGGGTTCTTCCTGGCCTTAAGGACAGGGATAACTATACTGTCTCGTCATTGTGACAGAAAAGCAGTTGTGAACCTAATGCAGTTGAAGATCCTAGGCCATCTGGTTGTGGACATAATCTGGGCCAGCTGTGATGTCCTGTGAAGAGGTAAGAGCCTGCAAGAATTCCCATTCAGTGAAGTGTTCACTACAGCACTTAGTGTGATCATACAAAGGGTGGGGGGTCTGGTCAACACTGCATTAGTGTCTGAGAAAGGTAGCAGGATAGAAAGATGATGTCAATGAAATCACAAAGTAGTGTTCTGCGAGGTCCAATGGATCAGTGCACAGACCACCTTTAAGGATAATGTCCTGGACAACTGACTGTTACTTGCAGCCCAGAGCACTACAGAGCTTGGACCGAACCTGCAATGAAGAGGCATACGTCTGCAGAGAGCACACACAGTGCTCCCAGCATTCTTTTTTATGCTGCTCAATAAGGTAATGAGCCTTAGCATGAATGCACTTAAAACTGAAGAGGTTCGTCTGTGAAAGGTGTCGTTTAAAATGACGCAGTGCCTGTCAGCGGGTGTGGACAGTGACTGTAACATCCCTGGCACTCCAAAGTACCGATCAACGATGAGGGGACATGTTGATAGGGGGGACAGCAGTGACAGCAGCGTGAAGAATAGTGGCAGAGGTGCCTTGCGAGACTGCACGAATGCAATTCGACAGGGAGGTGTAGAAGTGCGCAGCAGACGTATACAGATGGCAACTGGCCCTGTGGAATATTCGACTTGAGGTCCTGTCTGCCAGGCGGTGGCAGGGGACCAATAGAATCACTGGGAAGTGGTCACTGTCACAAACGTCATTACGGGCTGACAAATGGAGGGAAGCCACGAAGGCAAGAGAGGAGATCGTGAGATCGACAGTGGTAAAGGTGCCATTAAGAGCATTCAAGAGGGTAGGGGACCCCTCATTGATGAGACACAAATTCAGGTCCCTAATAAGTCGGTCAAATAGGAGACCCCCCCTCCCCCCCATTGAAGTGTCACTCTCCAACAGTGGATGGTGGGCATTTAAGTCCCCAAGGAGGAGAAACAGCTGTGGGAATTGTTGGATTAGGGTAGACAGTGCAAAGTAAGGATTTATCCTAACTGGAGGGAGGTGGACACTGCAAATGGTGATTGCCAGAGACGTTTGCATTCTAACCACTATTGCTTCCAAGTTGGTACATAGTGGGATCCGGTCACTACGACGTTGGAGTGAACCAAAGTGCAGATCCCACCAGATGCTTCCCTGTGGTCAGTACATTTCCAGCAAAAGGTTGCATTTCTGGTAAGTGATGATAGTATCCATGAAAATTCCAGTGGATGATTTGTGTGGCCAGAATCCAGATTACTTACACACACACACACACACACACACACACACACACACACACACACACACACACACACACACAAAACCTTTTGTAACCTTGTCTTATGATTTATCTTTCTTCTTGTTCATTTTCTCCTCCTCCTCCTCCTCCTCCTCCTCCTCCTCCTCCTATTTCAGAGGCAGAGGTGGGTAGAGCACAGAGGGAGTACCGGTTTCTGCAAGATCCAGAACTGAAGGAGAGCAGGTAACCTTGGGATGCACAGACTAACTGACTGATTGTAGGAGTCTTCCAGCCTGAGAGATGCTGGGCAGAGGGGTCTTGGGAGAGAGCCCGATCATTGACAGGTGCCAAAAATGGGCGTACTACTTCGGCTGGTGAGAGGGAGCAGGTCCAGACAGGAGGTTGTGGCAACAGCAGGGAAAGAGGAGGGAGAGGGTATAGGGGGATGGGGCTGGGCAAGGAAGAGGTAGGTGGAGGAAATGAAGTAACAGAGAGGAAAGCTGAAGATTGTGACACTAGATGGAGTGTCACATACTTTTGGTGAACCTCAGCATAAGACAGGTGATCTGGAGACTTGTATTCTTGGATTTTCTTTCTCTCTTGTATGCCTGGCAAATCTGGCTAGTGAGGGGAGCCACTTTCAGTACATTTGTCACACACAGGTGTCAGAGCACAGGGGCTTCCCTCATGGACTGGGTGTCCACAGTCAGCAAACAGAGTGTCTGCCATGCAACGGGATGACATATGCCCAAAACACATCCACCGAAAGCACCACACAGGTGGATAGACATATGGCTTCACGTCACCATTGTAGCACATAACCTTGACCTTCTCTGTGAGGGTATCCCCCTCAAAAGCTAGAATGAAGGCACCAGTATCAGATCAGTTGTGTTTGTGGCCCATATGCACATGCCAAACAAAATTAACGCACACTTCTCCAGATTAGCCCACAGTTCATCATCAGTTTGCAGGGTGATATCCCAATGAAAAATCACTCTCCGCACCATATTCAGAGATTGGTGAGGGGTAATACACTGGCACATTGTCAAGATGATCACAGGTGCAAAGAGCTGCCGATTGGGATGCAGAAAATGCTTTGATCAATAATTTTGTCCTGAATATTTTCCACAAAAAACAATAGCATTGTGGCAGTGAATGTGTTCCCATATGTACTCATACAGATGAGGTAATGGGGTAAGTGTTTCATCCAAAGATGGCTAGCCTGGCCCTCCTCCCATGGTGTAGCAAGGGAAGGAGAGGTTGCTGGTTAACATGAAGCAGCATTCAATGATTGTTCACCATTCGAAGAAGCACCCGTTTGAGATCGGCCAGATTTTTGCAGCTCCATACGTTTCATGCGTCAAGCATCTGCCCCAATACCAGTCAGTGTGACCAGCGGCTCTCCCCAAGGGTGCTACATAGCAAACTGAGGTCTGTCTAGCACAGCGGCCATTGGCAGGAGTTGTGATGCTCCAAGAGCACAAGCAACCACTCCTTGGCATACATGGGTAGTGAACAACTTAGGAATCAGGAGAGTGCTTCCTGTGTTGTCAGGGGACTCAGCCCGATGGGTACATAACACCCCCATCACATGGACTGGCTATGTGTGCCGGTGACCTAGCAGGGCAGAAGGTGGCTACCCGGGGGAAGGGAGACAGGAATCCTCACTGCAGACGCCAGGGAGGGAGTTGTTCCCCAAATGGCTCACACTAAAAAGAGGAAATTTTGAAGTTGAGGTCAAAACTCAAGTGGGGACCTAAAACCAAACAGGATGAATGAACAGGCAGAAAGAACACAATTGCAAACAATAGAGGAAACCAGGTGGATTGCCATGTCCATATTTTATTTTATTTTTTTTTTGTGTTTAGGGCACTCACCTACTAAGGTCATTAGCGTGCAGTCACAAACGTTAGTGCACTAATACCGTAGAAAAATTCAAGGGAGCAGTACCAGAGAGTACTTACAAAGATGCAGATCTCTTTGGAGATGTCTGTCAATGCAATGAAACTAAGGATATGAGCTTGGCCACAGTATCAGCAGCTTCATTCCCAGGCACCACAACGTGGCCAGGAATCCACAACAAAAAGGACACGGATGCCAGTATCAGCTAGCGACTGAAGGGACCATTGAATTCATTGCATGAGAGGGTGGTCTGAATATGGGTCCCAGAGACTCTGAATGGCGCTCAAAGAATCAGAGCAGATGGCATAGGCAGAATGACAATGGCGGCAGATATAGTGAACAGCCTGATAGAGAGCAGAAAGCTCAGCTGTAAAGCTAGAACACTGGTCAAGGAGCAGATACTGAAAGGTATCATCCCCAATGACAAAGGCACATCCGTCGCCAGCATTAGTCTTGGAGCCATCTGTGTAAATAAAGCAGTTATTAGTGGGCCTCGAACAAAGTTCAAAAAACCTCAAGTGGTATATTGAATCCGTGATGTTCTCTTTTGGGAGCGACCTGAGTTCAAGGTGAATACGAACCTGAGCCTGGAGCGAAGGTGGCATCGGGCTTTCACCCACTCAAGAAGTAGTAGGGAGGGTAAAATCAAGTTGCTGAAGCAGGTGACGAAAGTGAACTCCTGGAGGTAACAGGGCAGAGACATACAGCCCATATTGGCAATCAAAAGAGTCGTCAAAGCAGCAGAAATATGATGGGTGGTTGGGCATTGACATAAGTCGGCAGGCGTACCGACAACGCAACATATCGTGCTGGTAGTTAAGTGGTAATGCTGCAGCTTCGGCAGTCAGACTCTCAACAGGACTGGTGTAGAATGTTCCAGTCGCCAGACGTAACCCCCAGTGGTGGATAGAGTTTAGATGGTGTAAGATGGACGGCCGGGCAGAAGAGTAGACAATGCTCCCATAATCCAGCTTTGATTCGACAATGGACTGATATAGGCGAAGCAGGACCATTCGACCTGCTCCCCATGATGTACCACTGAGAACACGGAGCACATTTAGGGAATGGATACAACAAGCAGCCAAATAAGGCCCATGTGGAGACCAGCAAAGTTTCCTTTCAAATGTAAGACCTAAAAATTTGTTTCTCTCCACGAATGGGAGAGCAATGGGACTGAGATCTAATGCTGGTGGAAGAAACTGTTTATAACTCCAGAAGTTCATATAGACCATTTTCTCACCAGAAAAATGGAAACCGTTAACGACACTCCAGGAATGTAGATGGTTTAGACAATGCTGAAGACAGCGCTCCAGGAGACATGTTCTCTGGGCGTTGCAGTAGATTGTAAAGTCGTCCACGAAAAGGGAGCCTGAAACCTCAGCTGGAAGGCAATCCATTATTGAATTGATAGCTATGGCAAAAAGGGCCACGCTCAAAATGGAGCCCTGGGGCATCCCATTCTACTGGCGAAAGGCATGTGACAAAACAGAACCCACACGTATCCTGACCATATGATCCATTAAAAATGCATTAATAAAGAGAGAGGCAACTGCGAAGGCCCAAAGTGTACATGGTGTGGAGAATTCCCGCCCTCCAACACGTGTCATAAGCCTTCTCCAAAAAGTTGTTCATAATGAAGGTCGACAAGGTAACTAGGTGGTCAACGGCAGAGCGGTGCCTGCGAAAGTCACAATGGACAGTGGCAAGAAAGTATCAAGATTCGAGGAGCTAAACCAATTGAGAACTCACCATGTGCTCCATCAACTTGCAGACGCAGCTGGTAAGGGAGATGGGGTGATAACTGGAAGGAAGGTGATTGTCCTTTCCTGGTTTGGGCATGGGAACAACAATTGCTTCACGCCAGTGTGTGGGAACATGACCTTCAGTCCAGATGCGATTATAGGAGCGAAGAAGACAGCCTATACCTGAGCAAGAAAGGTTCTTCAGCATCTGAATACGGATACCATTGGGCCCTGGAGTATTGGATCGGGTACGGACGAGTGCACTTTCGAGTTCCCGCACGGTGAAGGTGGCATTGTAACTTTCACGATTCAAAGACTGGAAAGAAGGTGGCCGTGCCTCCTCTGCTTATTTTTAAGGGACGGAAGGCAGGGTGGAAATGGGCAGAGCTCATAACCTCTGCGAAAAAGCGGCCGAAGGCATTTGAGATATCCTCAGCATCCACAAGGACTTCATTTGCCACAGTCAGGCCAGAAATCGGAGAGTGGACCTTGGTGCCAGACAGCTGGCGCAGGCCAAACCAGACTACTGAAGAAGGGGTAAAACTGTTGGATGAGTTGGTGAAAGCCACCCAGCAAGCCTTATTGCTTTCTCTGATAACACAACAACATTGTGCACAGAGTCGTTTATAACTGATACAGTTTGCCAACTTAGGATGGCGCTGGAAGGTGCGTAAAGTACGTCACTGAGCACGAATAGCGTCGCTGCATGCGGTAGTCCACCAAGGGACTGGGACTCGACATGGAGAAGAGGAAGTATGAGGGGTGGAATATTCAGCAGGAGTGAGAATAACGTCCATGAAGTATGCGACCTGACTATTACAGCTGGATAATTTTGGTCATGGAAGGTCACCAGGGAGGTGAAAAGCCCCCAGTCAGCTTTGGAGATGTTCCAGCTAGTGGAACATGGAGAAGGAGTGTGACGCAGGAGGTGGATTATGCAGGGGAAAAGGTCGCTCAAGTATGTATTTGGATGAATGTTGTTCGACTGTGCAACAGTAACTTAAGCTTGCAAATTGTTAATGGATCTAATGTCAGTCCCTGTAATTAATTTGATTGATAAAATGGTTTGTTGAACCTGCCCAATTCATGTGACCTTTCCTTGTTTTGTGAACTGTGTACTTCCAATATCATGCCCTTTTCATAATGGTACAATTGCCAAAATATGGATTCTAATTAATTAAGCCTGCTAAAGTTTTTACTGCGAGGCTCATGACTCTTTTAATACACTTTTAAATTGTAATAATATGAATGTTGTTAAGTAATAAATTGTATTACATAAAACAACAAATGAAAAAATATGTGAGTCCACATTCCACTTCTTTTCCTTAAAGCTGTCCAAACACTAGTTGTGTGGTATCAATGTCTTAATGATGGAAGATGAGCAGCAATGTGACTCGCACTTCATGGAACACACAACTAAAGATTCAACAGATAGGTTTATAGTTCATCTTCCATTTCAGGAAGAGCAAAGTTTGTTATGCAATTCTTTCCACAATGCAGCAAAATGCTTCTCTCAGACTGAACAGAAACTAACAAGACAATCAAAGCTTGTGGAAAGCTACACAGAGTTTATGAGGAAGTATGAAGGTTTACCACACACGGCAGTACTAGTCATGACAGAAGTCATTTCATAGTACATGCCACTTCAGCTCAACTACTAAACAAGAGCAGCATTTAATTGTCTTGCCAAATCAAACACAAATTTGTCACTAATCAGTCTTCCAATGATATGGCCAACCATTCAACATTATTTGTAATCCATAACATTATGCTTCCACATACATCGCATTGCCTTCACAGTAGACATGGAGAATATGCATTGACAAGTTCTGGTAGTAGATGAAGATCGCACTTTCCAAAGAATATTGTGGAGGAGTGATAGATCTGCACCACCTCGGGAATACCAATGAAAGACGATCACATACAGAATGACTTGTGCGCCCTTTCTTGCAGCCAGTAATCTGTTAAAGTGAGCTCACAAAGAGAGTGAGCAGAGTGAGGCAGCGAACATTCTCACTAATCATTTCAATATCGACCACTGTATCTCAGGATGCAATACAGTAAGGGGTGAAATCAAGCTCCAGTAAGATCTCATGAAGATATTTATAAGAGGTGGAGCTTCACTATGGAAATGGTACAGCAACACAGACGAACTATTCAAAAATATCCCCTCAGTGGTGCAAAAAACACAACTACTTTTATTGCTTGATAATGATGAGGATGCTAGAACTTGAGGTTTATTCTAGCATCCAGCTGTTCAACATTTTGAAACTGTGAACAATTTCAAACCAGCACCTAATATCTACAGCTTCACAAAATGCGCTGTACTGTGTGCCACATCATACATTTTTGATCCATTGGGATTAATTTGTCCCACTGTGATCACATTAAAGATATTTTTGCAATGTCTATGGCAGCATAAGTTAATGTGGAATGGGCCCTTGTCCTCAGAGTTGTACACCTAGTGCCAGACACTATACATTGAGATTCATATGACAGACAGCATGCATGTTGAGCATATGGTCACTGCAGGAGGGACAGCTACCTGTATACAGAAGTCAGTACAAGATCTGGTTGATCATCCAAAGATTGATCATTTGAGTCTGTTTCATGTATCAGAGACATACCTGAATATTACTGGAAGCAAATCCCAAACAGCAAACGTAGCTATAGAATGTATATTAAGAAAAGTTATTAAAAAATCCAGGAGTATGTGTATCATGTCTGAAATCAGCAACTCTGATAATAAAATTAAAACAATTTGGAATATTATTAAAAGAGAAACAGGTCAACCAAGAGCAGAGGAAGACAGTATTACCATCAAATTGAATGAAAACTTTACGAACAAAAAGTCAGAAGTTGAAAATATTTTTAATAATCAATTTCTAAATGTTGTGGATATAGTAGGATCCAGGTGTTCATTAGAAGATGCTAGGCTGTTAATGGAAGAGGCCATACCTATGCAATTTGATACAATTGAAATCTCACCCACTTCTCCCTCTGAAATTAGGAAAATAATAAACTTGCTTAAAAGCAAAAACTCACATGGAATTGATGGCATTTCCAGCAAAATACTAAAAGCTTGATCTCAACAGATAAGTAAGATTCTCAGCCACCTGTGTAATAGCTCTCTGGAACAGGGCATTTTCCCTGATAGGCTGAAATATGCTATTGTTATACCTTTGCATCAAAAGGGGGATAGATCTGATGTCAACAATTACCGTCCAATATCCCTTCTAACAGCTTTATCCAAAAATTTTGAGAAAGTAATGTATTCAAGAGTAGCTTCACATATCTGTAAAAATGAAGTACCAACAAAATGTCAGTTTGGTTTCCAGAAAGGTTTTTCAGCAGAAAATGCCATATATGCTTTCAACAGTCAAATTTTGAATGATCTGAATAACCGAACACCACCCATTGGGATTTTTTGTGATCTCTCAAAGGCTTTTGATTGTGTAAATCATGAAATTCTGCTAGACAAGCTCAAGTATTGTGGCATGAGTGGGACAGTGCACAAATGGTTTAATTCGTACATAACTGGAAGAGTGCAGAAAGTTGAAATAAGTAGTTCTCGTAACATGCAAAGATCAGCACATTCCTCAAACTGGGGAACTATCAAGAATGGGGTTCCACAAGGGTCAGTCTTGGGTCCTTTGTTGTTCTTATTATATATTAATGACTTGCCATTCTATATTCATGAAGAGGCCAAGTTAGTTCTCTTCGCTGATGATACAAGTATAGTAATCACACCTGAGAAACAAGAATTAACTGATGAAATTGTCAATACTGTCTTTCAGAAAATTACTAAGTGGTTCCTTGTAAACAGACTCTCACTGAATTTTGATAAGACACAGTACATACAGTTCCGTGCAGTGAATGGTATGACGCCATTAATAAATATAGACCTTAATCAGAAGCATATAGCTAAGGTAGAATATTCCAAATTTTTAGGTATGTCCATTGATGAGAGATTAAATTGGAAGAAACACATTGATGATCTGCTGAAACGTTTGAGTTCAGCTACTTATGCAATAAGGGTCATTGCAAATTTTGGTGATAAACATCTTAGTAAATTAGCTTACTACGCCTATTTTCACTCATTGCTTTCATATGACATCATATTTTGGGGTAATTCATCACTGAGGAATAAAGTATTTATTGCACAAAAGCGTGTAATCAGAATAATAGCTGGAGTCCACCCAAGATCATCCTGCAGACATTTATTTAAGGATCTAGGGATATTCACAGTAGCTTCTCAGTATATATACTCTCTTATGAAATTTGTTATTAACAACCAAACCCAATTCAAAAGTAATAGCAGTGTGCATAACTACAATACTAGGAGAAAGGACGATCTTCACTATTCAAGATTAAATCTAACTTTGGCACAGAAAGGGGTGAATTATACTGGCACTAAAGTCTTTGGTCACTTACCAAATAGTATCAAAAGTCTGACGGATAACCAACAAGTATTTAAGAAGAAATTAAAAGAATTTCTGAATGACAACTCCTTCTACTCCATAGAGGAATTTTTATATATAAATTAAGAAAAAAAAGAAAAAAACAAAAATATTAAAAATAAATAAAAAATAAAGAAAAACAAAAAACACAAAAAATAAAGTTGTTATATTAACTTAAGTATGTTGTTAAATTAACCTAATTATGTCATGTATTGGAAAATTCGACTCGTTCCACATCATTACGAAATATCGTATTCATGATCCATGGAACTAGTATTAATCTAATCTAATCTAATCTAAGCTACACAATTACTTTTACTTCACACAGCACAACCGGCGATAGATGAGGTACCAAACATGAAGTTAGATTTATTGAATTACTAAGCAACCCAAGATAAACTTGTGATACCCAAAGACAAGAAGACCTCTCTATGAAATGCACGAGAAATCAATTTAATGACCATAATAATATTCTAAAAAGAGTTTTTCAAGGTTGTCTGGCTATGATAATAGCAAGAAGAGTGACTATTACCATTTTGCAAAGGTGATTGATGTATAATTGCAATAACTAAATATTTTAGACAATTGTAGGTGGTAATTATCATGTTTAATGAATATCAAATGTGCTGTAACCCAGCTCTGGGGTAAAGTTACATATTTTGCAATGTCTATAGTATCAATGAATGATGGTTGCTGCCCTAAAGTCACATTCTAGTTCAAATAATGCGTTTAAACATTTATTCACTTCAGGAATTTTTTCTCTTGCGCATGAAATCTGCTGCAGATGTGTGAAGAGTTTCTGCAGAGTGGGACAGCAATAGTTGCTTCATCAGGCTTCAATGTACTTGCTGATTTGAGTGTTTTATTCCATGCTATCTCATTCTCATTCAGTGAAGTGCTTTGCCCTAGATCTGTAGCACTGTGACAACGCCATTATATCAGGAGACAAAATATGAAGTTACGATGCCATTAGCCAGTATGCGAGTATTCTTTGATATATATTTTTGTAATTGTTCAGTAGGTAATTACATTGTAATATAAGACTTGAGACAACACTTCAGTTACCAGTGGAAATAAAGTTGCAAAAGTTGTGGTGTCAGGGAAGATTGGAGTGCAAAAAATAATAAGTATGAAGTGAAGATGAATAGGATATGTAGAAAGGTGTTGATTAATTAAAATCGGGTGTGCAGGGCAGCCCACAGAATGGCTAAAAACCATGGGCTGATGAAATTTGTTAGCACCCTGGAAGGTGGCCAGGAAACAAGGTGGGGGGGGGGGGGGGGGGTTCATTACATGCCACAAAGCCAAACTTCCTTTGCTGCTGGTGAAACTCACCATCTCTCTGTCAGTCTCAGTTGTGCTGCCTCTACTTTCACTCACCTGAGCAATAGGACGCGGGGCTTCGTCGACAACAGGGCCTGATTGACAAAAAAGGAAATTGTGTGTTAATATAAAAAATACTTAATCTGCAAAAGTCAAACAAACAGTTGATAAATGAAGACTGTTTCAATATGACATTATAAAGAACAGAATCAATTATTTCAATCTTTTAGAGAGCCTAGTGATCAGTGAATAACTGAGCATCTAATCTAGTCAATTATGTACAACAGTGAACATTACTAACCGAGTTCCACAATGTCAGAACTTTATTCGAGTTGCAAGCTGGCTATCTGAATACCGCCAGGGGCAAATAAACTTTTATTGTCAACATTTCAAATAATTACTAACCAAATTTTATAATTTAAAATCCTGTAGTAATCTGCTTATTAAAACATACAATTTTATGTTACAGGGTTAACTCACTGTGGCAAGTTTAACAGTTAGGAACTGTGTGTATGACTGTATATGCAGCCTCACTCACTGCAAGCATATGCTGTCATTCTATTCATCCAGTATTTGACAATGAGAGCACTTGGTGACTTGCAGAAAACTTCACCAAGAATTTCAAATTATCATTAACTTTTCTCAGGGATACCCCTCATAAGGTGATAGCAAAAATGTTATCACTTACCACATTTTTGCTGTTCATGCAGTAAAATTGCACATCAAACACATACAATGTAATCCTCCTTTCTTTACTTACAGATGGATACACATAGCCAGGACACTGTGTAGCAGATGATGTGGGTTGTTTCTCAGGTGCATTCTTTGTAAAGGTGAGGCAGGAAGAAATTTGTTGGGTATGGGAACAGGATGGAATAGAAGACATCATAGGAATGAAGTGGAAGTGTGTGGTGTACCATATGACTGGTACCTTACAATGCTGTCTTGTGACATTCAACAGAGTGCTGCCTGTTGCTAGCATGTTAATAAACCTGAAACAAAGTCAGAGCAGCTCATCTTGCCCATGACAGCCATTGCATAGTTTCTGTATAGGGACCACATGACACTGGACAATTTTCCAGCATTCCTGTGCTCTTCACAGCCTTCATAGACCACTGCACAATGGCTCACCAGCCAACCCAAGTCCCAGACTTGACATCCACTATCTACTTCTGAGTGCCATGACTATATTAATAAGAATGTAGCCCACAATATTGACATCACTAGTGCAACCTACTCTTTAGATACCTACAGCAGCGCCTCTCAGTTTTTACAAACAGAGTGCTGAACTGGAGCTTCAAGAATAGTTCTCATATTATCAAACATCTTTCAGTGGATCACGGCATTCTTTACCTTGCCTTGCTGTAACATTCCCAACTATTCCTCTGAGCACAACAACAATGGAATCTAGGAAAACACCAGTGCAGCTTGCAGTGCCCAGCTTAGCTCATATTTGTGACAACCTTACAGCATAACAGGACTATGTTTTTAGCACTATGAAGCCATTTCATATGCCCAACATTATAATGAGCCTTCTGTGTTGCAATGAAGTTCTAATGTTCATGACAACCTAAGCACATTTCTCACCTTGTGTATGGATCATCCGCAACAGATGGGATAAATGACCACGAGTGGATGACAGATGGGGAAATGCAGCTCCCTACTGGACTCCATGTAGAGAGGTGAGGCAGTAAGAGAAACAATTTTGTCTGGGAAAAGACTGTAGTGAAAGTCTTGATGGGAAATGTTTTTTGAGCAAAGGGACAGTGGTACTGTACGTACATTATCTTCGGATACTTATCACAAATTCTCTCCAAATGTGTGTGCACATTTCTCCTATGTGTTTCAGTTGTTTCTACTACACAATTTACTCCCAGCCTCTTCATTCCAGAGGTAATCAGCTCTCATGTGTCATATGGTAAATCATAGAAACATTATTGCTGACTGGATTCCTCATAAACCCCCTCCTCATTAATCAAAACACAGCTCCATAAATAAATGTAAACACCTAAATTATACGAAGAAACTACTAAGACAGCCAAAACAAAATAAGGAAAACAATGCAATTGTCTCCAGTACACTATCTCACAAGGAGGAAGAAAAATAGTACATCGTAAAACAGTGTCTGTACATTTGTGATGGCTAATCTCCAACTACAGTCTGGATTTTGACTGTCATGACTAATAGATACATGCATTAATTAGCAAAGTTAGTTTGTATGCTCTATTACTGCAATGCCAGACATGTCATCCAGCCATAGATACTTAGCCTTAGCTGTGGTAGCTATTATAAATGTAAAAATGTAGCTTTAAAAATAGAAGAAGTGATCAAAACAATAACTTTGCTGAACACACTAGTTACAAGACACAGACATCACTTTTCTTCAAGAATAAGTTATCGGTGAAAATATATGTCTAATAGTATATACCTAGCAAATAATGTAATAAAGATAAATAATATCTTCACTGACATTGTCACCCACAAAAAAAAGCAAAATCCTTGCAGTTCTTTCTACAAAAGGAGTAAAGAAGACCTTTTGTGTTATTGATATGAGGGCTACGTAGCACTGGAATGGAGACAGGGAAGGGTCTGAATGGGTGAGAAAACTGACTAATCAAGGTTGAAGCCAGGAGGGTTACAGGAACATAGGATATACTGCAGGGGGAGTTCCTGGCCACAGTTTATTACTGGTAATTCATGCAGACAGACAGCTTGTTGCTTGTCATTCCCATGCAGAAATCAGCACATTGGTTGAAGCTCAGCCTCTATATCAGATGACTGGTTTCACATGTAGCCCTGCCTTTGGTGGGATATATGTTGTTTGTGACCAGCCAGGAGTAGATGGTGAATGAAGGATGTATGGGACAGGTCTTGCATTTAGTTCTATTACAGTGATCTGAGCCATTAAGTAAGGGTTGGGAGCAGGGATTGTGCTGGGATGGACGAGTGTATTGTGTAGGTTTGGTGGACGGAGGAATATCACTGTGGGACAGGTGTGGAGGATAGTAGGCAGGACATTTCTGATTTCAGAGCACAATGATAGTCAAAACACTGGCAGAGGATGTAATTCAGTTGTTCCAGTCCTGGGTGGTACTGAGTTACGAGGGGAATGCTCCTCTGTGGCCAGATGGTGAGACTTTTGGGGTCGTGGGAAACTAAAAAGATAAAGCACAGAAGATTTGTTTTTGTACAAGGTTTGGAGGATAATTATTGTCTGAACACTTCATTGAGACCCCCGGTATATTTCGAGGATGGCCTCTCATCACTGCATATGTGGATAGACTGTATGGGAGGGACTTCTTGGTATGGACTGGGTAGCAGTTGTCAAAATGGAGGTATTAATTGTAGTTAGTAGGTTGGATATGGACAGAGGCAGTGATGTAGTAATCTTTGAAGTGGAGATCAACACCTAGGAACTAGGCTTGCTGGCTTGAGAAGGTCCTGGTGAGACAAAGGAGGAGAAGCTGTTGAGGTTCTGGAGGAATGCATATAGGGTGTCCTCACTCTCGATCCAGATCACAAAGATGTCTTCAATGAATCTGAATGAGGGGAGGGGTTTTAGGATTCTGGGTGTTTAGGAAGAACTTTTAACCCATACTCATATCCCTGTAATAGCCCCAGATGCAAGACCTGTCCCATACATCCTACCACCACCACCACCACCACCACCACCACCACCACCACCACCTTCTCCAGTCTGGTCACAAATATCACCTATCCCATTGTAGGCAGTGCTACCTGTGAAACCAGTCATGTGCTATACAAGCTAAGATGCAACCATTGTGCTGCATTATATGTGGGCATGGCAACAAACAAGCTGTCTGTCCACATAAATGGCCACCTACAAGCTGTGGCAAGAAACAAGTTGATACCCTGCTGCTAAGCACGCTGCCCAACACGACATCCTTCATTTAAACTCTACTCTATAGTGAGTAGCAACTTTATGTTTCATAATATTCTTTGTTTCAATTCACTTCTTCAGTTTTACGAGTCCTTCACCCCAGCTGCATCTAATTGTATATCGTGTTTAATTTTAAATGTAATATTTCTTCACAACCTTTCCAGCAAACCTCAACCTCCTCTCATTGCACACAAACCCAGTCTCTCCCATCTACTCAATCTCCCACTTCCAGCTCCACTCCCTCCAAAACCTCAAAATTCCGATCAACACAATCTGGAACCACAACACCCTAATTCAGTAGTTAACCTTTCCTCCAAACCTCTCTCCCAATCCGAGACCTCTGTCCAATCCAAAGGCCTCACCTTCAGCCCCACTCCCATATTCAACCAAACAGCCCTCGTCAAATATTTACTGTCCTACACTCGTACTCTCTGCTGGAAGTATCACTTTGCCACGAAGAAAAATGATCCTAATCCTACTCCTAATGATCCGACTCCTCAAGACACCATCCAAATTGAACCCTGCCTGGAACAGTTCCGTCCTCCGTCACAGCGGGACCCACCTCCTCTTCCTCAAAATCACCCTCTCCAAACCTTCCAGGAATTTCTGACTTCCAGCCTTGCATCTCAATCCTTCTTAAAAAACCTTAATCCTACACCCAACATCACCACTGCTGAAGCCCAGGCTATCCGTGATCTGAAGGCTGACCGATCCATCGTCATTCTTCCGGCGGACAAGGGTTCCACAACCGTGGTACTTGATCGTCGGGAGTATGTGGCTGAGGGACTGCGTCAGCTTTCAGACAACACCACATACAAAGTTTGCCAAGGTAACCCCATTCCCGATGTCCAGGCAGAGCTTCAAGGAATCCTCAGAACCTTAGGCCCCCTGCAAAACCTTTCACCTGACTCCATCAACCTCCTGACCCCACTGACACCCCGCACCCCTACCTTCTACCTTCTTCCTAAAATCCACAAACCCAATCATCCCAGCCGCCCCATTGTAGCTGGGTACCAAGCCCCCACAGAACGTATCTCTGCCTACGTAGATCAACACCTTCAACCCATTACATGCAGTCTCCCATCCTTCATCAAGGACACCAACCACTTCCTTGAACGCCTGGAATCCTTACCCAATCTGTTACCCCCGGAAACCATCCTTGTAACCATTGATGCCACATCCTTATACACAAATATTCCGCACGTCCAGGGCCTCGCTGCGATGGAGCATTTCCTTTCACGCCGATCACCTGCCACCCTACCTAAAACCTCTTTCCTCATCACCTTAGCCAGCTTCATCCTGACCCACAACTTCTTCACTTTTGAAGGCCAGACATACCAAAAATTAAAGGGAACAGCCATGGGTACCAGGATGGCCCCCTCGTACACCAACCTATTCATGGGTCGCTTAGAGGAAGCCTTCTTGGTTACCCAAGTCTGCCAACCCAAAGTTTGGTACAGACTTATTGATGACATCTTCATGATCTGGACTCACAGTGAAGAAGAACTCCAGAATTTCCTCTCCAACCTCAACTCCTTTGGTTCCATCAGTTTCACCTGGTCCTACTCCAAATCCCATGCCACTTTTCTTGACGTTGACCTTCACCTGTCCAATGGCCAACTTCACACGTCCGTCCACATCAAACCCACCAACAAGCAACAGTACCTCCATTATGACAGCTGCCACCCATTCCACATCAAACGGTCCCTTCCCTACAGCCTAGGTCTTCGTGGCAAACGAATCTGCTCCAGTCCAGAATCCCTGAATCATTACACCAACAACCTGAAAACAGCTTTCGCATCCCGCAACTACCCTCCCGACCTGGTACAGAAGCAAATAACCAGAGCCACTTCCTCGTCCCCTCAAACCCAGAATCCGCCACAGAAGAACCACAAAAGTGCCCCACTTGTGACAGGATACTTTCCGGGACTGGACCAGACTCTGAATGTGGCTCTCCAGCAGGGATACGACTTCCTCAAATCCTGCCCTGAAATGAGATCCATTCTTCATGAAATCCTCCCCACTCCGCCAAGGGTGTCTTTCCGCCGTCCACCTAACCTTCGTAACCTGTTAGTTCATCCCTATGAAATCCCCAAACCACCTTCCCTACCCTCTGGCTCCTATCTTTGTAACCGCCCCCGATGCAAAACCTGTCCCATGCACCCTCCCACCACCACCTACTCCAGTCCTGTAACCCGGAAGGTATACACGATCAAAGGCAGAGCCACGTGTGAAAGCACCCACGTGATTTACCAACTGACCTGCCTACACTGTGGCGCATTCTATGTGGGAATGACCAGCAACAAACTGTCCATTCGCATGAATGGACACAGGCAGACAGTGTTTGTTGGTAATGAGGATCACCCTGTGGCTAAACATGCCTTGGTGCACGGCCAGCACATCTTGGCGCAGTGTTACACCGTCCGGGTTATCTGGATACTTCCCACCAACACCAACCTATCCGAGCTCCGGAGATGGGAACTTGCCCTTCAGTATATCCTCTCTTCTCGTCATCCGCCAGGCCTCAATCTCCGCTAATTTCAAGTTGCCGCCACTCATACCTCACCTGTCTTTCAACAACTTCTTTGCCTCTACCCTTCTGCCTCGACTGACATCTCTGCCCAAACTCTTTGTCTTTAAATATGTCTGCTTGTGTCTGTATGTGTGGATGGAATGTGCGTGTGTGCGAGTGTATACCTGTCCTTTTTTCCCCCTAAGGTAAGTCTTTCCGCTCCCGGGATTGGAATGACTCCTTACCCTCTCCTTTAAAACCCACTTCCTTTCGTCTTCCCCTCTCCTTCCCTCTTTCCTGATGAGGCAACAGTTTGTTGCGAAAGCTTGAATTTTGTGTGTATGTTTGTGTGTCTATCGACCTGCCAGCGCTTTTGTTCGGTAAGTCACCTCATCTTTGTTTTTATATATATATATATATATCCACAATTCACGGTAAACATAGGGACATTATAGAGAGATACAGGTATGTTGCCACATCCGTTAGTGATGGAACATAACAATTTCTTGTTACAGGTTCGTTGCCACATCTGTTAGTGGTGGAACATAACAATTTCTTGTCCAACAGCAGGTGGGAAGAATCAGATGTCATCGAGTTATCCCCTGCCATATGTATGTCACTGAGACCACCTGCAATAGCCCATTATCTCTAACAGTGGCAGCCGGTTGCTGCATCAAAACTAAGTCTCAATGGTGTTTTGCTGCATAATGGAAATTAAATACCCTCCATTTCAGTAGCTTATGCCAGCTTGACCAAAGAGAATTACCAATTTGTAGAATGGGTGTTAAATTCATTACTATACCGTGAATACAAATGGAAAATATTTGCAGATTTCAAAGTAATTGCGATGGTACAGAGAATGTAACAAGGGTACATGGAGTATGCCTGTTTTCTTTGTGAATGGGATAGTCGAGACGGAAATTGTCACTACATGAAAAAGAAATGGCCTAGTCAGAAATGGAAAGTGGGCGAAAAGAATGTACAACATTAATGTCAGATAGCTCTTGGGGATATACTGCTTACACCTCTTCACATCAAACTTGGGCTAATGAAACAATGTGCAGTGTGTCTTTGAAGATACATATGATGGACTCTCATCTGGACTACTTCATAGAGAGTTGTAGTGATGTATTGAATGAACATGGCGAAAAATACCATAAGGACATTTCTACCATAGAAAGGTGTTATGAAGGGAAGTGGGTACCTTCTATATTAGCAGATTATTGCTGGAATATCATTCAAGATAAGAAAGATTCACAATACAAGAGAAGAAAGTGATGTGCATTAGAATAGAGTGGTTCATTTTCTTGTCAATTTCCTCTTATTTCTCATATCAAATAAATGCTACAAGGTGTATCCAAAAAGATTTCTGTGTTATATGTTAGAATTCACCCTCCATTAATGTGATGAAATTATAACATCATAAATATGTGAATTTCTCTATTGAATTTCACCTCATGTTTGCTGCAATATATCAGAAATAGAAGAGAAAAAGAAAATTGTGATTATTCATAAACAATTCCTGACAGAAAAAAAACTAAAAACAGTTTTGAATTCAGCTATCTAAGTACAAATAGGATCACAATGTATTTTTTTCAGAAATACAAAGGTGTTTTTTGAAGAGTGTTATTTTGGCAAAGTTGATTGTATTAACTGTTATATTATTCTATTTCTTCTTTAGATATTGTGCACTAAACCCACATTGTGATAGAGGTGATTTACATTAAAAACCAGTATATACAATATATTTTTCATCCAATGACAGACAACAAACGAAATATTTACATTTGTAGAAATATTTCACAGGAGAATCATAAAAACGAAGAAATAAAATGACATGAAAGAAGTATGCTGATGGTTGGAAGTAAAAAAGGTAACTTTTCTGTTCATCCATGTAATAGCCAACTTGCATTTGAGCTCTCATGTTACTTATTGTGATATTATTTCTTGGTCAAAGAGGCTTGGCATTCAGAGGTTAAGCTCAGAAAATTGCAGGTTCAACTAATGAAAATTTCCTGTGAATATTCGAACTCTTCTGTCTATAACAATTGAATACATAGGCAAGGTTAGAGACCAACAATAGTCTGCACAATGCCACATGCCACATGCATTATCTGTCATGTGACACTCAGAATGAACTTTTTCTAGTTCTCAAGTCAGTGGTGACATATTGCAACAGAGGGAAAATCAGAAGCATTATTCTCTTACTGTTGCTGCAACTCCCAGTTCAAATCATACCAAACAAACAACATTCACCCTGCATTGTATTTACTATGACAAGGGGACTGATAAATCTGAAACATGACTTGTCTTTGGAATTCAGAGATTGTAATCAGGAAATGTGAAATGCTATCCCACACTCAATGTGATCAACACTTGTGAAACATTCTGCTTCTCTTAGTGAATGCCACAGACATGGTTACAATAGGGGAAAGAATATTATAGGGTCAAATAAAGGAACACTAACATTTTCTTCAGTGAAATCATTTTCTAAAATTTCCCCTCCATTGAATCCCTCATGCTCATTCCATCATTGTGGAACATTTGAATGCAATGGAGAAGGTTCAACAATGAAGCATATGAGATACACAAGCCAAATGAGAAAAATTACTGGTTGGCCATATGTGCATTATCCACTTGCTTGTCATCGATTTGTGTGTGAACACCACCTATCATTCCTATCCTGCACCATTACTGATGACTAGAAAATTTGTCTTTGTGCTAATGCAAGGGAAAGAAAAGAAAGAAATGGTTTAGTCCAAACAAAGCAGTAATGCCACATAAAAAGACTTGCATGCATCCACATAAGATAGTGTTATGCATCTGGTGGAACAGTGGCCATGTGGTGTACAAAGAGTTGCTTGCATGAGGTAACTCTCCTGTTGGCATTTATTGTCATCAACAGACATCTTCCAGACGAAATCCCAGAACAACTAGGAAGACTGTGTGAAGTGATGCTATTCCACAATAACAGCAACCGGATTCCTGCGGCACTGGCCAGTAACACTATACAACAACTGGATTGGGAAGTCAATCTGCAACCACCTTTTCACCTGACATTGCACCCACAGATTTCACCTTTTCTGCTCTCTGTACAATGATCTTCACAAACTTCCTTTTGGGGTGAAAATACACTTTGAACATGGCTCTACAAGTTCTTTGCTACAGAACCACATGATTTTTACAATTATGGATTCAGAAAGTTACCCTAACATTGGCAGACTTCAGTGATCAGTGAAGCAGATTATATTATTTTCGATGATTTAAGTCTCCATTATGTATAGTGTGTGTTTTTGGAACTTATAGAAAATATTTGAGTCTTATGCACCAGCCTAAGATGTTTTGTTGGTCATGAAACTCTTAATGTAGAAATAAACAATCAAAGGCTAAGTCTGGAATAACATTTGCCACAGTCTGTTCCTCTGCCAGTCAGATAAATTTTCTTAAACCTGCAGGCCAACTGCATGAGGAGTTGTGGTGGACTGATTGAGAATGTCAGTGAGGGGATGAGTTGGAACAGGGTGTAATATAAGAGGCACAGGGGCACATACAGGTACTGAGGGAAGGAGGATTGTGGAACTTAAGGATGAGCTAAGGGGAACTCCTATATGTTTAAATCAGGGAAGCTGATATGGGAGTGGAAGGGGTGACAGAATTGGAGATGGGTCTGAAGAATGTAGTACACAGGTTGTGAAGCTACGACCAAGTCAGGCATCTTGTACTCACAAGGGAACCTCCCCATCGCACCCCCCTCAGATTTAGATGTAAGTTGGCACAGTGGATAGGCCTTGATAAACTGAACACAGATCAATTGAGAAAACAGGAAGAAGTTGTGTGGAACTGTGAAAAAATAAGCAAAATATACGAACTGAGTAGTCCATGAGCCACATAAGCAACATAATGGACTACGTAAGCTTAGGAGCGCCATGGTCCCGTGGTAGCGTGAGCAGCTGCTCAACGGGAGGTCCTGGTTCAAGTCTTCCCTCGAATGAAAATTTTACTTTCTTTATTTTTGCATGGTTATTATCTGCCCGTTCGTTCATTGACGTCTCTGTTCACTGTAATAAGTTTAGTGTCTGTTTTGCGACCGCACCGCAAAACCGTGCGATTAGTAGACGAAAGGATGTGCCTCTCCAATGGGATCAGAAAACATTTGATCGCAAGGTCATAGGTCAACCGATTCCTCCACAGGAAAACACATCTGATATATTCTATACGACACTGGTGACGGAATGTGCGTCACATGACAGGAATATGTTGTCGACCCACCTAACTTGTACACTTGGCGAATGGGTAAAAAGATTCTTCTACCTTGCCCAATTTAGGTTTTCTTGTGGATGTGGTAATCACTCCCAAAAACGTGATGAAAACATAAGAGTTTGTCACATAAACTGAAAATAAAAAATTAAACTTTTCACTCGATGGAAGATTTCAACCAAGGACCTTTCATTCCACAGCTGCTCACGTTACCACAAGACCATGGCGCTCCTGCGTTCCCATCATCCTTAATGTTGCCTATCTTCCCATGAACTACTCAGTTTGTATATTTTGCTTATTTTTTCACAGTTCCACACAACTTCTTCCTGTTTTCTCAGTTGATCTGTGTTCAGTTTTTCAAGGCCTATCCACTGTGTCAACTTATAACTAAATCTGAGGGGGGTGTGATGGGGAGGTTCCCTTGTCAATAGCATGTTGTCATTGCATAGTCAATTACCCTCTTGGCAGGCGAGGGATAACGGTGGCACCAGTGTGCGATTTGCAGGGGAGGATGACTACAGAATAAGGGGACTGTGATCTAACCATTACTACTTATCGTAGTGGGCCTATTTGTAATGTTAGCTCACCTTTACAATGACTTATTTTAAAATGTCAATTTGGTACTTAGAAATTCGTCTTCTTTCTCTTTCCATCACATTTCCCTCACAATCTACCACCGCATACATTTTAAACACAACTGCACATTTGTGACCAATCTTTTGTAGTTACAAAGGCACTGCCAATTTTCAGTATGAATTATGTACCATGTAACTAACATCCAGTGTCAAGTTCAAGTATAAACTTTTGAACAACTGTTTCACTAAAATAGTTTAGCAAGAAAAATATGGAAAAAATACCACATAAGAAAATATTAAAGTGATAACTTTAGCATGTAATTAAGCTACTGAAGAAAGCAAAAATCTCACCTGCCAGTACCTCCTCTGGGTGTACCTCTTCCTGCTCCTGCAAAAAAAATTAAAAATCTGAATTACTTTACATGAACTGAATTTAAGCATAAATCAAACACCTTCAAATGTGTCAGTGGTATGTTATCTCACTGCACATGCTCATCTCAGTGTTAGTAAGTTGGTAAATTATATAATGACAAATTACGAATCAGGTGCAGTGACAAGTAGATACATGTGAAATTTTATTAAAGTGCAATCGAAGAAAACTGCATAATAATACAAATGAAGAATAACAAAATATTTCTATTTCAATTGAGCTTAACTGTCTGAATTCACTAGAGCTGTCAGCTGCCACTTACAGCCACTGCCACAGTGCAGGACAAAGGAGCCCACAAAACACAAGTCAACATGATGGGAATGTAGACTACAGCTGCTAGATCCATGAAGGCTGGTGCAAGGATAATGCCAGTGACTGAGATAGAAGTACAGAATAGTTTGCTGGAAAGAACACCCCTCAAATATGACCTGGTGGAGTAGTCTGAAGGATCATGGAAGGGGAAATGAATAACAGACCATTATAAAATTACAGATCATAGAGATAGTGATAGGGTTTATTATGCCTATATCTGCTGCTACCAGGACAGAAATTTGAAATTGATTCTTGGTCCCAGAGAGCCATCTGATGTTGGCCCACACAACGGAAGAGGGAGTGGAACAGTTAAGAGAACTAGTAAATGGACATTTGAAAATTGGTGTCAGATGCAGCTGAATCATGTCCGCACTTGCTTAGAGGCCTGTGGGAGCCACTTTGGACAGTTTCTCTAACGGTTGTCTTGTCTCAGTATGTTGAGTGCTGTAATGTACTGTACAGGATTTCCGGCCTCGAGTCTGTATGATCCTTTTTGCTCATTATTCTCTAAGGGGTAGTATGCTGCAGTTTCTTCCTTTCTTCTTCTTCCTTTCTTCTTCTTCCTTTCTTCTTCTTCTTCTACTTCTTTTTCATTTTATGAGTCAGGGATTCTTGCCAGCTCTGGTTTTACAGTTGTCTCCACAATCTCCTGGGCTGTCCTCCATCTCTTCTGCCGCTCAGCGTGTACTCTTACATTACCTGTGTAAAGTCTGGTTTTGTATCTTTTTAAATGTTTTATTACGTATTGATCCTATATTTAGTCTTTCCTAATAATCTTCATTTCGGATTGTATCCACCCTCACACCATCTTTAATACTCCTTTAGGATCTCATTTCCGCCACCTGTATTTTCCTCAGTTGGTTTTGCGTTTTTTTCGTTTTGTTTTAAAGCGCAAAACTGCTATGGTCATTAGCGCCCAATCTGTGACTTAGGTAAAAGTAAAATATGAAAATGGAACCAGCAGCTAAGGGAGCAAAACTCAAAAAATTGGAGAAACTAAAAGCAGGAGTACAGCATGAAAAACCACTAGAGAAAGGGTTTGGTTGTCCCGAAAAAGGGCTTCAAATGACTGACATCATCTCACTGGCACTAATAAACTCGAGAACGCGATCGGCTGAGCGCGTTATCTGCTAAAATTGACGATATTTCAGGCGACAGCTGTAGACGGGCGCGTAACAGAGTAAAATAGGGGCACTTGAGTAAAAGGTGTCTTACTGTCCACAGCTGAGAGCAGTGGGGACAGAGTGGGGGAGGATCACCGCTTAAAAGATGTCGATGGCTAAAAGGACAGTGCTCTATCCGAAGTCTAGTTAATATTACCTCCGACGACGACGCATTCGGGAGGAAGAGGTTTAAGCACAGGGAAGAGCTTTCATGTCCCGCAATTTGTTATGGGGAAGTGTAGACCAATGTGCATGCCATAAAAGAACAACACGACGACATAAAACACTCCATATAGCGGTGAAGGGAATCTTGTGAATAGCTGGCCGAAGAAGAGAGACTGCAGCCTTGGCTGCTATATCAGCCGCCTCATTTCCACAGATACCAACATGACCTGGGATCCAGAGGAACACCACCGAGACGCCCCCAAAGGGAGCAAGTGGAGGCAGTCCTGAATCCGGTGGACCAGTGGGTGGACAGGGTAGAGAGCTTGGAGACCGAGGAGAAAGCTGAGAGAATCTGTACACATAACATACTGTATCCGCTGATGGTGACAGATTTATAGGACAGCCTGGAGAACAGCGTAAAGCTCCGCAGTATAAACGGAACACTGATCGGGAAGCCGAAATCGATTTGGGGTGTCGCCAACAATATAATCACTCCCTACACAAAATGATGTATTTGATCCATCAGTGTAAATAAATGTGGCATCCTTCATTTGTGCACATTGAGCAGAAAATGCCCGACAATAAACAAGTGAAGGGGTACCATCCTTCAGAAACTGACAAAGATCACGGAGCAAGCAGGTCTGGGGACGGAGCCAAGGTGGTGCTGTACCCCCAGTTCTCAAGAAAGTTTTAGGAAAGCGGAAGGAAAGAGAATGGAGCAGTTGACGGAAGTGGACTCCCAGTGGTAGTATGGAGGAAGGGTGGCCTGCATACCCTACATCAAAGGAGGCGTCGAAGAAAATGTCATGGACTGGATTAGCAGGCTAGCATAAAGATTCAGAAGGACTGCTCGCCAATTGGACAGTGGAGGTTCAGCAGTCTCAGCATAAAGGCTTTCCACAGGGCTGGTGTAGAAAGCTCTAGATACTAAACGTAATCCACGGTGTTGTTTTTTTTTTTTTTTTTTGGTGGGGTTTAAGGGCGCTCAACTACTGAGGTCATTAGCGCCCAGTCACAGTTGTTAGAGCACATGGAATCTAGTAAAACTCAAGGGGAGGGGTGGGGGGGGGGACACCAGAAAGTCCTGACAAAGATGAAGATAAAAGACGTATAAAAGTTAGATGTCTTTGGACAAGCCAGTCAAAGTTATAAAAAGCAGAACACGAGCAGCTGATCGAGCGTCATCGGCTAAAATATCCGGTAAAGTAGATGGCAGGGACAGGACAACACAAGATTGACTAAAGTGGGGACACGACAATAAAACATGGCGCACTGTTAATGCTTGACCACAAGGGCACTGCGGGGCTGGGTCACCGGAGATCAGGTAGCAGTGGCTAAACCGGCAATGCCCAATCCGCAACCTGGTCAGAAGGACTTCTTCTCGCCGAGATGGTCGGGAGGAGGATGTCCAAGCTGTTGGGAGCGGTTCTACTGCCCGGAGCTTGTTTCCTTGGAGGAATGACCAAGCATCCCACCACGACGACACAAGCCTCTTACAAACAACCCCATGAACGTCAGATAACGGGACACAATGGGAGGCTGGCCGAGGCAGGAGGACTGCAGCCTTGGCTGCAGCATCTGCAGCCTCATTCCCAGGCACTCCTACATGTCCGGGAACCCACAGAAAACTGACAGGAGACCCTTATCAGCGAAAGAATGGAGGGACTGCTGGATCCGTTGCACCAAAGGATGGACCGGATAGTGAGCTCCAAGGCTCTGAAGAGCACTGAGGGAATCAGAGCAGAGTGTATACGATGAATGGGGGTGGCGGCGGGCATACTGAACGGCCTGATGGAGAGCAAAAAGCTCGGCCGTAAAGCTGGAACATTGGTCGAGGAGCCGGTATTTAAAGGTGGCGGCCCCAATGACAAAGGCACAGCCGACACCATCGTCAGTTTTGGAGCCATCGGTGTAAATAAAGGTGTGACCAGCAAGTCGTGTATGAAGTTCGACAAACCGTGAGCAATACACATCAGCCGGAGTACCCTCCTTCAGGACTGAGCTGAGGTCGAGATAAATATGAACCAGAGTCTGGAGCCAAGGTGGTGTCGGGCTCTCACCCTCTCTGAAGGTGGTAGGGAGGGCAAAACCCAACTGTCGAAGCAGGTGACAGAAGCGGACTCCAGGGGGCAGCAGGGCGGACAGATACAACCCATACTGACGGCGAAGGAGGACTGATAAGAGGGCTGGTCGGGCATTGACAACAGCCAGCAGGCATACTGACACAGCAGTACGTCGCGCTGGTAGGTCAATGGTAATTCGGCAGCTTCAGCATAAAGACTCTCGACGGGACTAGTGTAGAATGCTCCGGTCGCAAGACGTAACCCCCAATGGTGGATGGAGTTGAGACGGTGTAAGAGGGATGGCCGAGCAAACGAGTAGACGAGGCTCCCATAATCCAGCTTTGATCAGACTATGGACCAATACAAGTGAAGCAGGACAGTGCGATCCGCTCCCCAAGATGAACCACTAAGCACTCTGAGGACATTAAGGAACGTGTACAACGGGCAGCCAAATAAGAGATGTGTGGAGACCAACGAAGTTTCCTGTCCAATGTGAGCCCTAGAAACTTAGTTGTTTCCACGAAAGGGAGAACAATGGGACGGAGATGTAAGGATGGCAGAAGGAACGCTTTATATCGCCAAAAGTTGATACAAACCGTCTTCTCTTCAGAGAAACGGAAGCCATTTGCCACACTCCATGAGTATAGGCTGTCTAGACAACGCTGAAGGCAGTGCTCCAGGAGGCATGTTCTCTGGGCACTGCAGTAGATCGCGAAGTCATCAACAAAGAGAGAGCCTGAGACATTAGGTGGAATGCAATCCATAATTGGATTGATCGCGATGGCAAAAAGGGCTACACTCAAGACAGAGCCCTGAGGCACTCCGTTCTCCTGGAGGAAGACGTCGGACAATACGGAACCCACACATACCTTTAACTTTCGATCTGTTAAAAAGGAATCAATAAAAAGGGGAAGGCGACTGCGTAGACCCCACCTGTGCATAGTGCAGAGGATAGCTCCTCTCCAACAGGTATCATAAGCCTTCTCCAAATCGAAGAACACGTCTACCGTTTGGCGCTTTCGCAAAAAGTTGTTCATGATGAATGTCGACAAGGCCAACAGTGGAGCGGCGGTGACGAAAGCCGCATTGAACATTGGTAAGTAGCCGTCGAGATTCAAGAATCCAAACTAACCGAGCGTTAACCATGCGCTCCATCACGTTACAGACACAGCTTGTAAGAGAAATGGGGCGGTAACTAGAAGGAAGGTGTCCATCCTTCCCAGGTTTGGGTATACTAACAACGATGACGTCACGCCAACGGATGGGGACTTGACCTTCGGTCCAGACGCGATTGTAGGTATGAAGAAGGAAGCTTTTGCCTGCCGGAGAAAGGTGTGCCAGCATCTGAACGTGAAGTTCATCTGGCCCCGGAGCAGAGCAACGGGACAGTGCAAGTGCACGTTCGAGTTCCCACATAGTAAAGGGGGCACTATAAGTTTCCAGATTCAGCGAGTGGAAGGAAGGTCGCCGAGCCTCTTCTGCCTCTTTCCTGGGAAGGAAGGCAGGGTGGTAATGGGCGGAGCTTGAAACCTCAGCGAAAAAGCGGCCGAAGGCGTTGGAGACATCCACAGGATCAACAAGGACCTCATTACCTGAGGTCAGGCCAGATACCGAGGAGTGGGCCTTAATGCCCGACAGCCGGCGCAGGCCACCCCAGACGATAGAAGAGGGAGTAAAACTGTTAAAGGAGCTGATGAAAGAGGCCCAACAAGCTTTTTTGCTGTCTTTGATGACTCTACGGCATTGCGCTCGGAGTCGTTTGTATCCAATACAATTCGCCAACGTAGGATGGCGGCGAAAGGTGCGTAAAGCACGTCGTCCAGCACGGATAGCGTCTCTACAAGCCTCATTCCACCAGGGGACGGAAACGTGACGTGAAGAAGAGGTAGTACGAGGATTGGAACGTTCGGCAGCATTGATGATAACAGCCGTGAGGTATTCGACCTGACTGTCACAACTGAGAAAATCGTGGTCCGAAAAGGTCGCCAGGGAGGAGTAAAGTCCCCAGTCACCTTTCGGTATGTTCCTGCTCAAAGGACGTGGGGATGGGGGTGTGGTGCAGGTGACGAACGACACGGGGGAAGTGGTCGCTCGAATAGGTGTCAGAAAGGACACACCACTCGAATTGACGGGCAAGAGTGGTAGAACAGATCGAGAGGTCTAAGTGGAAGTAGGTATGAGTAGAGTCCGAGAGGAAAGTCGGGGTGCCAGTATTGAGGCAGTCAAGGTTGAGATGGTTGAAGACATCCGCCAAGAGTGAGCCTCTCTGACAGGATGCAGGAGAGCCCCAAAGGGGACGATGGGCATTGAAGTCGCCAAACAATAAAAACGGCGGAGGAAGCTGAACAATCAGGTGCATCATGTCAGCCCGACTAACTGTGGTTGACGATGGAGTGTAGACGGTACAAACAGAAAAAGTAAAGGCAGAAAGAGTAATACGGACAGCTATTGCTTGGAGTGGGGTGGTCAATGGGATGGGATGGTAATAGACATCGTCCCGAACGAGCAACATGACCCCACCATGAGCTGGAATACCGTCCACAGGGGCGAGGTCATACCACTCCGAGGTATAGTGGAAAAAAGCAATACGGTCAGTTGGGCACAACTTGGTTTCCTGGAGACCAAGGGCGAGCGGACAGTGCAGGCGGAGGAGCAGTTGTAATTCCTCCTGATTAGATCGAATACCTCTTATGTTCCAATGTAATAAAGCCATCGCTAGTCAGAAAAAAAGGGGGAATGAAACAGGGGAAGAGCTGGTCACCTCGACGGCCGCAGAGGGCCAGGTTATGAGGGAACAACGCTACAACCAGCGGGAGGCGGATCCTGTTCCATCGAGTCGTCGCCAGCTGCGGCCGCTGTCCTGGGTTGCGTAGGAGGGGCAGTATCATTCGCCGATGAGGGGCCAGCTGAGCGCCTGGCAGCAGAGCGTCCCAGCGAAACTGAGGACGGCCGGGACCAGCGACTCATGGATGGAGCGTCAGACGCGGGGTCCATTTTGGAATGCCGGACCTTGGAAGCCGGGGTCTAAAACGTTTCCCCAATGGACGCCTGAGAAGAGGATCAGTTCTCAGGCGGCGGAGGAGGAGGAGGAGGAAGGGTGGCCCCTGGGGCAGAGGGGGCAGGGGCCACGAGGGAGGAGGATTTGGAAGGGAGGGATTTGGGGGGCGGAGGCATAAACCCCAGATGGGGTGAGGAGGTGGAGGGGGGACAGGATAGGGGTGAGGATACTGTGCAAGGAGGGGACATGCCTGAGGCCAACGATATTGCCAACGTCACGGGATGGAGGCGGTCATACATCTTCCTGGCCTCAGAAAAATAGAGATGATCCAAAGTTTTTAATTCTTGAATCTTCTTCTCCATCTGATACGCGGGGCAGTCTAAAGATCGAGGTGAGTGGATGCCAGGACAATTGATGCACCGAGGTGGTGGAGTGCATGTATGTTCCTCACGAAGAGGACGTCCACAATCGCCACAAAGGGGCTCAGCCTCACACCGTGACGACATGTGCCCAAAGCGCAAACACCGAAAGCAGTGCATAGGAGGTGGGACGTAAGGTGGCACGTTGCACCGGTAGCACATCACCTTTACCTTCACTGAGAGAACGTCCCCCTCGAAGGCGAGGATAAAGGCCCTGGTGTCGATGCAACAGTCTTTGGGGCCGCGCTGGACTCGCCGGACGAAATGCATGCCTCAGCACTCCAGGTTGGCCCTGAGCTCCTCATCAGATTGCAGCAGGAGGTCCTCAGGAAAAATAACCCCCTGCATCCTATTCAGTGCCAGATGCGGGACAATGGATACTGGGATGTCCCCTAGTCAGTCGCACGCTGGAGCGCCGCCGACTGTGTGGCGGAGGTGGTCTTTATATGAACGGACCCCGAACGCATTTTACTGAGAGCCTCGATTTGCCCAAAGATGTCCTAGATGTGGTGGACAAAGAACATGGGCTTGGAGGTGGCGAACGTCCCCCCCATCGGTCCGAGAACAGACTAAATAGCGGGGGAAGTATATTGCCCCAAGCCGGCGGGCCTGTCCCTCCTCCCAGGGAGGAGCCAAGGGGGAAAGGGCAGGAGTACCAGAACCAGAGACAGTACCTTTCTTTTCAAAAGACTCGGCCCCAGATCGACCTGATACATTTTGACATTTCATCTGCAAAACTTCCTCCCCAATACCACTCACTCCAACCAGAGGCTCTCCCCATGGGCGCCACCCAGCCTCAACAAGGGCCACCTGGCAGGATGACCGTTGCTGGGAGTCCTGACGCCCCAAGGAGACGGGCATCTACTCCTTGGCCGATGTGGGGAGGGTGCAGCTCAGGTATCGGCAGTACGGTCCCTGTGTTGTCAGGGGGCTACAACCTAGAGGGTACATGACGACCACGCCACAATGGGCTGGCTACCGTGCTGGATTTCGGGTGCCATGGAAAGTCCATCATGATTGTAGGTGCAGATGGGGCGCACTATGGGCATAACTTGTGCAACCCATCAGACGTTTAGGCCAAATTTGAGGAATAGTGGGTGTGGTTACAACGCAGTTACAATGCTGAGTGCCAAGGTCTTAGTGCACTGGGGACCAGTGATACACCACGTACGGTGTCCTTCCCCAAAAGGCTCGTACTTCTGTAGAATTTGGAAAATGGAGGTCAAACCCCAAGGGGGACCATCACATGGAAGGCCAAAACAGTTGAAACTCCTTTTAGTCGCCTCTTACGACAGGCAGGAATACCTCGGGCCTATTCTTACCCCTCACCCACAGGGGGAAGACTACATGATTGTGGGGAGTTATTACTATGTGCAGTAGCACACCAGATGTCATTCAGATTTTGGGTAAAGAGAGATTTTGCATAGATCCGCAGATCCACAGTTGGAATAATGAAAGGAAATGGCAGTAAGTATCTGCTTCTCTAGCCAAACGGTCAGCCAGTCCATTCCCTGGGTTGCTCAAATGACTTGGGACCCAGAGAAAGACATCTGAACAGGTGGCACACTCGTGGGCCAAGAGAAGGGCACGTATAGCAGAGACCAAAGGACGAGGTCGATGGCCAGCAGCCTGCTCGTTGGATCTGAATAGATTAAAACACTGTGGAGGGAGGCCTGAGATAAAAAAGGAGGGCTCTGTGAATTTCCAGAAACTCTGCTGTGAACACACTAATTGATCCTGGCAAAAAATGGTGTTCTAAGGCAGTAGGAGACATGAAAGTGTATCCCACCTTATCTATTGCCTTAGAACTATCAGTGTGAAAAATTGTGGCACCCTAGAACACTCCAAGGATGGCACATACAAGATGGTGGAGAATTAAAGAGATGACATGAATCTTAGGACCCTGGAATAGATCAGTCATAATTCATGGTCTAGTTACCATCCATGGGTGGGAGGGGTATGGGAGGAAATATGTGAAGTACATTACAGCGAAGGGAGATGGGGATCCCGACACAAGGAAGTGATACGCATGCCAACCGGCAATCCCACACAAGAACGGGTGTCAGGAGGGAGACAGTCCTCAATGGCGAAGAGTGCAGGATACATCGGATGGTCAGGGAATTGGCGAATGATGACTGATTAAGAAAGTAGTAGTTTGCTCAGTCATGTGTGTAGAGAGGGAATCCCCACTTCTGTGAGGAGACTATCAATGGGACTACTGAGAAAGCCACCAATAGCCAGATGAACCCCACAATGGTGAAGAAGGTCAAGCAGTTTCAAAGTGGAAGGAGCTGCTGAGCCATAAACCTGACCACCACAACAGTCTGGAGAAGACCAGGCCACAGTAAAGATGGAGAAAAGTGACACAGTCTGCACCCCAAGATGCAAGGGCCAGGAGGTGGAGAGCATTAAGCTTCCATATACATACAGTATTTAGGTGGCAAATGAAGGGCAGCCATGTCAGCTGGTTATCAAAAGTAAGGCCCAAGAAACAGGACTGTGCTACAACATCGAGAAGCTGTTCACCTAAATAAAATTCTGAGTTGGGGTGTACTGTGAATCAGCGATAAAAGTGCATTACCCACATTTTTGAGGGAGAAACCTGGAAGCAATAGGAGGTGGCCCATGCAGAGGCCCATGGGATGGCATCTTAGAGCAGACACTCACCAGATGCTACTTAGTGGGAGCTGCATCAGATGCAAAAATCATCGACGTACAATGCCAGAGTAACCAGTGGCCCAACAGAGGTCACAAGCCCATGGACTGCAAGGAGGAAGAGTGTGACACTTACCACAGAAGCATGTGGGATACCATTCTGCAGAATTCCAGGGGTGCTGAGGGAAGTTCCAACTTGAAACCAGAAGAGCCGCTCAGAGGAAAACTCATGGATAAAAATCTGAAGGGGCACATGGAAGCCTCAGTCATGGTTGGTAACTAAAATGTGATGGCACCAAGCCATGTTGTGTGCCCAATGTAGGTAAAAAGAACACCACAACTAGGCGCTGGTGGTGAGTAAAAGCCTGTTGCGTAACTTTTTCCAACCCAAGTAAATGATCAGTTGGAGATCATTTCACTTGGAAGCCACAGAGATACAGGGACAAAAGGCCCGGAGATTCTAGTACCCAACATAATGTGTAGCTAACTATCCTCTCGAGAAGTTTATGTAGTACATTTGTCAGGTTAATTGGGTGGTAGCTGTCGAGGCCATTGGGTTCTTCCTGGCCTTAAGGACAGGGAGAACTATACTGTTTCATCATTGTGACAGAAAAGCAGCTGTGAACCTAATGCAGTTGAAGATAATAGACCATCTGGTTGCGGACAGAATATGGGCCAGCTGCCATGTCCCATGAAGAGGTAAGAGCCTGCTTGACTATAGCACTCACTTAGTGTTATGTGTTATGAACAGATTGGTTTGGAAGGGGGGGGGGGGGGCATAGTGAACACTGCATTTCTGCTGGAGAAATTTAGGAGGACAGAAAGATGATGCCAATACCGTCCCAAAGCATGTAGCAAGGTGTTCTGCGAGGACCGATGGATCAGTGCACAAATCATCGTTAAGGTTAAGGCTATGGAATACTGACTGTCGCTGGCAGCCAAGAACAGTACGGAGCTTGGACCGAACCTGCAATGAAGAGGCGTATGTCCCCGGAGGGGCACATAGTGCTCCCAGCATTCCTTTTTACACTGCTTAATAAGGTAATGAGCCTTCGCATGAACACACTTAAAAGCGAAGAGGTTCGTCTTTGAAATGTGTTGCTTAAAATGCTGCAGTGCATGTCAGCAGTTATAGACAGTGACTGTGACATCCTTGGCCCACCAAAGTACCCATCAACGATGAGGGGACATGTTGATGGGGGGGAGGGGGTGGCAGCAGTGTGAAGAATAGTGGCAGAGATGCCTTGCAGACTGCATCAATGCAATTCGACAGGGAGGTGTAGAGGTGCACAGCAGATGTATACAAAGGGCAATTGGCCCTGCGGAATTCGTAACTTGGGGGCCTGTCTGCCTGGTGGCGGCAGGGGAACAATAGAACCTCTGTAAAGTGGTCACTGTCACAAACATCATCATGGGCTGACAAATGTAGGGAAGCAATGAGAGCAGGAGAGGTGATCGTGAGATTGATAGTGGTAAAGGTGCCATTAAGAGCATTGAATTGGGTAGGGGAACCCTCATTGAGGAGACACAAATTCAGGTCCGTAATAAGCTGGTCAATTAGGAGACCCCTACCCATTGAAGTGTCACTCTCCCACAATGGGTGGTGGCTATTGAAGTCCCAAGGATGAGAAATGGTGTGTGAATTGCTAGATTAAGGTAGACAGTGCAAAGTAAGGAATTATTGTACCTGGAGGGAGGTCGACACTGCAAATGGTGATTGCCAGAGACATTTGCACTCTAACCACTATAGCTTCCAGGTAGGTACTTAGTGGGATCCGGTCACTACGACATTGGAGTGAACCAAAGTGCAGATCCCACCAGATGCTTCCCTGGGGCCAGTACACTTCCGACAGAAGGTTGCATTTCTGGTAGGTGATGATAGTAACTTTGGCAATTTCAGTGGATGACTGTGTGGCCAGAATCCAGATTACACAAAAAAAATGAGGATACCATGTCACTTGGTCAGTAGCCTTCACCTACAAGGGTGAGGTGACATCCGTAAATAAGATAAGATCTCAGCCACAGGTTGCAAGGCAGGAGGTGGCATTACTGGGGACAGCGGTTGGGGGGGGGGGGGGGGGGACCTTGTCTTAGGATTTATGTTTCTTCCTGTCCGTTTTCTCCTCCTCCTCCTCCTATTTCAGAGCTGGAGGAGGGTAGAGCACAGAGGGAGTACAGGTGACTGAAAGAGAGCGGGTGACCTTCGGATGAACAAACGCACTGTCCGAGTGATGGTAGGAGTCTTCCAGCCTAAGCTGAGCTGGGCCAAGGTGCCTTGTAAGGGACCCCAATCACTGGCAGGTGCCAAAGAAGGGGCGCACTTCTTCGGCTGGAGAGAGGGAGCAGACCCAGACAGGAGGTTGTGGCAACTGCAGGGGTAGGGGGAGGGAGAGGGGATAGGTGGATGGGGCTGGGCAAGGGAGAGGTAGGAGGAGGAAATGAAGTAAAAGAGAGATAAGTTGAAGATAGTGACACTGGATGGAGTATCTCATACTTTTAGTAACCCTCAGTATAAGACAGGCGATTCGATGACTCGTATTCTTGGATCTCCTTCCTCTCTTTTACGCCGGGCAAATTTGGCGAGTGAGGGGAGTGGCTTTCAGTACATTTGTCACACACAGGTGTCAGAACACAGGGGCTTCCCTCATGGAATGGGTGTCCACAGTGAGTGTACAGAGGGTCTACCACACACACCAGGAAAACATATGCCCAAATTGCAGCCACCAGAAGCACCGCATAGGTGGTGGGGTGTATGGCTTCACATCACAACTTCAGCACATAACCTTGACATTCTCTGGGAGGGTATCCCCCAGAAAAGCTAGAATGAAGGCACCAGTATGGATGCGGTTGTCTTTGTGGCCCTTCTCCACATGCCAAACCAAATTAATGCACACCTCTCCAGATTAGCCCAGAGTTCCTAATCATTTTGCAGGGTGAGATCCCAATGAAAAAGCACTCTCTACACCATATTCAGAGATTGGTGAGGGATAAAAGACACTGGGACATTGCCAATAGGATCACAGATGCAAAGAGCTGCCGATTGGGTGGCAGAAGATGCTCTGATCAAGAAAGTTTTCCTCAATATTTTCCACAAAAACAATAGCATTGTGGCAATGAATGTGTCCCCATCTGTCCTCGTACAGATGAGGTTAGGGGGGAAGTATATCATCCAAAGATGGCTAGCCTGGCCATCCTCCCATGGTGTAGCCAGGGAAGCAGAGGTTGCTGGGTAACATGAAGCACCATTCAATGATTGTTCACCATTCAAAGAAGCAGCCGTTTGAGATCGGCCAGATCTTCGCAGCTCCATACGCTTCATGCATCAAGCATCCCCAAATACCTGCCATTCTGACCATGGGCTCTCCCAAAGGGTGCCACACACCCAAACCAAGGGCCATCTAGCACGGTGGCTATAGGTGGGAGTTCTGATGCTCCAAGAAGACAAACAACCACTCCTTGGCATACATGGGGAATGAACAATTTAGGAATCAGGAGAGTGATTCCTGTGTTGTCAGGGATCTCAGCCAGATGGGTACATAACAGACCCATCACACAGACTGGCTATGTGTGCTGGTGACCTAGCTGGGTTGAAGGGGGCAACAGGGGGAAGGCAAGAGGAATCCACACCGCAGATGCCAGGGAGCGAGTTGTTCCCCAAACGGCTCACAGTAAACAAAAACAAGAAATTTTGAAGTGGAGGTAAAACTCAATTGGGGACCTAAAAACCAAAAAACATGAATGAACAGGCAGAGGAAAGCAAATTGTAAACAATAAAGGAAACCAGGTGGATAGCCATGTCGAGATGAATCAGATCACCAAGAAAGGGGTAGGAGGGGGCAACTGGGAGTGAGCAAGGATAGGGAGGGAGGGCAGGGTGACAAATGCGGACAGTACGGAAGAATTGGCTGCATTAGCTCAGAGCCACATGTGCACCACATGTGAACTAACACGAAGGAACCATAACCCCCTTGTGAATGGAGGGGGGGGGATACTGTCTGCCTAGAGGGAATCGGAATGTAAAGTAGTTCAGGCATTTTAGTGACATTTTTGAGTCTTGTGGTAAATAATTATGAATTACGGGACATTGCTAAATAACCATTTGATACAGTTTGCAACACATACAATAACCCAAGACTGATTGCATCAGCACATCTGAAGAAGCTGTTAACGTTTCTGTCAGCGACTGGCGAAGGTGCAAGTGAACTTCATGCACTACTTCAAGCAATATTCATGTGCTGTTGGCATTACAACTAAATGTATCCTTTCAAGATGTAATTACTTCACTGCTCTTTATAGAAAAGTTGGCCAGTCCGTAACAACAAGATTTAAAACCTGCCTGAGTTTCAATAGCTTTCTGATATTAGAATGGAGATGTGCTTTTCTCAAAAATAAATGCAAATCTGAAATTATCAAGGCTACAGTACTACCACGACACAGCACATATGGGAACAAACAGCAGACCACCTGCAATGTCAAGCACTTAGGGCGTCTGAGATGAATCTAGTCGCTGCTAGTGTTGCGTATGTCATGCGTCACTTGACTCAAGCTTTGCAGAAGTGCAGCAAATTCAGGCAAGCCACGTGTAGTGAACACAAACCTATAGTGATGCCAAACAAATTGTTCAACAATTGTCCAAAGGGTGATTGTAGGGCTTCTAGTTGCACTTATGTATGCCATCATGCTTGTCAGAAAGGGCACCACACATTGCTACACACAGAAATAAAACACACAAGATGGAACAAGGAAGGATTGTCCTAGTGACATGAAACACAAAAAATGGTATACATCCAAGTACATTGCATTACTGCTCACTTATAATCATCCGAGACAAACAAGTGCTGCTTACAACAGTGACAACATGGTTGATAGATAGTAGTGGCTCTGACTTCACAGATGGCACAGTAGAGTATACATTCAAGGAACAGGTGGAATCATATAACAAACGAAGCAGCACGTCTCTGTTTAAGTTGACTTCTGTATAAACTTCTTCATTTCATCTTCTGTCTGGGATCAAGACAAGATGTCAGTTACCTTCAGCAAAATTAAACAGTGTGTTGGATTTGACACGTATAAAACTTATCGATCTAGAATTTTGGTCACCTGGCAAGATCGACAAGTTGCTGGGAGCCAAAGTTTCTCTGTACATTCAGAAGGCAAGGACTATCTCCAGAAGAACTGATCATCCAGTGCTTTAAGATACAGAACTGTGTTGGATTATGTATGTGAAGGAGTATCAAATGGTAGAGCACAAAATGTTTTCAAGGTGGCCATTCATATTACGCTTTGTGAAAACTGACACCGACTTTCTTGAACAAACTGTGGAAGACAGAAGGATTAAATCATGTCCGAGTCGTAGCAACACTTGCACATGTGTGTTGGTTTGGTGGGTCCTGAAGAAGAATTGGCATGTGGGCATGTGGCTGGCAAGTTGTTGCTTTTGGCAGACTCCCACTGTCCGGTGCAGGTCCCGAGATGCTGCTGAAGGTTGAATCAGTCACGTCAAGCTGGGCAGGCTGTCATAAGGCCAGATAGCGGTGAGCTGCATGAAGACATACGGACATTGCAAGCAACCTGATTGGCAAGTAACTGGCTTACTCTACAAGCTTAAATTTTATGGCTCCTCAATGATCACCTGAGTGTGTAGGATGCAATAATACCCTGGCTGGAATCCTGCAATGTATGGCTCCTTCACAACTGAGTGGAGTAAAGTGTTGTTCTTTTATATTTGAGTAAGGTCATGTCTGTGTTATCTAAAATTGCATCTGTTATATTAATGGACCTATGAGTGACTGAGTGCATGATCATCAGTCAGTGTTATTAATTGCAATTTGTGTTCCAGGTAATATGTCATGCAAGTGTAAGAGTATTCCCTGTTGTAAGTCTCATGAAGGGAATCAATTGTAACGTGATCTATGTCAGAGGCAAAGTGATCTTGGTATATGTGTACACTTGAGTTATTTTATCAGCAGGTGCTGATATTTTCTATTCTGAATAACAGAAATTTTAAACAGTGTCAATTACATTGCTAGTCAGTTGTGCGTTTTGTTCACATTTTCTACTTCCTGCCCCTTCTTGTGTGAAGCTTTGTTTGTGCAGAATTCTGTTCCCATTGGTGTGTGTTGGCAGGGTAGCTTTGGCAGGAAATGATGTGTTCTTGTTCCCTGTGCCCAGAGCAGAGGCATGTTTGCCTTTTGCCATGGTGGCACCTCTGTCGTCGCACGGCATCTGAGTTGACTGGCAGTCTGCTGCCCCTGCCAGTCGCTCGAGTGTAGCGAAGTTGCTCATCTGACATGCTCCATGGCAGAGTGCCACAATTTGGGCAGGAACCAGTAGTCTGTTCTATTTGGTGAATTTATTGAGCTCAGGAGGATAGGGTACATTTATCGAGCCTGAGGTTCCTGCTCATTATAACTAACTACTCGCTTAAATGTTGCATCCTTATTACCAATTCTAAATACATTAAGTTTAAAACCTGTTAGTTACCAGTGTAAACTGTCGACATTTACCTTGGTGCATAGTCATTAGCTAACTCCACTTGGGGAATTTGGCTGCTCATTCCTAGTTGACTGTGATAGCTCTCTGCTCTAGCTCTCAGCCTGCTCTGAATTTTTGACAAATGTATGTTTATTAAATGTCTTTTACTTCTCACAGCACAACCTGTGATATATGAGCTATCAAATATGACGTTAGGTTTATTGAATTACTAAGCGACACAAGTTAAACATATGATACCCAAAGACAAGAAGACCTCTCTATGAAGTGCACAAAAATTCTATTTAAGGGTTCGGATAGTATTCTAATAAGATTTTTTTCAAGTTCATCTGGCTATGATAATAGCAAGAAGAGTGACTCCATTATTGGTTTAAAAAGGTAATTCGCATGTAATTGCAATAACTAAATATTTTAGACAACTGTAGGTGGTAATTATCATGTTTACTGAATATCAACTTTGGTGTAACCTATCTCTTGGGTAATGTTACATATTTCTCAATGTCTATAGTACCAATGAATGATGGTTGTTGCCAGAAGGTCATATTCCAGTTCAAATAGTGGGTTTAAACTTTTATTCACTTTCAGAATTTTATCTCTTGCATGAAATCTGCTGCAAATATATGAACAGTTTCTGCAGAGTGTGACAATGATAGTTCCTTTATCAGTCTTCAATGTACCTGCTGATTTGAGTGGTTCATTCCATGCTATCTCATTCTTGCTCAGTGAAGTGCCGTACCCTGGATCTGTTGCACCCATTACTGTCATTAGCCAGTACGCGAGTATTCTTTGATAAATTTTTGTGACTGTTCAGTAGGTAATTACATCTTAATAATAGACTTGAGTTACCAGTGCAAATGGAGTTGCCAATGTTGTGGTGTCAGGAAAGATTGGAGTGAAAAAAATAATAAGTATGAAGTGAAGATATATAGGATATGTCGAAAGGTGTTGATTAATTAAAATCGGGTGTGCAGGGCAGCCCACAGAATGGCTAAAAACCATGGGCTGATGAAATTTGTTAGCACCCTGGAAGGTGGCCAGGAAACAAGGTGGGGGGGGGTTCATTACATGCCACAAAGCCAAACTTCCTTTGCTGCTGGTGAAACTCATCATCTCTCTGTCAGTCTCAGTTGTGCTGCCTCTACTTTCACTCACCTGAGCAATAGCACGCGGGGCTTCGTCGACAACAGGGCCTGATTGACAAAAAAGGAAATTGTGTGTTAATATAAAAAATACTTAATCTGCAAAAGTCAAACAAACAGTTGATAAATGAAGACTGTTTCAATATGACATTATAAAGAACAGAATCAATTATTTCAATCTTTTAGAGAGCCTAGTGATCAGTGAATAACTGAGCATCTAATCTAGTCAATTATGTACAACAGTGAACATTACTAACCGAGTTCCACAATGTCAGAACTTTATTCGAGTTGCAAGCTGGCTATCTGAATACCGCCAGGGGCAAATAAACTTTTATTGTCAACATTTCAAATAATTACTAACCAAATTTTATAATTTAAAATCCTGTAGTAATCTGCTTATTAAAACATACAATTTTATGTTACAGGGTTAACTCACTGTGGCAAGTTTAACAGTTAGGAACTGTGTGTATGACTGTATATGCAGCCTCACTCACTGCAAGCATATGCTGTCATTCTATTCATCCAGTATTTGACAATGAGAGCACTTGGTGACTTGCAGAAAACTTCACCAAGAATTTCAAATTATCATTAACTTTTCTCAGGGATACCCCTCATAAGGTAATAGCAAAAATGTTATCACTTACCACATTTTTGCTGTTCATGCAGTAAAATTGCACATCAAACACATACAATGTAATCCTCCTTTCTTTACTTACAGATGAATACACATAGCCAGGAGACTGTGTAGCAGATGATGTGGGTTGTTTCTCAGGTGCATTCTTCGTAAAGGTGAGGCAGGAAGAAATTTGTTGGGTATGGGAACAGGATGGAATAGAAGACATCATAGGAATGAAGTGGAAGTGTGTGGTGTACCATATGACTGGTACCTTACAATCCTGTCTTGTGACATTCAACAGAGTGCTGCCTGTTGCTAGCATGTTAATAAACCTGAAACAAAGTCAGAGCAGCTCATCTTGCCCATGACAGCCATTGCATAGTTTCTGTATAGGGACCACATGACACTGGACAATTTTCCAGCATTCCTGTGCTCTTCACAGCCTTCATAGACCACTGCACAATGGCTCACCAGCCAACCCAAGTCCCAGACTTGACATCCACTATCTACTTCTGAGTGCCATGACTATATTAATAAGAATGTAGCCCACAATATTGACATCACTAGTACAACCTACTCTTTAGATACCTACAGCAGCGCCTCTCAGATTTTACAAACAGAGTGCTGAACTGGAGCTTCAAGAATAGTTCTCATATTATCAAACATCTTTCAGTGGATCACGGCATTCTTTACCTTGCCTTGCTGTAACATTCCCAACTATTCCTCTGAGCACAACAACAATGGAATCTAGGAAAACACCAGTGCAGCTTGCAGTGCCCAGCTTAGCTCATATTTGTGACAACCTTACAGCATAACAGGACTATGTTTTTAGCACTATGAAGCCATTTCATATGCCCAACATTATAATGAGCCTTCTGTGTTGCAATGAAGTTCTAATGTTCATGACAACCTAAGCACATTTCTCACCTTGTGTATGGATCATCCGCAACAGATGGGATAAATGACCACGAGTGGATGACAGATGGGGAAATGCAGCTCCCTACTGGACTCCATGTAGAGAGGTGAGGCAGTAAGAGAAACAATTTTGTCTGGGAACAGACTGTAGTGAAAGTCTTGATGGGAAATGTTTTTTGAGCAAAGGGACAGTGGTACTGTACGTACATTATCTTCGGATACTTATCACAAATTCTCTCCAAATGTGTGTGCACATTTCTCCTATGTGTTTCAGTTGTTTCTACTACACAATTTACTCCCAGCCTCTTCATTCCAGAGGTAATCAGCTCTCATGTGTCATATGGTAAATCATAGAAACATTATTGCTGACTGGATTCCTCATAAACCCCCTCCTCATTAATCAAAACACAGCTCCATAAATAAATGTAAACACCTAAATTATACGAAGAAACTACTAAGACAGCCAAAACAAAATAAGGAAAACAATGCAATTGTCTCCAGTACACTATCTCACAAGGAGGAAGAAAAATAGTACATCGTAAAACAGTGTCTGTACATTTGTGATGGCTAATCTCCAACTACAGTCTGGATTTTGACTGTCATGACTAATAGATACATGCATTAATTAGCAAAGTTAGTTTGTATGCTCTATTACTGCAATGCCAGACATGTCATCCAGCCATAGATACTTAGCCTTAGCTGTGGTAGCTATTATAAATGTAAAAATGTAGCTTTAAAAATAGAAGAAGTGATCAAAACAATAACTTTGCTGAACACACTAGTTACAAGACACAGACATCACTTTTCTTCAAGAATAAGTTATCGGTGAAAATATATGTCTAATAGTATATACCTAGCAAATAATGTAATAAAGATAAATAATATCTTCACTGACATTGTCACCCACAAAAAAAAGCAAAATCCTTGCAGTTCTTTCTACAAAAGGAGTAAAGAAGACCTCTTGTGTTATTGATATGAGGGCTACGTAGCACTGGAATGGAGACAGGGAAGGGTCTGAATGGGTAAGAAAACTGACTAATCAAGGTTGAAGCCAGGAGGGTTACAGGAACATAGGATATACTGCAGGGGGAGTTCCTGGCCACAGTTTATTACTGGTAATTCATGCAGACAGACAGCTTGTTGCTTGTCATTCCCATGCAGAAATCAGCACATTGGTTGAAGCTCAGCCTCTATATCAGATGACTGGTTTCACATGTAGCCCTGCCTTTGGTGGGATATATGTTGTTTGTGACCAGCCTGGAGTAGATGGTGAATGAAAGATGTATGGGACAGGTCTTGCATTTAGTTCTATTACAGTGATCTGAGCCATTAAGTAAGGGTTGGGAGCAGGGATTGTGCTGGGATGGACGAGTGTATTGTGTAGGTTTGGTGGACGGAGGAATATCACTGTGGGACAGGTGTAGAGGATAGTAGGCAGGACATTTCTGATTTCAGACCACAATGATAGTCAGAACACTGGCAGAGGATGTAATTCAGTTGTTCCAGTCCTGAGTGGTACTGAGTTACGAGGGGAATGCTCCTCTGTGGCCAGATGGTGAGACTTTGGGGGTCGTGGGAAACTGCAAAGATAAAGCACAGAAGATTTGCTTTTGTACAAGGTTTGGAGGATAATTATTGTCTGAACACTTCATTGAGACCCCCGGTATATTTCGAGGATGGCCTCTCATCACTGCATATGTGGATAGACTGTATGGGAGGGACTTCTTGGTATGGACTGGGTAGCAGTTGTCAAAATGGAGGTATTAATTGTAGTTAGTAGGTTGGATATGGACAGAGGCAGTGATGTAGTCATCTTTGAAGTGGAGATCAACACCTAGGAACTAGGCTTGCTGGCTTGAGAAGGTCCTGGTGAGACAAAGGAGGAGAAGCTGTTGAGGTTCTGGAGGAATGCGTATAGGGTGTCCTCACTCTCGATCCAGATCACAAAGATGTCTTCAATGAGTCTGAATGACGGGAGGGGTTTTAGGATTCTGGGTGTTTAGGAAGAACTTTTAACCCATACTCATATCCCTGTAATAGCCCCAGATGCAAGACCTGTCCCATACATCCTACCACCACCACCACCACCACCACCACCACCACCACCACCACCACCTTCTCCAGTCTGGTCACAAATATCACCTATCCCATTGTAGGCAGTGCTACCTGTGAAACCAGGCATGTGCTATATAAGTTAAGATGCAACCATTGTGCTGCATTATATGTGGGCATGACAACAAACAAGCTGTCTGTCCACATAAATGGCCACCTACAAGCTGTGGCAAGAAACAAGTTGATACCCTGCTGCTAAGCACGCTGCCCAACACGACATCCTTCATTTAAACTCTACTCTATAGTGAGTAGCAACTTTATGTTTCATAATATTCTTTGTTTCAATTCACTTCTTCAGTTTTATGAGTCCTTCACCCCAGCTGCATCTAATTGTATATCGTGTTTAATTTTAAATGTACTATTTCTTCTTTATAATTTAGTTTATATATCTAAAAAGAAAGATGATGAAACTTACCAAACAAAAGTGCTGGCAGGTCGATAGACACACAAACAAACACAAACATACACACAAAATTCTAGCTTTCGCAACCAAAGGTTGCCTCGTCAGGAAAGAGGGAAGGAGAAGGAAAGACAAAAGGATATGGGTTTTAAGGGAGAGGGTAAGGAGTCATTCCAATCCCGGGAGCGGAAAGACTTACCTTAGGGGGAAAAAAGGACAGGTATACACTCGCACACACACACATATCCATCCATCCATATGTATGTGTGGATGGATATGTGTGTGTGTGCGAGTGTATACCTGTCCTTTTTTCCCCCTAAGGTAAGTCTTTCCGCTCCCGGGATTGGAATGACTCCTTACCCTCTCCCTTAAAACCCATATCCTTTTGTCTTTCCTTCTCCTTCCCTCTTTCCTGACGAGGCAACCATTGGTTGCGAAAGCTAGAATTTTGTGTGTATGTTTGTGTTTGTTTGTGTGTCTATCGACCTGCCAGCGCTTTTGTTTGGTAAGTTTAATCATCTTTCTTTTTAGATATATTTTTCCCACGTGGAATGTTTCCCTCCATTATATTTATAATTTAGTTTGATAGATTAAAAAATCTACTTGCCAAGCAGCAGCAAGAAAACACAAAAACACACACACACACACGTACACAAAAAAAACACACACACACACACAAACACACACACACACACACACACACACACACACACACACACACACACAAGTACACAAACACAAGTACACACACATGCGGGCAAGAAAAAATGTGATTGGTGATTAGATGTTTTTATCTATCCAATTAAATTACACTGTTCGACAAGACTTCTATTTCTGATATTAAACTGTGTGCTTCAAATCCAGTTTACCATGGGAAATTCTAATATGTAAACAAAATATCATTGTCAGGGATACGTTTTTTATATATATATATATATATATATATATATATATATATATATATATATATATATATATATACATATATATATACAATTCACTGTAAACATAGGGACATTATAGAGAGATACATGTATGTTGCCACATCCGTTAGTGATGGAACATAACAATTTCTTGTTACAGGTACGTTGCCACATCTGTTAGTGATGGAACATAACAATTTCTTGTTCCACAGCAGGTGGGAAGAATCAGATGGCATCGAGTTATCCCCTGCCATATGTATGTCACTGAGACCACCTGCAATAGCCCATTATCTCTAACAGTGGCAGCCGGTTGCTGCATCAAAACTAAGTCTCAATGGTGTTTTGCTGCATAATGGAAATAAAATACCCTCCATTTCAGTAGCTTATGCCAGCTTGACCAAAGAGAATTACCTATTTGTAGAATGGGTGTTAAATTCATTACTATACCGTGAATACAAATGGAAAATATTTGCAGATTTCAAAGTAATTGCGATGGTACAGAGAATGTAACAAGGGTACGTGGAGTATGCCTGTTTTCTTTGTGAATGGGATAGTCGAGACGGAAATTGTCACTACATGAAAAAGAAATGGCCTAGTCAGAAATGGAAAGTGGGCGAAAAGAATGTACAACATTAATGTCAGATAGCTCTTGGGGATATACCGCTTACACCTCTTCACATCAAACTTGGGCTAATGAAACAATGTGCAGTGTGTCTTTGAAGATACATATTATGGACTCTCATCTGGACTACTTCATAGAGAGTTGTAGTGATGTATTGAATGAACATGGCGAAAAATACCATAAGGACATTTCTACCATAGAAAGGTGTTATGAAGGGAAGTGGGTACCTTCTATATTAGCAGATTATTGCTGGAATATCATTCAAGATAAGAAAGATTCACAATACAAGAGAAGAAAGTGATGTGCATTAGAATAGAGTGGTTCATTTTCTTGTCGATTTCCTCTTATTTCTCATATCAAATAAATGCTACAAGGTGTATCCAAAAAGATTTCTGTGTTACATGTTAGAATTCACCCTCCATTAATGTGATGAAATTATAACATCATAAATATGTGAATTTCTCTATTGAATTTCACCTCATGTTTGCTGCAATATATCAGAAATAGAAGAGAAAAAGAAAATTGTGATTATTCATAAACAATTCCTGACAGAAAAAAAACTAAAAACAGTTTTGAAGGGTGTTTGTAGAAGAGTGTTATTTTGGCAAAGTTGATTGTATTAACTGTTATATTATTCTATTTCTTCTTTAGATATTGTGCACTAAACCCACATTGTGATAGAGTTAAAAAAATGCTTTCTTCAAATATTCTTGTGAATTCTATCACATTTCCCCAACAAATGTACACGTTGGCAGATCTACAACAACATTACAATTTGGTAGCCTTGCCAACAACATCCAGAAGTAACACATTTCTGATTACATCTTAAGGTGATTTACATTAAAAACCAGTATATACAATATATTTTTCATCCAATGACAGACAACAAACGAAATATTTACATTTGTAGAAATATTTCACAGGAGAATCATAAAAACGAAGAAATAAAATGACATGAAAGAAGTATGCTGATGGCTGGAAGTAAAAAAGGTAACTTTTCTGTTCATCCATGTAATAGCCAACTTGCATTTGAGCTCTCATGTTACTTAATGTGATATTATTTCTTGGTCAAAGAGGCTTGGCATTCAGAGGTTAAGCTCAGAAAATTGCAGGTACAACTAATGAAAATTTCCTGTGAATATTCGAACTTTTCTGTCTATAACAATTGAATACATAGGCAAGGTTAGAGACCAACAATAGTCTGCACAATGCCACATGCCACATGCATTATCTGTCATGTGACACTCAGAATGAACTTTTTCTAGTTCTCAAGTCAGTGGTGACATATTGCAACAGAGAGAAAATCAGAAGCATTATTCACTTACTGTTGCTGCAACTCCCAGTTCAAATCATACCAAACAAACAACATTCACCCTGCATTGTATTTACTATGACAAGGGGACTGATAAATCTGAAACATGACTTGTCTTTGGAATTCAGAGATTGTAATCAGGAAATGTGAAATGCTATCCCACACTCAATGTGATCAACACTTGTGAAACATTCTGCTTCTCTTAGTGAATGCCACAGACATGGTTACAATAGGGGAAAGAATATTATAGGGTCAAATAAAGGAACACTAACATTTTCTTCAGTGAAATCATTTTCTAAAATTTCCCCTCCATTGAATCCCTCATGCTCATTCCATCATTGTGGAACATTTGAATGCAATGGAGAAGGTTCAACAATGAAGCATATGAGATACACAAGCCAAATGAGAAAAATTACTGGTTGGCCATATGTGCATTATCCACTTGCTTGTCATCGATTTGTGTGTGAACACCACCTATCATTCCTATCCTGCACCATTACTGATGACTAGAAAATTTGTCTTTGTGCTAATGCAAGGGAAAGAAAAGAAAGAAATGGTTTAGTCCAAACAAAGCAGTAATGCCACATAAAAAGACTTGCATGCATCCACATAAGATAGTGTTATGCATCTGGTGGAACAGTGGCCATGTGGTGTACAAAGAGTTGCTTGCATGAGGTAACTCTCCTGTTGGCATTTATTGTCATCAACAGACATCTTCCAGACGAAATCCCAGAACAACTAGGAAGACTGTGTGAAGTGATGCTATTCCACAATAACAGCAACCGGATTCCTGTGACACTGGCCAGTAACACTATACAACAACTGGATTGGGAAGTCAATCTGCAACCACCTTTTCACCTGACATTGCACCCACAGATTTCACCTTTTCTGCTCTCTGTACAATGATCTTCACAAACTTCCTTTTGGGGTGAAAATACACTTTGAACATGGCTCTACAAGTTCTTTGCTACAAAACCACATGATTTTTACAATTATGGATTCAGAAAGTTACCCCAACATTGGCAGACTTCAGTGATCAGTGAAGCAGATTATATTATTTTCGATGATTTAAGTCTCCATTATGTATAGTGTGTGTTTTTGGAACTTATAGAAAATATTTGAGTCTTATGCACCAGCCTAAGATGTTTTGTTGGTCATGAAACTCTTAATGTAGAAATAAACAATCAAAGGCTAAGTCTGGAATAACATTTGCCACAGTCTGTTCCTCTGCCAGTCAGATAAATTTTCTTAAACCTGCAGACCAACTGCATGAGGAGTTGTGGTGGACTGATTGAGAATGTCAGTGAGGGGATGAGTTGGAACAGGGTGTAATATAAGAGGCACAGGGGCACATACAGGTACTGAGGGAAGGAGGATTGTGGAACTTAAGGATGAGCTAAGGGGAACTCCTATATGTTTAAATCAGGGATGCTGATATGGGAGTGGAAGGGGTGACAGAATTGGAGATGGGTCTGAAGAATGTAGTACACAGGTTGTGAAGCTACGACCAAGTCAGGCATCTTGTACTCACAAGGGAACCTCCCCATCGCACCCCCCTCAGATTTAGATATAAGTTGGCACAGTGGATAGGCCTTGATAAACTGAACACAGATCAATTGAGAAAACAGGAAGAAGTTGTGTGGAACTGTGAAAAAATAAGCAAAATATACGAACTGAGTAGTCCATGAGCCACATAAGCAACATAATGGACTACGTAAGCTTAGGAGTGCCATGGTCCCGTGGTAGCGTGAGCAGCTGCTCAACGGGAGGTCCTGGTTCAAGTCTTCCCTCGAATGAAAATTTTACTTTCTTTATTTTTGCATGGTTATTATCTGCCCGTTCGTTCATTGACGTCTCTGTTCACTGTAATAAGTTTAGTGTCTGTTTTGCGACCGCACCGCAAAACCGTGCGATTAGTAGACGAAAGGATGTGCCTCTCCAATGGGATCAGAAAACATTTGATCGCAAGGTCATAGGTCAACCGATTCCTCCACAGGAAAACACATCTGATATATTCTATACGACACTGGTGACGGAATGTGCGTCACATGACAGGAATATGTTGTCGACCCACCCAACTTGTACACTTGGCGAATGGGTAAAAAGATTCTTCTACCTTGCCCAATTTAGGTTTTCTTGTGGATGTGATAATCACTCCCAAAAACGTGATGAAAACATAAGAGTTTGTCACATAAACTGAAAATAAAAAATTAAACTTTTCACTTGATGGAAGATTTCAACCAAGGACCTTTCATTCCACAGCTGCTCACGTTACCACAAGACCACGGCGCTCCTGCGTTCCCATCATCCTTAATGTTGCCTATCTTCCCATGAACTACTCAGTTTGTATATTTTGCTTATTTTTTCACAGTTCCACACAACTTCTTCCTGTTTTCTCAATTGATCTGTGTTCAGTTTTTCAAGGCCTATCCACTGTGTCAACTTATAACTAAATCTGAGGGGGGTGTGATGGGGAGGTTCCCTTGTCAATAGCATGTTGTCATTGCATAGTCAATTACCCTCTTGGCAGGCGAGGGATAACGGTGGCACCAGTGTGCGATTTGCAGGGGAGGATGACTACAGAATAAGGGGACTGTGATCTAACCATTACTACTTATCGTAGTGGGCCTATTTGTAATGTTAGCTCACCTTTACAATGACTTATTTTAAAATGTCAATTTGGTACTTAGAAATTCGTCTTCTTTCTCTTTCATCACATTTCCCTCACAATCTACCACCGCATACATTTTAAACACAACTGCACATTTGTGACCAATCTTTTGTAGTTACAAAGGCACTGCCAATTTTCAGTATGAATTATGTACCATGTAACTAACATCCAGTGTCAAGTTCAAGTATAAACTTTTGAACAACTGTTTCACTAAAATAGTTTAGCAAGAAAAATATGGAAAAAATACCACATAAGAAAATATTAAAGCGATAACTTTAGCATGTAACTAAGCTACTGATGAAAGCAAAAATCTCACCTGCCAGTACCTCCTCTGGGTGTACCTCTTCCTGCTCCTGCAAAAAAAATTAAAAATCTGAATTACTTTACATGAACTGAATTTAAGCATAAATCAAACACCTTCAAATGTGTCAGTGGTATGTTATCTCACTGCACATGCTCATCTCAGTGTTAGTATGTTGGTAAATTATATAATGACAAATTACGAATCAGGTGCAGTGACAAGTAGATACATGTGAAATTTTATTAAAGTGCAATCGAAGAAAACTGCATAATAATACAAATGAAGAATAACAAAATATTTCTATTTCAATTGAGCTTAACTGTCTGAATTCACTAGAGCTGTCAGCTGCCACTTACAGCCACTGCCACAGTGCAGGACAAAGGAGCCCACAAAACACAAGTCAACATGATGGGAATGTAGACTACAGCTGCTAGATCCATGACGGCTGGTGCAAGGATAATGCCAGTGACTGAAATAGAAGTACAGAATAGTTTGCTGGAAAGAACACCCCTCAAATATGACCTGGTGGAGTAGTCTGAAGGATCATGGAAGGGGAAATGAATAACAGACCATTATAAAATTACAGATCATAGAGATAGTGATAGGGTTTATTATGCCTATATCTGCTGCTACCAGGACAGAAATTTGAAATTGATTCTTGGTCCCAGAGAGCCATCTGATGTTGGCCCACACAACGGAAGAGGGAGTGGAACAGTTAAGAGAACTAGTAAATGGACATTTGAAAATTGGTGTCAGATGCAGCTGAATCATGTCCGCACTTGCTTAGAGGCCTGTGGGAGCCACTTTGGACAGTTTCTCTAACGGTTGTCTTGTCTCAGTATGTTGAGTGCTGTAATGTACTGTACAGGATTTCCGGCCTCGAGTCTGTATGATCCTTTTTGCTCATTATTCTCTAAGGGGTAGTTTGCTGCAGTTTCTTCCTTTCTTCTTCTTCTTCTTCTTCTTCTTCTTCTTGTTCTTCTTCTTTTTCTTCTACTTCTTTTTCATTTTATGAGTCAGGGATTCTTGCCAGCTCTGGTTTTACAGTTGTGTCCACAATCTCCTGGGCTGTCCTCCATCTCTTCTGCCGCTCAGCGTGTACTCTTACATTACCTGTGTAAAGTCTGGTTTTGTATCTTTTTAAATGTTTTATTACGTATTGATCCTATATTTAGTCTTTCCTAATAATCTTCATTTCGGATTGTATCCACCCTCACACCATCTTTAATACTCCTTTAGGATCTCATTTCCGCCGCCTGTATTTTCCTCAGTTGGTTTTGCGTTTTTTTTGTTTTGTTTTAAAGCGCAAAACTGCTATGGTCATTAGCGCCCAATCTGTGACTTAGGTAAAAGTAAAATACGAAAATGGAACCAGCAGCTAAGGGAGCAAAACTCAAAAAATTGGAGAAACTAAAAGCAGGAGTACAGCATGAAAAACCACTAGAGAAAGGGTTTGGTTGTCCCGAAAAAGGGCTTCAGATGACTGACGTCATCTCACTGGCACTAATAAACTTGAGAACGCGATCGGCCTAGCGCGTTATCTGCTAAAATTGACGATATTTCAGGCGACAGCTGTAGACGGGCGCGTAACAGAGTAAAATAGGGGCACTTGAGTAAAAGGTGTCTTACTGTCCACAGCTGAGAGCAGTGGGGACAGAGTGGGGGAGGATCGCCGCTTAAAAGATGTCGATGGCTAAAAGGACAGTGCTCTATCCGAAGTCTAGTTAATATTACCTCCTCCGACGACGCATTCGGGAGGAAGAGGTTTAAGCACAGGGAAGAGCTTTCATGTCCCGCAATTTATTATGGGGAAGTGTTGACCAATGTGCATGCCATAAAAGAACAACACGACGACATAAAACACTCCATATAGCGGTGAAGGGAATCTTGTGAATAGCTGGCCGAAGAAGAGAGACTGCAGCCTTGGCTGCTATATCAGCCGCCTCATTTCCACAGATACCAACATGACCTGGGATCCAGAGGAACACCACCGAGACGCCCCCAAAGGGAGCAAGTGGAGGCAGGCCTGAATCTGGTGGACCAGTGGGTGGACAGGGTAGAGAGCTTGGAGACCGAGGAGAAAGCTGAGAGAATCTGTACACATAACATACTGTATCCGCTGATGGTGACGGATTTATTGGACAGCCTGGAGAACAGCGTAAAGCTCCGCAGTATAAACGGAACACTGATCGGGAACCCGAAATCGATTTGGGGTGTCGCCAACAATATAGGCACTCCCTACACAAAATGATGTATTTGATCCATCAGTGTAAATAAATGTGGCATCCTTCATTTGTGCACATTGAGCAGAAAACGCCCGACAATAAACAAGTGAAGGGGTACCATCCTTCAGAAACTAACAAAGATCACGGAGCAAGCAGGTCTGGGGATGGAGCCAAGGTGGTGCTGTACCCCCAGTTCTCAAGAAAGTTTTAGGAAAGCGGAAGGAAAGAGAATGGAGCAGTTGACGGAAGTGGACTCCCGGTGGTAGTATGGAGGAAGGGTGGCCTGCATACCCTACATCAAAGGAGGCGTCGAAGAAAATGTCATGGACTGGATTAGCAGGCATGGAAGACAAATGGCTAGCATAAAGACTCAGAAGGACTGCTCGCCAATTGGACAGTGGAGGTTCAGCAGTCTCAGGATAAAGGCTTTCCACAGGGCTGGTGTAAAAAGCTCTAGATACTAAACGTTATCCACGGTGTTGTTGTTTTTTTTTTTTTTTTTGGTGGGGTTTAAGGGCGCTCAACTACTGAGGTCATTAGCGCCCAGTCACAGTTGTTAGAGCACATGGAATCTAGTAAATCTCAAGGGGGGGGGGGGGGGGGGGGACACCAGAAAGTCCTGACAAAGATGAAGATAAAAGACGTATAAAAGTTAGATGTCTTTGGACAAGCCAGTCAAAGTTATAAAAAGTAGAACATGAGCAGCTGCTCGAGCGTCATCAGCTAAAATATCCGGTAAAGTAGATGGCAGGGACAGGACAACACAAGATTGACTAAAGTGGGGACACGACAATAAAACATGGCACACTGTTAATGCTTGACCACAAGGGCACTGCGGGGCTGGGTCACCGGAGATCAGGTAGCGGTGGCTAAACCGGCAATGCCCAATCCACAACCTGGTCAGAAGGACCTCTTCTCGCCGAGATGGTCGGGAGGAGGATGTCCAAGCTGTTGGGAGCGGTTCTACTGCCCGGAGCTTGTTTCCTTGGAGGAATGACCAAGCATTCCACCACAACGACACAAGCCTCTTACAAACAACCCCATGAACGTCAGATAACGGGACACAATGGGAGGCTGGCCGAGGCAAGAGGACTGCAGCCTTGGCTGCAGCATCTGCAGCCTCATTCCCAGGCACTCCTACATGTCCGGGAACCCACAGAAAACTGACAGGAGACCCTTATCAGCGAAAGAATGGAGGGACTGCTGGATCCGTTGCACCAAAGGATGGACCGGATAGGGAGCTCCAAGGACGTGGGGATGTGGGTGTGGTGCAGGTGACGAACGACACGGGGGAAGTGGTCGCTCGAATAGGTGTCAGAAAGGACACACCACTCGAATTGACGGGCAAGAGTGGTAGAACAGATCGAGAGGTCTAAGTGGAAGTAGGTATGAGTAGAGTCCGAGAGGAAAGTCGGGGTGCCAGTATTGAGGCAGTCAAGGTTGAGATGGTTGAAGACATCCGCCAAGAGTGAGCCTCTCTGACAGGATGCAGGAGAGCCCCAAAGGGGACGATGGCCATTGAAGTCGCCAAACAATAAAAACGGCGGAGAAAGCTGAACAATCAGGTGCATCATGTCAGCCCGACTAACTGTGGTTGACGATGGAATGTAGATGGTACAAAAAGAAAAAGTAAAGGCAAAAAGAGTAATACGGACAGCTATTGCTTGGAGTGGGGTGGTCAATGGGATGGGATGGTAATAGACATCGTCCCGAACGAGCAACATGACCCCACCATGAGCTGGAATACCGTCCACAGGGGTGAGGTCATACCACTCCGAGGTATAGTGGGTAAAAGCAATATGGTCAGTTGGGCACAACTTGGTTTCCTGGAGACCAAGGACAAGTGGACAGTGCAGGTGGAGGAGCAGTTGTAATTCCTCCTGATTAGATCGAATACCTCTTATGTTCCAATGTAATAAAGCCATCGCTAGTCAGAAAAAAGGGGGAATGAAACAGGGGAAGAGCTGGTCACCTCGACGGCCGCAGAGGGCCAGGTTATGAGGGAACAACGCTACAACCAGTGGGAGGCGGATCCTGTTCCATCGAGTCGTCGCAAGCTGCGGCCGCTGTCCTGGGTTGCGTAGGAGGGGCAGTATCATTCGCCGACGAGAGGCCAGCTGAGCGCCTGGCAGCAGAGTGTCCCAGCGAAACTGAGGACGGCCGGGACCAGCGACTCATGGATGGAGCGTCAGACGCGGGGTCCATTTTGGAATTCCGGACCTTGGAAGCCGGGGTCTGGAACGTTTCCCCAATGGACGCCTGAGAAGAGGATCAGTTCTCAGGCGGCGGAGGGGGAGGAGGAGGAGGAGGAAGGGTGGCCCCTGGGGCAGAGGGGGCAGGGGCCACGAGGGAGGAGGATTTGGAAGGGAGGGATTTGGGGGGGCGGAGGCATAAACCCCAGATGGGGTGAGGAGGTGGAGGGGGGACAGGATAGGGGTGAGGATACTGTGCAAGGAGGGGACATGCCTGAGGCCAACGATATTGCCAACGTCACGGGATGGAGGCGGTCATACATCTTCCTGGCCTCAGAAAAATAGAGATGATCCAAAGTTTTTAATTCTTGAATCTTCTTCTCCATCTGATACACGGGGCAGTCTAAAGATCGAGGTGAGTGGATGCCAGGACAATTGATGCACCGAGGTGGTGGAGTGCATGTATGTTCCTCACGAAGAGGACGTCCACAATCGCCACAAAGGGGCTCAGCCTCACACCATGACGACATGTGCCCAAAGCGCAAACACCGAAAGCAGCGCATAGGAGGTGGGACGTAAGGTGGCACGTCGCACCGGTAGCACATCACCTTTACCTTCTCCGAGAGAACGTCCCCCTCGAAGGCGAGGATAAAGGCCCCGGTGTCGATGCAACAGTCTTTGGGGCTGCGCTGGACTCGCCGGACGAAATGCACGCCTCAGCACTCCAGGTTGGCCCTGAGCTCCTCATCAGATTGCAGCAGGAGGTCCTCAGGAAAAATAACCCCCTGCATCCTATTCAGTGCCAGATGCGGGACAATGGATACTGGGATGTCCCCTAGTCAGTCGCACGCTGGAGCGCCGCCGACTGTGTGGCGGAGGTGGTCTTTATATGAACGGACCCCGAACGCATTTTACTGAGAGCCTCGATTTGCCCAAAGATGTCCTAGATGTGGTGGACAAAGAACATGGGCTTGGAGGTGGCGAACGTCCCCCCCATCGGTCCGAGAACAGACTAAATAGCGGGGGAAGTATATCGCCCCAAGCCGGCGGGCCTGTCCTTCCTCCCAGGGAGTGGCCAAGGGGGAAAGGGCAGGAGTACCAGAACCAGAGACAGTACCTTTCTTTTCAAAAGACTCGGCCCCAGATCGACCTGATACATTTTGACATTTCATCTGCAAAACTTCCGCCCCAATACCATTCACCTCAACCAGAGGCCCTCCCCATGGGCGCCACCCAGCCTCAACAAGGGCCACCTGGCAGGATGACCATTGCTGGGAGTCCTGATGCCCCAAGGAGACGGGCATCTACTCCTTGGCCGATGTGGGGAGGGTGCAGCTCAGGTATCGGCAGTACGATCCCTGTGTTGTCAGGGGGCTACAACCTAGAGGGTACATGACGACCCCACCACAATGGGCTGGCTACCGTGCTGGATTTCGGATGCCATGGAAAGTCCATCATGATTGTAGGTGCAGATGGGGCACACTATGGGCATAACTTGTGCAACCCATCAGACGTTTAGGCCAAATTTGAGGAATAGTGGGTGTGGTTACAACGCAGTTACAATGCTGAGTGCCAAGGTCTTAGTGCACTGAGGACAAGTGATACACCACGTACGGTGTCCTTCCCCAAAAGGCTCGTACTTCTGTAGAATTTGGAAAATGGAGGTCAAACGCCAAGGGGGACCATCACATGGAAGGCCGAAACGGTTGAAACTCCTTTTAGTCGCCTCTTACGACAGGCAGGAATACCTCGGGCCTATTCTTACCCCTCACCCACAGGGGGAAGACTACATGATTGTGGGGAGTTATTACTATGTGCAGTAGCACACCAGATGTCATTCAGATTTTGGGTAAAGAGAGATTTTGCATAGATCCGCAGATCCACAGTTGGAATAATGAAAGGAAAAGGCAGTAAGTATCTGCTTCTCTAGCCAAACGGTCAGCCAGTCCATTCCCTGGGTTGCTCAAATGACTTGGGACCCAGAGAAAGACATCTGAACAGGTGGCACACTCGTGGGCCAAGAGAAGGGCACATATAGCAGAGACCAAAGGACGAGGTCGATGGCCAGCAGCCTGCTCGTTGGATCTGAACAGATTAAAACACTGTGGAGGGAGGCCTGAAATAAAAAAGGAGGGCTCTGTGAATTTCCAGAAACTCTGCTGTGAACACACTAATTGATCCTGGCAAAAAATGGTGTTCTAAGGCAGTAGGAGACATGAAAGTGTATCCCACCTTATCTATTGCCTTAGAACTATCAGTGCGAAAAATTGTGGCACCCTAGAACACTCCAAGGATGGCACATACAAGATGGTGGAGAATTAAAGAGATGACATGAATCTTAGGACCCTGGAATAGATCAGTCATAATTCATGGTCTAGTTACCATCCATGGGTGGGAGGGGTATGGGAGGAAATATGTGAAGTACATTACAGCGTTGGGAGATGGGGATCCCGACATAAGGAAGTGATACGCATGCCAACCGGCAATCCCACACAAGAACGGGTGTCAGGAGGGAGACAGTCCTCAATGGCGAAGAGTGCAGGATACATCGGATGGTCAGGGAATTGGCGAATGATGACTGATTAAGAAAGTAGTAGTTTGCTCAGTCATGTGTGTAGAGAGGGAATCCCCACTTCTGTGAGGAGACTATCAATGGGACTACTGAGAAAGCCACCAATAGCCAGATGAACCCCACAATGGTGAAGAAGGTCAAGCAGTTTCAAAGTGGAAGGAGCTGCTGAGCCATAAACCTGACCACCACAACAGTCTGGAGAAGACCAGGCCACAGTAAAGATGGAGAAAAGTGACACAGTCTGCACCCCAAGATGCAAGGGCCAGGAGGTGGAGAGCATTAAGCTTCCATATACATACAGTATTTAGGTGGCAAATGAAGGGCAGCCATGTCAGCTGGTTATCAAAAGTAAGGCCCAAGAAACAGGGACTGTGCTACAACATCGAGAAGCTGTTCACCTAAATAAAATTCTGAGTTGGGGGTGTACTGTGAATCAGCGATAAAAGTGCATTACCCACATTTTTTGAGGGAGAAACCTGGAAGCAATAGGAGGTGGCCCATGCAGAGGCCCATGGGATGGCATTCTTAGAGCAGGACACTCACCAGATGCTACTTAGTGGGAAGCTGCATCAGATGCAAAAATCATCGACGTACAATGCCAGAGTAACCAGTGGCCCAACAGAGGTCACAAGCCCATGGACTGCAAGGGGGGAAGAGTGTGACACTTACCACAGAAGCATGTGGGAATACCATTCTGCAGAATTCCAGGGGTGGCTGAGGGAAGTTTCCAACTTGAAACCAGAAGAGCCGCTCAGAGGAAAAACTCATGGATAAAAATCTGAAGGGGCACATGGAAGCCTCAGTCATGGTTGGTAACTAAAATGTGATGGCACCAAGCCATGTTGTGTGCCCAATGTAGGTAAAAAGAACACCACAACTAGGCGCTGGTGGTGAGTAAAAGCTTGTTGCGTAACTTTTTTCCAACCCAAGTAAAATGATCAGTTGGAGATCATTTTTCACTTGGAAGCCACAGAGATACAGGGACAAAAGGCCCGGAGATTCTAGTACCCAACATAATGTGTAGCTAACTATCCTCTCGAGAAGTTTAATGTAGTACATTTGTCAAGTTAATTGGGTGGTAGCTGTCGAGGCCCAATTGGGTTCTTCCTGGCCTTAAGGACAGGAAGAACTATACTGTTTCATCATTGTGACAGAAAAGCAGCTGTGAACCTAATGCAGTTGAAGATAATAGACCATCTGGTTGCGGAACAGAATATGGGCCAGCTGCCATGTTCCCATGAAGAGGTAAGAGCCTGCTTGACTATACCACTCACTTAGTGTTTATGTGTTATGAATAGATTGGTTTTGGTGGGGGGGGGGGGGGCATAGTGAACACTGCATTTCTGCTGGAGAAATTTTAGGAAGACAGAAAGATGATGCCAATACTGTCCCAAAGCATGCAGCAAGCTGTTCTGCAAGGACCGATGGATCAGTGCACAAAATCACCGTTAAGGCTAAGGCTATGGAATACTGACTGTCGCTGGCAGCCAAGAACAGTACGGAGCTTGGGACCCGAACCTACAATGAAGAGGCGTATGTCCCCCGGAGGGGCACATAGTGCTCCCAGCATTCCTTTTTACACTGGTTAATAAGGTAATGAGCCTTCGCATGAACACACTTAAAAGTGAAGAGGTTCGTCTTTGAAATGTGTTGCTTAAAATGCTGCAGTGCATGTCAGCAGTTATAGACAGTGACTGTGACATTCCTTGGCCCACCAAAGTACCCATCAACGATGAGGGGACAATGTTGATGGGGGGGAGGGGGTGGCAGCAGTGTGAAGAATAGTGGCAGAGATGCCTTGCAGACTGCATCAATGCAATTCGACAGGGAGGTGTAGAGGTGCACAGCAGATGTATACAAAGGGCAATTGGCCCTGCGGAATTCGTAACTTGGGGGCCTGTCTGCCCTGGTGGCGGCAGGGGGAACAATAGAACCACTGTAAAAGTGGTCACTGTCACAAACATCATCATGGGGCTGACAAATGTAGGGAAGCAATGAGAGCAGGAGAGGTGATCGTGAGATTGATAGTGGTAAAGGTGCCATTAAGAGCATTTGAATTGGGTAGGGGAAACCCTCATTGAGGAGACACAAATTCAGGTCCGTAATAAGCTGGTCAATTAGGAGACCCCCTACCCATTGAAGTGTCACTCTCCCACAATGGGTGGTGGCTATTGAAGTCCCCAAGGATGAGAAATGGTGTGTGAATTTGCTAGATTAAGGTAGACAGTGCAAAGTAAGGAATTATTGTACCTGGAGGGAGGTCGACACTGCAAATGGTGATTGCCAGAGACATTTACACTCTAACCACTATAGCTTCCAGGTAGGTACTTAGTGGGATCCGGTCACTACGACATTGGAGTGAACCAAAGTGCAGAATCCCACCAGATGCTTCCTTGGGGCCAGTACACTTCCGACAGAAGGTTTGCATTTTCTGGTAGGTGATGATAGTAACTTTGGCAATTTCAGTGGATGACTGTGTGGCCAGAATCCAGATTACACAAAAAAAAAAATGAGGGATACCATGTCACTTGGTCAGTAGCCTTCACCTACAAGGGTGAGGTGACATCCGTAAATAAGATAAGATCTCAGCCACAGGTTGCAAGGCAGGAGGTGGCATTACTGGGGACAGCGGTTTGGGGGGGGGGGGGGGGGGGGACCTTGTCTTCGGATTTATGTTTCTTCCTGTCCGTTTTTCTCCTCCTCCTCCTCCTATTTCAGAGCTGGAGGAGGGTAGAGCACAGAGGGGAGTACAGGTGACTGAAAAGAGAGCGGGTGACCTCTTCGGATGAAACAAACGCACTGTCCGAGTGATGGTAGGAGTCTTCCAGCCTAAGCTGAGCTGGGCCAAGGTGCCTTGTAAGGGACCCCAATCACTGGCAGTTGCCAAAGAAGGGGCGCACTTCTTCGGCTGGAGAGAGGGAGCAGACCCAGACAGGAGGTTTGTGGCAACTGCAGGGGTAGGGGGAGGGAGAGGGGATAGGTGGATGGGGCTGGGCAAGGGAGAGGTAGGAGGAGGAAATGAAGTAAAAGAGAGATAAGTTGAAGATAGTGACACTGGATGGAGTAATCTCATTACTTTTAGTAACCCTCAGTATAAGACAGGCGATTCGATGACTCGTATTCTTGGATCTCCTTCCTCTCTTTTACGCCGGGCAAAATTTGGCGAGTGAGGGGAGTGGCTTTCAGTACATTTGTCACACACAGGTGTCAGAACACAGGGGCTTTCCCTCATGGAATGGGTGTCCACAGTGAGTGTACAGAGGGTCTACCACACACACCAGGAAAACATATGCCCAAATTGCAGCCACCAGAAGCACCCGCATAGGTGGTGGGGTGTATGGCTTTCACATCACAACTTCAGCACATAACCTTGACATTCTCTGGGAGGGTATCCCCCAGAAAAGCTAGAATGAAGGCACCAGTATGGATGCGGTTGTCTTTGTGGCCCTTCTCCACATGCCAAACCAAATTAATGCACACCTCTCCAGATTAGCCCAGAGTTTCCTAATCATTTTGCAGGGTGAGATCCCAATGAAAAAGCACTCTCTACACCATATTCAGAGATTGGTGAGGGATAAAAGACACTGGGACATTGCCAATAGGGATCACAGATGCAAAGAGCTGCCGATTTGGGTGGCAGAAGATGCTCTGATCAAGAAAGTTTTCCTCAATATTTTTCCACAAAAAACAATGGCAATTGTGGCAATGAATGTGTCCCCCATCTGTCCTCGTACAGATGAGGTTAGGGGGGAAGTATATCATCCAAAGATGGCTAGCCTGGCCATCCTCCCATGGTGTAGCCAGGGAAGCAGAGGGTTGCTGGGTAACATGAAGCACCATTCAATGATTGTTTCACCATTCAAAGAAGCAGCCGTTTTGAGATCGGCCAGATCTTTGCAGCTCCATACGCTTCATGCATCAAGCATCCCCCAAATACCAAGCCATTCTGACCATGGGGCTCTCCCAAAGGGTTGCCACACACCCAAACCAAGGGCCATCTAGCACGGTGGCTATAGGTGGGAGTTCTGATGCTCCAAGAAGACAAGCAACCACTCCTTGGCATACATGGGGAATGAACAATTTAGGAATCAGGAGAGTGATCCCTGTGTTGTCAGGGATCTCAGCCAGATGGGTACATAACAGACCCATCACACAGACTGGCTATGTGTGCTGGTGACCTAGCTGGGTTTAAGGGGGCAACAGGGGGAAGGCAAGAGGAATCCACACCGCAGATGCCAGGGAGCGAGTTGTTCCCCAAACGGCTCACATTAAACAAAAACAAGAAATTTTGAAGTGGAGGTAAAACTCAATTGGGGACCTAAAAACCAAAAAACATGAATGAACAGGCAGAGGAAAGCAAATTGTAAACAATAAAGGAAACCAGGTGGATAGCCATGTCGAGATGAATCAGATCACCAAGAAAGAGGTAGGAGGGGGCAACTGGGAGTGAGCAAGGATAGGGAGGGAGGGCAGGGTGACAAATGCGGACAGTAAGGAAGAATTGGCTGCATTAGCTCAGAGCCACATGTGCACCACATGTGAACTAACACGAAGGAACCATAACCCCCTTGTGAATGGTGGGGGGGGGATACTGTCTGCCTAGAGGGAATCTGAATGCAAAGTAGTTCAGGCATTTTAGTGACATTTTTGAGTCTTGTGGTCAATAATTATGAATTACAGGACACTGCTAAATAACCATTTGATACAGTTTGCAACACATACAATAACTCAAGACTGATTGCATCAGCACATCTGAAGAAGCTGTTAACGTTTCTGTCAGCGACTGGCGAAGGTGCAAGTGAACTTCATGCACTACTTCAAGCAATATTCATGTGCTGTTGGCATTACAACTAAATGTATCCTTTCAAGATGTAATTACTTCACTGCTCTTTATAGAAAAGTTGGCCAGTCTGTAACAACAAGATTTAAAACCTGCCTGAGATTCAATAGCTTTCTGATATTAGAATGGAGATGTGCTTTTCTCAAAAATAAATGCAAATCTGAAATTATCCAGGCTACAGTACTACCACGACACAGCACATATGGGAACAAACAGCAGACCACCTGCAATGTCAAGCACTTAGGGCGTTTGAGATGAATCTAGTCGCTGCTAGTGTTGCGTATGTCATGCGTCACTTGACTCAAGCTTTGCAGAAGTGCAGCAAATTCAGGCAAGCCACGTGTAGTGAACACAAACCTATAGTGATGCCAAACAAATTGTTCAACAATTGTCCAAAGGGTGATTGTTAGGGCTTCTAGTTGCACTTATGTATGCCGTCATGCTTGTCAAAAAGGGCACCACACATTGCTACACACAGAAAATAAAAACACACAAGAATGGAACAAGGAAGGATTGTCCTAGTGACATGAAACACAAAAAAATGGTTATACATCCAAGTACATTGCATTTACTGCTCACTTATAATCATCCGAGACAAACAAGTGCTGCTTACAACAGTGAACGTGGTTGATAGATAGTAGTGGCTCTGACTTCACAGATGGCACAGTAGAGTAATACATTCAAGGAACAGGTGGAATCATATAACAAACGAAGCAGCACGTCTCTGTTTAAGTTGACTTCTGTATAAACTTCTTCATTTCATCTTCTGTCTGGGATCAAGACAAGATTGTCAGTTACCTTCAGCAAAATTAAACAGTGTGTTGGATTTGACACGTATAAAACTTATCGATCTAGAATTTTGGTCACCTGGCAAGATCGACAAGTTGCTGGGAGCCAAAGTTTCTCTGTACATTCAGAAGGCAAGGACTATCTCCAGAAGAACTGATCATCCAGTGCTTTAAAGATACAGAACTGTGTTGGATTATGTATTGTGAAAGGAGTATCAAATGGTAGAGCACAAAATGTTTTCAAGGTGGCCATTCATATTACGCTTTGTGGAAACTGACACCGACTTTCTTGAACAAACTGTGGAAGACAGAAGGATTAAATCATGTCCGAGTCGTAGCAACACTTGCACATGTGTGTTGGTTTGGTGGGTCCTGGAGAAGAATTGGCATGTGGGCATGTGGCTGGCAAGTTGTTGCTTTTGGCAGACTCCCACTGTCCGGTGCAGGTCCCGAGATGCTGCTGAAGGTTGAATCAGTCACGTCAAGCTGGGCAGGCTGTCATAAGGCCAGATAGCGGTGAGCTGCATGAAGACATACGGACATTGCAAGCAACCTGATTGGCAAGTAACTGGCTTACTCTACAAGCTTAAATTTTATGGCTCCTCAATGATCACCTGAGTGTGTAGGATGCAATAATACCCTGGCTGGAATCCTGCAATGTATGGTTCCTTCACAACTGAGTGGAGTAAAGTGTTGTTCTTTTATATTTGAGTAAGGTCATGTCTGTGTTATCTAAAATGAAAACTGTGAGCACCCTGGAAGGTGGCCAGGAAACAAGGTGGGGGGGGGGGGGGGGGGGGGGGGGTTCATTACATGCCACAAAGCCAAACTTCCTTTGCTGCTGGTGAAACTCATCATCTCTCTGTCAGTCTCAGTTGTGCTGCCTCTACTTTCACTCACCTGAGCAATAGCACGCGGGGCTTCGTCGACAACAGGGCCTGATTGACAAAAAAGGAAAATGTGTGTTAATATAAAAAATACTTAATCTGCAAAAGTCAAACAAACAGTTGATAAATGAAGACTGTTTCAATATGACATTATAAAGAACAGAATCAATTATTTCAATCTTTTAGAGAGCCTAGTGATCAGTGAATAACTGAGCATCTAATCTAGTCAATTATGTACAACAGTGAACATTACTAACCGAGTTCCACAATGTCAGAACTTTATTCGAGTTGCAAGCTGGCTATCTGAATACCGCCAGGGGCAAATAAACTTTTATTGTCAACATTTCAAATAATTACTAACCAAATTTTATAATTTAAAATCCTGTAGTAATCTGCTTATTAAAACATACAATTTTATGTTACAGGGTCAACTCACTGTGGCAAGTTTAACAGTGAGGAACTGTGTGTATGACTGTATATGCAGCCTCACTCACTGCAAGCATATGCTGTCATTCTATTCATCCAGTATTTGACAATGAGAGCACTTGGTGACTTGCAGAAAACTTCACCAAGAATTTCAAATTATCATTAACTTTTCTCAGGGATACCCCTCATAAGGTAATAGCAAAAATGTTATCACTTACCACATTTTTGCTGTTCATGCAGTAAAATTGCACATCAAACACATACAATGTAATCCTCCTTTCTTTACTTACAGATGGATACACATAGCAAGGAGACTGTGTAGCAGATGATGTGGGTTGTTTCTCAGGTGCATTCTTCGTAAAGGTGAGGCAGGAAGAAATTTTATGAGTATGGGAACAGGATGGAGTAGAAGACATCATAGGAATGAGGTGGAAGTGTACCATTTGACTGGTACCTTACAATGCTGTCTTGAGACATTGAACAGGGCGCTGCCTGTTGCTGGCATGTTAATAAACCTGAAACAAACTCAGAGCATATCATCTTGCCCATGACAGCCATTGCATAGTTTCTGTATAGGGACCACATGACACTGGACAGTTTTCCAGTATTCCTGTGCTCTTCACAGCCTTCATAGACCACTGCACAATGGCTCACCAGCCAACCCAAGACCCAGACTTGACATCATCTATCAAAGTCCGAGTGCCATGTCTATATTAGTAAGAATGCAGCCCACAATATTGGCATCATTAGTGCAACCTACTCTTTAGATACCTACAACAGTGCCTCTCAGTTGTTACGAACAGAGTGCTGAACTGGAGTGCAAGAATAGTTATCATATTATCAAACATCTTTCATTGGATCAGGGCATTCTTTACCTTGCCTTGCTATAACATTCACAACTATTCCTCTGAGCACAACAGCATTGGAATCTAGGAAATTACCAGTGCAGCATGCAGTGCTCAGCTTAGCTCATATTAGTGACAACCTTACAGCATAACAGGACTATTGTCATGCTTTTTTGCACTAGGAAGCCATTTAACATGCCCAACATTATAATGTGCCTTCTGTGTTGCAATGAAGTTCTGATGCTCATGACAACCTGAGCACATTTCTCACCTTGTGCATGGATCATCCACAATAGGTGGGATGAATGACCATGAGAGTGGGTGGCAGGTGGGGCAATGCAGCTCCCTACTGGACTCCCTGTAGAGAGGTGAGGCAGGAAGACAAACACATTGGTCTGGGAACAGACTGTAGTGAAAGTCTTAATGGGAAACATATTAAGAGCAAAGGGACAGTGATACTGTACGTACATTATCTTCGGATACTTATTAGAAATTCTCTCCAAATGTGTGTGCACATTTCTCCTATGTGTTTCAGTTGTTTCTACTACACTATTTACTCCTAGACTCTTCATTTCAGAGGTAATCTGCTCTCATGTGTCAAAGTAAAGCATAGAAACCTTATTCTTGCTGACTATTCTTCATAAATCCCCCTCTCTCCCAGTATTCAAAACACAGCTCCATAAATAATTGTAAACACTTAAATTATGCCAATAAACTACTAAGACAGCCAAGACAAAATAAGCAAAACAATGCAATTGTCTCCAATACACTATCTCATGAGGAGGAAGAAAAATAGTACATCAAAAAACAGTATCTGTACATTTGTGATGGCTAATCTCCAACTACAGTCAGGATTTTGACAGAGTCAGGATTAATAGATACATGCATTAATTAGCAAAGTTGTTTTGTAAGCTCTATTACTGCAATGCCAGTCATGTCATCCAGCCATAGATACTTAGCCTTAGCTGTGGTAGCTATTATAAATGTAAAAACGTAGCTTTGAATATAAAAGGAGTGATCAAAACACTGATTTTTCTGAACACACTAGTTACAAGACACAGACATCACTTCTCTTCAAGAATAAGTTATCAGTGAAAATATATGTCTAATAGTATATACCTAGCAAATAATGTCAAAGATAAATAATATCTTCACTGACTTTGCCACCCACAAAAAAGCAAAATCCTGGAAGTTCTTTCTACAAAAGGAGTTCAGAAGACTTCTTGTGTTGGTGATATGAGGGCTGTCTAGCACTGGAATGGAGACAGGGAAGGGTCTGAATGGGTGAGAAATCTGACTAATCGAGGTTGAAGCAAGGAGGGTTACAGGAACATAGGATATACTGCAGGGAGAATTCCTGGCCACAGTTTATCACTGGTCATTCATGCAGAAAGACAGCTTGTTTCTTGTCATTCCCATGCTGAAATCAGCAAATTGGTTGCAGCTCAGCTTGTATATCACATGACTCGTTTCCCACATATCCCTGCCTTTGGTGGGATATAAGATGTTTGTGACCAGACTGGAGTGGATGGTGGTGGCAGGATGTATGGGACAGGTCTTGTATTTTCTTCTATTACAGTGATATGAGCCATTAAGTAAGGGTTTGTGAGCAGGGATTGTGCTGGGATGGACGAGTATATTGTGTAGGTTTGGTGGACAGAGATATACCACTGTGGGACGGGTGTGAAGGATAGTAGGCAGGACATTTCTGATTTCAGAGCACAATGACAGTTTGTAAGAACCCTGGCAGAGGATGTAATTCAGTTGTTCCAGTCGTGGGTGGTACTGAGTTACGAGGGGAATAATCCTCTGTGGCCAGATTGTGCGACTTTGGGGGTCATGGGAAACTGCAAAGATAAGGCACTGAAGATTTGTTTTTGTACAAGGTTTGGAGGATAATTATTGTCTGAACACTTCATTGAGTCCCCCGGTATATTTCGAGGAGGTCCCTTCATCACTGCAGATGTGGCAACCATGGGTGGATAGGCTGTATGGGAGGGATTTCTTCGTATGGACTGGATGGTAGTTGTCAAAAATGGAGGTATTACTTGTAGTTAGTAAGTTTGATATAGGCACGAACAGTGATGTAGCCGTCTTTGAAGTGTACATCAACACCTATGAAGGTGGCTTGTTGGCTTGAGAAGGTCCTGGTGAAGCAAAGGAGGAGAAGCTGTTGAGGTTCTGGAGGAATGCGTATAGGGTGTCCTCACTCTCAATCCAGATCACAAAGATGTCTTCAATGAATCTGAATGAGGAGAGGGATTTTAGGATTCTGGGTGTTTAGGAAGAACTTTTAACCCATATTTAATCACTCATATCCCTGTAATAGACCTAGATGCCAGACCTGTCCCATACATCCTACCACCACCACCACCACCACCACCACCACCACCACCACCACCACCACCACCTACGCCAGCCTGGTCACAAAGATCACTTATCCCATTGAAGGCAGCACTACCTGTGAAACCAGTCATGTGCTATATAAGCTAAGATGCAGCCATTGTGCTGCATTATATGTGGGCATGACAACAAACAAACTGTCTCTCCACATAAATGGCCACATACAAACTGTGGCAAGAAACAAGTTGATACCCTGCTGCTAAGCATGCTGCCCAACACGACATCCTTCATTTCAACTCTACTATATAGTGAGTAGCGACTCTGTTTCATAATATTCTTTGTTTCAATTCAGTTCTTCAGTTTTATGAGTCATTCACCTCAGTTGCGTCTAATTCTATTTCATGTTTAATTTTAAATGAGCTATTTCTTCTTTACAATTTCATTATTTGATAGATTAAAGATCTACTTGCCAAGCAGCAGCAGAAAAACACACACACACACACACACACACACACACACACACACACACACACACGAAAGAATGTGATGGGTTATTAGATGTTTTTATCTATCCAATTAAATTACACTGTTTGACGAAAGTGTGAACTTAGCAAGGGCTCATCACATGGGGATGCTACTGTTTTCTTTCTGTGAAATCATCATAATTAATTACAGTGGAAATTGCAAATACATTTTTAAATGTTATTCAAATCTGTAGATAATAGCAAAATCTAATTCTGACTGAAAATGTGTGTTGGTACCAGTAGCATGGATTCAGAAAATGTGCTTTGAAAAAAAGAAAAAAATACCTATTGGAGGCAGCAAATTTAGTTTTCAGTGACAGTTCTGTAATTAGGAAGCCTGTCATTCCATACTATGAAAAGGAAAGTTGCTACTCACCATGCAGCGGAGATGCTGAGTTGCAGATAGACGCGACAGAGAGACTATTGTTGATGAAGGTCTTAATGGCAGTCTTTTTGTTGTGCCTATCTGCAACTCAGCATCTCTGCTATATGGTGAGTAGCAACCTCCCTTCCCATAATACTGTTACATTCAATCCTGGATTTTTGTCTTTCCACACTCTCATAGAAATACACTTATGTATTTTTATGCCTGAAATGAAATAAGAAAATTTTACACAAGATACTAATTTACCTGATGCTTTGTTCCTGTGGGAAGAAATACAGATGAAGCAAAAGCATCTAAAATCAGAGTGATGAACATTACCTTTTGTACAGGAAATGAAGCATTAGCAGACACTGTATTATTGATAAGTAATGTTTATTACATCCCTGTCCTCTACTCAGTGAGAAGATTATGCACTTCAGTGTCCACATGTTCCACAATACAGGTTAACTTTCCATGTAACATGCAACCGAAGGTAGTGCACTCAATAGTGGCTCGACAATACGCTTTTTTAAACTACCACATTGTCTGATTCAACCTACTACATCACCAACAACAAAAAAACAAACTCTAGTTCCACCAGCAGTATCTCATGCAACACATAGTACCATAGGGCAAACAACTGGTAAAATGCACCTATTGGAGCACATGAAAGATGAATATGTTCCTCTTTAAAATACTGACAGCAGAGTGAGGAACCAGCTGCCCCAGTCTACATGTTGCCTTCCTCACCAAACGTTTTTGCAATGTGAACATATTCCCACTGTTTTAACACGCAATTACCTGAATTCATTCATCTGGTCTCTCCCTCTAGTGAAGCCTTCATACTCAGCACCTCCCCCTCACTGTCACTGTCACTGTCTATGTATATGGCTCTCCCCCACTGTCTCATTTTTCTCCCACTGATTTACAGTATATCCCACTGCCAATGTCACCTCTCTCAATTACACTGCCTGTTTTTGTCTTTCTTTGATAAGCTCACTGACTCCACAACTCCTTAACAGCTCAAAAATAATTCTGGGGCATCCAAGTTAGTTGTTTTTCCTTATACACTAGAGTGTAAGACCTCAGACCAAAATTTTCTCTCTCCCACACTTATGTGTTCATGTATACCAAGAAGCTGATTTATGGTGTCCCTAAGTCTTCCTTTTTGTCTACACAGGCTCCTATCTCTTTTCCTCCCACTGAGTCTATCTTCACAAATCTCGCCTCCTCTTTTACTAACACTGTCTCACTGACTATCACTATCTCATTTACCTTTCTTTTTAAAGAAATTTCCATGATTTGAATATTACTTGTTCATTTGTTTACACAGTCATGATTTCAGCTTTATACCCATTCTGAAGATCATGTTGAAATATTAAGATTGTTTGACCAGTCTGTGAGTTACCGAAAAAATATATTTTTGGTCTTGTAAGGTGTGTTCTATTGCAGGATATGAGTATGTGTGGAAGATATGTGATGTGGCTGATATTGTGCACAGTTGAAAACTACAAATGGGTCTATGAAGTTAGAAACATGTTTTTTTTTCAATAAGAGAACAACACAGCATGACATACATATTAACATTTCAACAGGCATTCAAGAATGGCTATGAAGCCAATGGCATTATTGTGCAAAATAAAAGCACACTCTTAAGTCAATTGATGGAAATTGGTTTTAAAACATCCCCCACCCCCGCAATTGTGTCCCTCATGCTCATTCCCTCATTGTGGAGCATTTGAATGCAATGGAGAAGGTTCAACAATGAAGAGTATGAGAACCACAAGCCAAATCAGAAAAATTACTGGTTGGCATTATGTGCATCATCCACTTGCTTGTCATCGATTAGTGTGTGAACACCACTGATCATTCCTATCTTGCACCATTACTGATGATTAGAAAATGTGTCTTTGTGCTAATGTAAGGGAAGGAATAGAATGGAATGCTTTTGTCTAAACAAGGCAGCAATGCTACAAAAACCACGTGATTTCTACTGTTGTGGATTCAGAAAGTTACCCCAACATTGGCAGACTGCAGTGATTAGTGGAGCAGATTATATTATTTATGACGACTTAAGTCTCCATTGTGTATAGTGTGTGTTTTTTGAACTTACAGAAAACATTACAGTCTTATGCACCAGCCTAAGATGTTCTGTTTGTCATGAAAGAGTTACTATGGAAATAAGCAGTGAAAGGTTAAGCCTTGAATAACATTTGCCACACTCTGTCCCGTTCTCAATCAGATAGATTTTCTTAAACCTGCAGGACAACTGTGTGAGGAGTTGTGGTGGACAGATTGAGTGAGAATGTCAGTGAAGGGATGGGGTGGCACAGGATGTAATATAGGAGGCACAGGGACTGATACGGGGATATGGACGGAGCTATGCTTGAGGAAGGGCAGCACACGGGTAATGAGTAATGAGGGAAGGAGTATTGTGGAACTTAAGGATGAGTTAAGGGGAACTCCCATATGTTTAAATTAGGGAAGCTGATATGGGAGTGGACGGGGTGACAGAATTGGAGATGGGTATCGAGAATGCAGTACACAGGTTGTGAAGCTACAACCAAGTCAGGCATTTTGTACTCAGTAGCATATTGTCAATGCGTAGTCAATAACCCTCTTGGCAGGCGAGGGATAACTGAGGCACCCAGGCTATTTCACACGTCACATCAGTGAGGTTGCAAAATACTGCTTCAGGAGAGAAGAAGGATTACAGGGACAATATTCTTCATTTTGAGACATGATGATGAGGTTTCAAATCACTGGACATGAATGTGGTTAACTTGATCCAGTCCCCAATAAGATTGGCAATTTTTCTCTTTAAGAAGCTCAACTATGCTGAGTGATTGTCTTATACATAAATATATTTATCTCAAGGTGATTATTTTAATATGAGCCACGACTACGGAATAAGGGGACTGTGATCTTAACATTACTACTTATCATAGTGTGCCAATTTGTAATGTTAGCTCACCTTTACAATGACTTATTTTAAAATCTCAATTTGGTACTTAGAAATTTGTCTTCTTTCTCTTTCATCACATTTCCCTCACAATCTACCACCGCATACATTTTAAACACAACTGCACATTTGTGACCAATCTTTTGTAGTTACAAAGGCACTGCCAATTTTCAGTATGAATTATGTACCATGTAATTAACATCCAGTGTCAAATTCAAGTATAAAATTTTGAACAACTGTTTCACTGAAATGCTTTAGCAAGAAAAATATGGAAAAAAATACCACATAAGAAAATATTAAAGTGATAACTTTAACATGTAATTAAGCTACTGAATAAAGCAAAAATCTCACCTGCCAGTACCTCCTCTGGGTGTACCTCTTCCTGCTCCTGCAAAAAAAAATTAAAAAGCTGAATAACTTTACATTAACTGAATTTAAGCATAAATCAAACACCTTCAAATGTGTCAGTGGTATGTTATCTCACTGCACATGCTCATCTCAGTGTTAGTAAGTTGGTAAATTATATAATGACAGATTATGAATCAGGTGCAGTGACAAGTAGATACATGTGAAATTTTATTAAAGTGCAATTGACGAAAACTGCATAATAATACAAATGAAGAATCACAAAATATTTCTATTTCAATTGAGCATAACTGTCTGAATTCACTAGAGCTGCCAGCTGCCACATACAGCAACTGTCACAGTGCAGGACAAAGAAGGTGCCCACAAACCACAAGTCAACATGGTGGGAATGTAGACTACAGTTGCTAGATTCATGAAGGCTGGTGTAAGGATAATGCCAGTGACTGAAATAGAAGCACAGCATGGTTTGCTGGAATGAACACCCCTCAACTATGACCTGGTGGAGTAGTCTAAAGCAGCATCGAAGGGTTGGGTTGTTTGGGGAAGGAGACCAGACAGCAAGCTCATCAGTCTCATCAGATTAGGGAAGGATGGGGAAGTAAGTCGGCCGTGCCCTTTGAGAGGAACCATCCCATCATGGAAGGGGAAATGAATAACAGACCATTATAAAATTACAGATTATAGAGATAGTGATAGGGTCCATTATGATTGTATCTGCTGCTACCAGGGCAGAAATTTGAAAATGATTCTTGGTCCCAAAGAGCCACCTGAGGTTGGCCCACACAACAGAAGAGGGAGTGGAACAGTTAAAAGAACTAGTTAATTTAATCCAACCAATTTCTTGCTATCCTGAAGGGTGTGATGACACTGTTCAAGCAACAGTTTGCAATGTCTGCAGTTTTCTTTCATAGAATGTTAAAAACATGTAGAGCACATCTCTGCATATGAGTTGAGTCACAACATGGCTCAGTCAAACAAGGGTCTGGGACACAGCACGGTAAAGATGAAGTGCGAGACTGGAACATTGTGTGGTGGTAATGATAGAATTTTTAAGATTTTCTACTTGGGCATCAGAACTGGGGAAACAATGTTTCCTGAAGGGTGCCAGGGAACAGCAAATCTCTAGAAATCCTTAGAAAGCTGCCATTTGGGTGGGCACGTAGGTGGGGTAGGAGTCAGAAAATGGATAGCTAATGGGAAATGGTCGCTTGAGTGCATAACAAAGACAATGATGAGATGATGGGTAAATTGGGCAGTGCACGAGAGGTCCAGATGGGGGTAGGAGTGCATGGAGTGTGAAAGGCAGGTGGGTACTCCAACAATAAAGCAAATGAGGTTATGGTGACTGAGAAAGTCAGCCAAGAGGCACCTCTCCAACAGGTTCTGGGAGAGTCCCAAAGGGAATGGTGTGCATTACAGTCAACGAGCAGCCAAAAGGGGTGAGGGAGTTGGCCAGTAAGCATGAAGAAGACTGTTCAGTGACACAGAATGACTGAGGTATGCAATCAGTACATATGGAAAAGTTTACGATTGGAAGTAAAATGCAGACTGGAATAGCTTGAATCTGGGTTTCCAAGAAGACTATGAACATCATCCTTGATGAGCAGCATCACTCCACCCAATTACATTGAATCGGTCCTTGGATGATGCTGTGAGGTTGGGGGGATGTCACAGTAGACTGGAAATACACGCGAGAGCTCAAAGCAGGTCATGAGGATTCAATTTTGTTTCCTGGAGGCAGAGAACAAGCAGAGGCTGTGATTACAAGAGCAGCCATAAATCCTCTTTATTGGATCAAAGGCAGCAAACATTCCATTGGTGGATTGTCATGATTAGGAGAGGCGAGAAGGGAAAAATGCAGGGGTGTCACCTTTATGACTATTGAGTGGCAGCTTTTGAAGGCTCACTGCTACAGGGCAGAAGGGCTGGAGAATCAGCCTCTGTAAGATCTACAGAGGTGTTGGCATTCTCATTCTGTCTGTCCTTGAGGTCCAGAGCAGAAAGATGCCCGGAGATGCATACCAGCTACAAGGTGTTCAGTCAGCAAAGGGTATCATGTGGCCACACCATCAAGGAGGAACTGTGAGCCAATACAGAAGCACATTGTTTGCCTTTGTTTGATTTCTTGGATCCTTTCTGGTTGGCATAGGAAGACTGAAATGTTTGTTGGCTGAAGGGACATAGAAAGTCTTTGTGGGAGTATTCATTCCATCCCTCCTGGGCTTTCAGTTGTGTAGCAGGTGACTTTGTCCCATGAGACAAAAGTTTGAGGCTTCTTGCACAGCTGGAGAGGAGGAGGAGTAGGAGGAGGAGGAGGACGACGACGATGACACAGCTGCTATGACACTGGGTGATTTAACAACCACAGTGCTGTATTTCACATCACACATCTGGGTGTCCACATCCTTCATGGAGTGAGATGTAGCACCAATGGTACTGTAACTGCCTGATGGTAGAACACAGGGTCACTGACTAGCCAACAATTTGCGAGTGATCTGGTAAGGCATCTTTTTCCTTGACCCAGATCTCCTGGACACCCAGTCATTGAGATACACGAGACAATCTTGGAAGGAGGTGGCATGATCACCATTGCAACTTGTGCAGCAGAGAGGCCAAGGTAGCCAGGTGACACAGTTGGCTGGGCGTCGCCATGACATTTGACTGTGGTCATAATGATGACACTGGTAGCAGTGCATTGGGTTTGGTGGTGTGCCATTTATGCAGACAGTTACTGCTTGTTTTTCCTGCCCTCCTAGAATGCAGTACAGTGGTTGGCTGCGGCCTAGCATTTAGATCACATGACGTGTTTCACAGGTTGCCCACCACTGAAGGGATACGTAATGTTTCTAGCTGGACTTCAGTAGGTGGAGTTGGTGGGGGGAGGACGTGTGGGATGTGTCTGCATCTAGATCTATTAGAAGGGTATGAGATAGGAGCTGCTGAAAAACACACAGTATTTGCGTGTTACAGAATATCAGTGAGTGCCCCGACCAACAAAAAGCATAAAATTGCACAGTGGGTACCAGCAATCAAACTCTGTTATATACACTGGTGCATGACATACAATAAATTGTTCCTTGAGAGATTGAATACCTAGCACGAATTTCGTATAACTCCAGACTTGCAGTACCTGAAAGAGCCTGCACAATATGTCATCGAAATATTGTGCATAAAATGTTGAAAACTCAGCAGGACTCCTGGAATCACAGAACTAAACACTGACAAGGCTTCTCCATTAGACATTTTGAAGTACGGGCTCAGAGATGTTTATCTAAATATCAAAATTTTCATGCAATATTTACGACACTCCTACTTGGCCTGGACAAGAGGAGGGGTCAGGCTTTGGCAGTTCTGCCAAGGCTGCCAGACTACATTGATATGCAGGTCTGTAAATGAAGAACCACCACAGAAATTCAAGGCCTTTTAGAATTTCCACAAATGTAACTGAACGTAATTTAAGAAGGAGACGAACTGCTAATGGACCTCCTCAGACAAATGACAATTTTCCAAATGATGGAGGGAGATATTTTTATTGTAACTACTACAATGTTGAAACCAAACTGGCCTCAAACTGCCCAGTGATTTCTTAACATATTCAGAGAAACAGCACATGTAACGAATGTTTTGTCAATTCTGTGGCTCAAAGAAAATGTTTTTCACCTGTCTGCCATATATTTTTCTGTGCTCATTAAGGGCTTGAAGCCAAAATCATGATAGCAATGAAATAAACAGAAAGTAAAGAAATTCATAAATCAAGTAGGATATCACCTACCTCACAGAAGAACCAACACATTTGAGGTCAATCATTTTGTGTCAAAGCTCTCTTGAAATTGATGTCAACCCACCTTAGCAAGCTCCCAAGGGAAGCTAAAACATGGATATCTCGCAACAAAATGTCAGAAAAAAATCAGTTAGGTCATGTACCTATTTCACAAAGAAGTACAATGGAAGTTATGAATTTGAAAGTAGTAAGGAAAGGTGAGTTTGAAGTAAAACTTCTGTCTAACAAAGAACAAAGAAACTCACAAAGGTTACTAAAACATAATGCAGATAGACTCACTAACCAAGGAATCAGGTAAAGGCTATCAACATGAAATTAAAGTGACTAAGCATGGCAGCTTGCAAAAAGATATTCACAGCACCAAAAATAATTCAATAATAAAAAATAAAGGTAAAATGTGGTGGAATGAAATATGCAAAGAAACCATACCAGAGAGGGATAAAAGATGAATAAGGCAAAAATGCTGAAAGAAAATTCTAGATCATGATCAATCTAAACAACAAATAAAGAAAACTACCAGATTAATCAGAAATACCAAATAAACCTTTGAGAAAGAGAAACTTTTGCAAATAGACAAAAATAAATCCCCTGTTTTTTATCAAACTGTGAAGAACAAATTGAAGAGGTTTCAAACCGCAAATATGTTTCTAAAATAAAAATGGCCAAATTGGGTTAAATAATGCTTTCAAGATTTTTCATGAATTTCAAATCTCAGTTAGTAATGAAAATTTTGAAGAAGATTTACCACAAGCTATGCAACAAACTGAAAAAGGAATTAACACCCTCAGAAATAAGAAAGATTGTGGAGAAGATTGTATTTTAGCTGAACTTTTGATGTGGTCCCTGCCAAATAAGGCAAATTAGCTAAATTTACTCTTTGATGAAATCTGAAAAACAGAAAAAAAAATATCCCAGAGGAGTGGAAAGTTACCTTGATACATCCACTGCATAAGAAAGATAATAAACAGTTGGAAACAACTACATAGTAACCTCTCTACTGTCAGTAGCAGCTAAGTATTTTCCAAAATTTTATCAAGCAGAATAAAAAACAACACTAGACAGCTTGCTTTAGATGAAGGGAAGGTCATGATCAGATCAAATATTTAATCTCATGTAACTAATTCATCACCAATTACTAAATTCAAAGGATAATGTATTATGTTTGTGGATAACAAGAAGGTTTTTGATTATGTTGACAGAAAAACTACAGATAAAATAATTTGAGGATTTGGTATAAGGTCTAAACTGACAAACCTAATCCATGAAACACTTACAGATACCACTCTGTTAAGTAAACCTTATGGGAGAAATTTCACAGCCTTCAAAATAAAAACACATGTACCACAAGGTGATGGCCTGTACCCATCCTTTTTAATACTGTATTAGGGAAAATTGTAAGAATGTATTGAACTCAGCATTTTTCCAATAAGATTAGGAGGAGGAAGAAAAAAGGTCGAAATCAATTTGGAGGTGATTTTGTATTACCTGCCGAAAATGTGGCATCTGCTGTAACACAAACAAATTTCCTGGTGGAAATAGCCAGTAGAAGTGCTTAAGGATTTCTACAGCATGAGGGGGGAGGAGGGGGGGTATGTTAAGAATGCTAGGAAATCCTTTAAAACCGATGTGGTCCAAATAGATAGGTTCACTGTTAAGTTGACACATTGTTGTCGCTCTAACCAACACAGGTTCCACGTCTCAAACTTGGCTCTGGACTGACTGTCTCAGGACCAGAAATCAGGCCCTTATACATTATCACAATGATAGGTGCTGAAACTACACATTGTTTGAAGTTTAATTTACAGAAATTACAATTAAATCTTAACTCGTTAAATTGACTGATTACATCAAAAAATTCCATCTTTTTAACAGTTTCTTCTACTACAAGAGTTAGACAGAATTATTTGTTTAAATAATCAAATTGACAAATTTATGTATGCAAACAATACTTTGGACAAAGCTATTAATTAGTTTGGGATTAAATAACAGATAATTTTGCTAACATGTTTCTGAATAGAGCCAAATAGATACTTTAAGATTACTAGTATTTTGTCTCCCAAATGTTTATAATTAGTACAGAATTTAGATTTGTTTATACATCAACAACAGAAATTAAGTTATGAAAGAATTACTGATTTCACCTAATAATGGAAGATACTGACAAGGAATAGTCAAAATAAACTGGGAATTCAATTACATACATAAAATTAAGCACAAAATTTGATCTGATGTTAAGTTCCTTAAAACTGAGGACCAACGTTTCTCTCTTATGAAAATGCAGATTATATTGACATATGTTAATAGTACTTAATTCAAAAGTGACAAAATGAATTTTAAGGAGGCAGATGGCAAAACAAGAGTGGGAGTAAAACTATTCCAGCTTGCTTCATCACAAACACAAGACAGTAGATTTACAAATAAGATTTTAAAATAGCTGTGGGATAAGCAGTACAGAAATAGCTGGGTCAGTGAAGTAAAAAAAAAAAAAAAAGAAGTTTTAGAAAGAAACTATATAAGGACAGAAGATGCTAACAGAGAAATCTTTCAGGAAGAAGTTTTGAAAATCAAATTACTCCGAGGCAGGGTAGCTAAAAAGACTGGTTCAAAATGGTCTGCAAAGAGACAGAATATAGTGAACAAATGAAATCATAATGGAAGAAAAGGAAACAACAAACTGTGAGGATCTAAAATTGGAATGTGTTCCTCAGATGAACTATTCACAGGAGAAAAAATAAATAAATAAAAAGGTTATCCATGAACTTTATACAAACAGGCTTTTTCTGTTTGTCAGTCACTGTTTTCTTTTCATTTCAAATAACATATTTCTGTCACAAGATGTCCTGTGTGTATTCCAGAAAGCCAAAAAGTTATAAAAGTAAGAAGATTATAGGCGATAAGAAATTTGCACTGTGCCAAATTTGTTCAAGAAAAGTTCTGTGCCATACTGGAATGAAACAGCATGCATATGCAGTCAAAATCTGCACACCAAGCAGGAAGAAACGTTCTTTAAGCCAGGGGAGGTGCAATTTTGGAATTAAGCAGAAGTATCATTCTGGGCACCGTAATAGGAGAGCATCTGCAGCATATGTGAAAAGTAGCAAAGATGAACTTAGCACAAGAAGGGAACAAATGGATACACCATACTTAATAGGGCTCTGTGAAGTTTATGTCTATGTGCTGGAGGGACTTTATATTTAGGCTCATCAGATAAAAAGTCCAGGGAAACTGCTGATTTGATAAAGTTATTTAACACATCACAATGACTACAGAATTTAAGACATTTTTGGCCTTACCTCTGTTTGACCTACACAGCTCTCTCTATCACCATCTAGTGGAACAAAGGGAAGATACTTTTTCAATGTTCTTAGAATTTACCTAACTTTCACCTGCAATAAAAATAGGAACTTGGAAAAACTGTCTCTTAAATGAGTAATGATGCTTTTTCTGCTGCCAACCTTGAGGGATTTCAATAGTTCCCAGGAGCTTGCTTTGTCTGCATCCATGCACAGCCTAAAGTCACACTGGTACTGGTATAAATATCCATAGAATTTAAGAAGTATCAGTTCACCCTCCCATTTCCTTTGAATAGTTTGCACATTCCAATGTCCTGAGGATGAGGGTACTGAATAGGTTTCAAGCCTAACCATATTCAACCCATGGGAGAGAACATCTTCTCAACATACATCATTAAAAACTTTAAAAATGCATATTTTACTGTAATTGCTGGGATATTTCGGATGTTCTCAACGTATTGTGAGAAAATTTAGTGCACCATTGGGCATCCACTCACTGGAGGGAATATGTAACAACATGAGACTCAAAACGCTTCTCGAATTTTCATGGATCATCCTCCTGCTGTTCAATCACCAATGCAAAACTGTCATCTGTACTAGTATAATGTTTAATGAACAAAGTTTATGGCTCCATGTTTATATATTTACATGTTATCTTTGGGAGCGAATTCAGCTGTCACAAAACACATCCATTGAGGCCAACATACCTCGTAAGAGTGGTGTGTGTTTTCTGTAATATATCTATTGTTCCTAATTTATATAAATGGTATGCCCTCTGCTTGCTGATGACACTAGCGTGGTAGGAAAGAATGTTTTGTGTAATGTTGGTATTGTTTCAAGTAATGCAGTTTGAGATATAGGTTCATGGCTTGTAGAAAATAAACTAATGCTAAATCACAGCAAGAATAAGTTTTTACAATTTCTAACAAAAAATTCAACAAAACCAGCCATTTTAATTTCACAGAATGGCTGTACAATTAGTGAAACATAACAGTTCAGATTTCTATATGTTCAGATGGATAGTGAACTGTTGTGGAAAACTCGTGTTCAGGATCTTGTTCAAAGACTTAATGCTGGCATTTTTACTATTTGAATGGTATATGAAGTAAATGACAGTGTGACACAAAAATTAGTCTACTTTGTTTATTATCATTCGCTTATGAGGTATGGTGGTATATTTTGGGGTAATTCTTCCATTTCCCAAAGGATGTTTCGGCTCAGAAATGGGTGGTTCAGGCATTAAGTTGTATAAGCTCGTGTAACTCCTGCTGAACCCTGTTAATTAGTCTGGGTAATCTGACATAGGCCTCTCAATAAACACACATTCTTTGCTGTCATTTCCTGTTAACAGTGTCAGTTTACTCCCAAGAATTAGCAGCTTTCACTCAGTTAACACTAGGAAGAAATCCAATCTGCCTATGGGGCACACTTTCTTGACTCTTGAGCAGAAAGGCGTGCAGTACACTGCGGCATCCATTTGCAGTAAGTTACCACAGGAATTCAAACCTCTTAGCAGTAATCCATGTAGTTTCAAATCAAAATTGAAGAGTTTCCTATCGTGTTGAGGATTTCCTTGAAAAATTAAGCTGATTCCTGTGTTACATTCTTGATTGCATTTACATAAACTTATAGCTCCTCTTTTTTGGTTTCTTAAACATTTTATTTTATCTGGCATATTCCATGACCTTTAAGATTTGTACCAAATATTGGTCCTAGAAAACAAGGTGTATGAAAATTAAAGCACTTACTGGACGAAAGACTGTTTGCCATGGTCAATGCAAGATCTGAAACACCATCACAAGAGTTGTCATTTGATTTTGTTTCAGGTACCAAGACCTATCTTAATATCACTGACAGCAAATCCTGAAGGACAAAAGTAGCTAAACAGTTACTTTTACATCACACTGCACAATTTGTGACACATGTGTTTAAGTACATTAAGGTAGTTCCATTGAATTACTAACCAACACGTGTCAAACACAACAACCACTAAGACAAGTAGATCTCTCGAAGTAGTCTCTTGGTACTTATTTAGCAACCAGGAAAGTATTTTCAGAAGACTTCAGGAAGTTTGTCATGCCATGATTATGTGGAGGAGAATGAGTCACTTATCATTTGTGTTTATGATATTTGCTCAAAAATGAGGAGAACTCACTTCCAAACAGCAATAAGTAAGTATTTTAGACAACAGTAAGTGGTAGTTGTCATTCTGAAAGAATATTAATTGTCATATTTAATGAGTAACAACTACGATATGACCTATTGATTTGGTAAATTGTTTACCTCACCATGTCTATAGTACTGATGAATAGTGGTCACCACCATAAAGTCTTTTTTTAGTTCAAATGGTGGCTTTAAACTTTTATACACTTTAGGAGCTTTCTGTGCTGCACATGAGAACTGGTGCAGATTGATGTAGGATTTCTGGAGGGTGAGATGACAATAGTTGCTTTGTCATTCTTAAAAGTACATGATGATTTGAGTGGTTTACTCCATACTGATGATATCTCTCCTTGGGTTGATTCCTTGCTGTTTCATTCTGGTTCAGCATTGTGGATTCCCCCTAAATCTGTGAGCACCGTGACAACTACCATTACACAGGAGAACAAAGATGAAGTTGAGCTGTCGTTAAGATTCTGCATAATAACCAATGACACACGACTTGACATTAATTATTAAAGAGAGTTACTTGTTTTAAATTAAGAGCCAGTATATGATTGGTCTTTGAGAAATGTTTTGGATCATACAGCAAATAATTTAGACTTGAGATAGCATTTCAATTTCCATTGTAAAAGAAGTTGTGATGTTTGTGGTGTCAGGAAACAAACTGGCATGGGAGATGTAATGAGAATGAAATGGAAATGAATAGGATATGAAGGAAGTAGTTTTTATTTTATTTAAGTAAGTGTGTAGAGTGCATGGCAGTACAGTAGAGGAGGAAGTATTGTAATGGCTAAAAGCCCAAATGTAATGAACTTTGTGAGCACCTGAAAGGAGGCCAGGAAGTAGTGTGGTGTTAATTACAGGCCACAAAATTGAACTTTCTGCTACTGGTGAAACATACCATGGCTCCATCAGTTGTACCGGTGCTCTTTCCACTTTCACTCTCCTCAGCAATAGGAGATAGAACGCTTTGAATTGTACCTGATTGACAGAAAACATTTTGAGTTAATATAAAAAACTCTATCTGCAAAAGTAAAACAAATAATTGATTAACTAATAGTGTTTCAACATGGCATGATAAAGAACAGAATCAATTATTTCAGTCTTGTAGAGTGCCTACTAATCAGTGAATAAATGAGCATCTAATCTACTCAATTATGTACAACAGTGAACATTAATAAAACCCTGTCTTTCTGGAACTCAGTTAGTGAAGTTGCAGGCTGCTACCTGAAGACAATCAGGGGAAAATAAACTTTCATTGTCAACACTTCACATAATTGCCGATCAAAATTTAAAATGCTGTAATAATCTGCTACTTAAAACATATAATCTTATGTTACATGGTTAACACACTGTGGCAAGTTTAATAGTTAGGAACTGTGTCTATGCCTGTGTATGCAGCTTCACTCATTGCAGGCATATACCAACTTTATATTCATCTGGTATTTGACAATGAGAGCACTTAGTGACTTCCAAAAAACTTCACCCATAATTTCAAATTATCATGAATTTTTCTCAGAGAGAGCCCACAGAAATCAATAGCAAAAATGCTTACCAATTACTATATTTTCATTGTTCTACATTAAAATTGCCACATCACATGCATACAATGTAACACGCCTTTCTTTACTTACAGATGGGTACAAGTAGCCAGGAGAATGAGTGGCAGATGAGGTGGGGTACTTCTCAGGAGGATTCTTTGTAGAGGTGAGTCAGAAAGGAAAGATGATGAGTATGGCAACAGAATGGAGAAGGAGACATAATAGGAATGAGGTTGAAATGTGTGGTGTAGCATCTGGCTGGTGCTTCACAATCCCGCCTTATGCCCCACAATGGAGGGCTTTCAGTTGCTGGCATGCTAACAGGGCTGAAACTGAAACTCACACTCAGTGCAGCTCATCTTTCCCACGACAGCCACTGCATAGTTTCCACATTTGAGCCATGTGACACTGGGCTTTACAGCATTTCTCCATTGCACAGACTTTGTAGGTCAATTCACAGTGGCTCACTTGCCATTCAAAGTTCCAGACTCGATATCAACTATCTGCTTCTGAGTGCCATGACTATATTAATAAGAATGCAGCCCACAATATTGGCATTGCCAGTCCAACCTACACTGTAGGTGCCTACAGGAGTGTTTGTGACTTATTACAGACAGAGGGCTCAAGTGAAAGCTTAGAGAATAGTTTTCATATTAGCGACATCTTTTAGTGGATCAGGGCATTCTCTACCTTGCCTTCACCAGAGAGCTGTTTCATTTGCTGCATGTTGGCATGTGCAATCTGTGTCGCAATGAAAGACTATTCATTTTGGCTATTCAGGAACATCTCTCTTTCTGGCTTTTTTTTATTACTTTTTTGTCTCTGGAAACTTCTTACCAGTGTCTTGTGTTTCATTAGGTAGAGTTCATCTCTGTGTTCAAGTGCTTCTTGACAGTGGTTGAATGGTTTTGCTCTATGTTCAAAAAACATTCTTCACATTTCCTTTGGGTTGCAGATGACTCTGCACAATTGTTCTCCCATGTTCTGTGATTATTTGCCTTATAATTACTTGTTCTAACTTGTCTCTATCTTGTGTCACTTCATTCCTTCATTCTCATGTTTTTCTGCCTGCACCGTTCCACCACACCGTTCCTCCCTAATGATGTCCTAGCCATTTCCTGTATTTTTCTTCCAGGTCTGTGCCTCCTGGATGGCATTGCTATCTCCTCCATGGGGATGAGAGTTGTCATATTTTTGCTGTTGTTACAGTATCAATTTTTCCTCTGAGTGCAACATCATTGGAATCTAGGACATCACCAGCATAGCTTGCAGTGCTCAACTTACACCTTACAGAGTAGGTCTCATATTAGTGAGAACCTGAAAGTGTATCAGGACTGTTTTTAGGTTGCTTTCACTGGAAATCTGTTGCACTTGCCCAACATCATCATGCGTCTTCTTTGTAGCAATGAGGTTCTTATGTTTGTAACAAACTCAGCACATTTCTCTCCTTGTGCATAGATCATCCACAATAGGTGAGATGTATGACCACGAGTGTGGGTGGTAGACGGAGCAAGGGAGTTCCCTGCTGGACTCCCTGTAAAGAGGTGAGGCAGGAACACAAACAGATTGGTCTGGGAACAGACTGTAGTGAAAGTCCTGATGGGAAATATTTTATGAGCAAGGCACTGGCACCAGAGATAAATCAAGAGAACAAGATGTTAAGATAAGTTTAGTGTTTAGTAAGTAATTACATTTACTCTACATTCTATCTCAATGAGTATTTTTTCTGTATCACCAATAATTCCTGACTATGCTATGTTTCATGTCAAACTTTCTGTAAGATAAAAATTAAATTGAATTAGTATAACAACAAAAAATAATCCATTTTTACAACATAATGTAATTGGATAGGAAAAAAATCTACTCACCAAGCAGTTTTGTTTTGTTTGTTTCATTTGGCTTTAGGACACAAAAAACAACTGGGGTCATACGCACCCAAGTCAAGACTATAGACCACGAACACAGAGAGGAGTTAAACAACTTCACATCTGTCCCAATTGACAGAATAGGAGACAGCTAAAACCAGGCACATGGAAACAAGGCAAAAAAAAAACCATACAGAAATGGAGGTCCAAAACTAAAAATTAATTGGCCTTCGTCATAGTGCTTCGGCGGATGAAAAGTAAAACGCAGTTGACAGCTCTCGCATCATTCTCTAAAATGGCTGATAAATCAGATGGCAAACCCAGGCTGGAATGTAAATTGTTAAAAAGGGCATTCCAGCAGGAAGTGGTGGACAGTTAAATTTTGGGGGTGATGAGTACAAAGTGGTGGGGTAGCTCCACTTAGCAAATGACAATGGCTAAAAAGGCTGTGCCCAATATGCAGCCCAATTAAAATAATCTCCACCTGGTGGGAGGCACTCATTCAAGGCACTGGCAGAGGCTTAATAAGCCAAAGCTTATTCTTGTGAAGGGAGGAACACTGACGATGCCAAAGGGACAGCACCTCCTGACAGGTGGCAATACAGAGATCATTGGAAAGAATATAGGTAATTGCAGGCTGAGGTACAAGGACTGCAACCTTGGCAGCAGCATCAGCAGCCTTGTTTCCTGGCAGACTGACATGACCAGGGACCCACAGGAACATGATACTGGTTCCACCAATAGTGAGCAAGTGACAATTTACCTGGAACTGCTGCACTAAGAGATGAGCAGTGTACAGTGCACATAGACTTTGGAAGGCAGTGAGTGAGTCTGAGTGAAGGACACAATTGTGAAGGCTGTGTCCCCTATGTACTCCGTGGCCTGATACAAGGCGAAAAGTTTGGCTGTAAATACTGAGGAGTGTGCCGGCAGCCGATATCAAAAGACATGGGTGCCAATGACGAAGGCATACCTGACCCCATGATTAGTCTGAGACCCATCAGTGTATACAAAAGTACTATAGTGACATTCCATTCAAAGATCATGAAACTGAAGGCAACAGATCAAGGCTGGAGTAGTGTTCTTTGGAAATGAAGGAAGGCCAAGATTAACATGGGCCACTTTGCAAAGGAAAGGTGATGAACAGTTCATACCCACTAGGAAAGTTGCCGGTAGTGTGAAGTTAAATCGCCATAGCATGCGGCGAAAGTGGACTCCAGGAGGTAACAGAAGAGGGACGAGTCCCGTACTGATGATCAAAGGTATCATTGAAGAAGGATGCATAGGCAGAGTGGCCATGCTTGGCAGACAAATGGCATGCATAATTGCTGAGGAGAAAGTAATGACAGTAGGACAGTTGTAGTTCAACAGTGTCAGCATACAGACCCTAAACTGGGCTGGTGTAAAAGGTGTCCTTGGCCAAACAGACGCCACGATGGTGGATAGTGTTGAGACAGCATAAGAGGGATGGGTGTGCAAACTCCTAAACAAAGCACCCATAGTCGAGTTTCGAATGGACAAGGGTCCGAAACAAACTGAGGAGAGTGGTTTGATCGGCACCCCACGAAGTATCATTGAGGACATGTAGGAGATTGGGGAACCTCGTACAGCTGCGGGCTGCCAGGTAAGACACATGGGAGGATCAATAGAGTTTCCTATTGATCAGGAGCCCCAAAAATTTCATAGTTTCAATGAATGGAAGAGCAACAGGACGAAGGTGTAGAGATGGTGGGAGAAATCATTTTTGCCACCAGAAATTCATACAGATGGTTTTATCAGGGGGAAAAGCGTAAGCCATTGTCAATGCTCCAGTAGTAAAGACTATCAAGACAGTGCTGAAGACACTGCTCAGTGAGACAGGTCTATGGAGAACTGCAATAGATGGCAAAGTCATCTACAAAAAGAGAACCGGAGATGCCTGGCAGGATACGGGCCATTGCAGGGTTAATGGCGATAAGAAAGAGGATGACACTCAGGGTGGAATCCTGAGGCACACCATTTTTCTGGATAAAGATGTCCAACAAGGCAGAACCCACATGCAACTTGAAAACTCAGTCTTGCAAAAATACCTGAAGAAATCAGGGTTGGTGCCTACGGAGGATACCAGTTCTCTAGCAGGTGTTTTAGGCCTTCTCCAAATCAAAAAACACAGCCCAGTCTAGGATTTTCACAGAAAACCATTCATAAAATGGGTGGACAACGTAATGAGATGGTCAACTGCAGAACGCCACACTCTAAATCCACACTGAGCATCCATCAGTAAATTGTGAGATTCAAGCCACCACACCAGCCAGTCATGAATCATACAAATTCCATCACCTTGCAAATGCATCTGGTAAGATATATGGGGGTGTTGGTGGGTGGGGGGGGGGGGGTAGCCAGAAGGGAGGTTTTTAGTGGAAAGCACTTGCCCACAAGAGAAAGGTGCTGCAACATCTGAATGTGGATGGTGTCTGGCCCTGAAGCGGAGGATCAGGATGAGCTGAGAGTATGATCTAGCTCTGTCATAGTGAAGACAGGTTTGTAGCACTCACGATTCAGAGAAGGGAAGGGTCTCACCCGAGCCCCCTTCACTTGTTTCTGATGGAGGAAGGTAGGGTGGTGGCAGGAAGAGCTGGAAACTTCTGCAAAATGGCATCCGAAGGTGTTGAAGATAGCAATAGCGTCCACAATGAGATCATCAGCTACTGTCAAACCAGAAAACTGGGAATGGATCTTTGTTCCAGAGAGCCGTCTGATGTTGGCCCACATGACACAGCAATGTGTGGTACTGATAAAAGAACTAGTGAATGAAATCCAGCTAGCTCTTTTGCTATCCTGAAGAACAAGATGACTCTATGCACGCATGTTTTTGTAATGAATGAAGTTTTCCAGACTAGGGTGGGGGTTAAAAATGTGGAGAGCACATCTACATGTGCAAATTGCATCGCAGCATGCCTCAGTCCATTAAGGGACTGGGACACGACATGGTAGAGAGGAAGTGTAGGGGATGGAACGTTCTTCAACAGTAAGGATAACATTTCCCAGTAAGGATAACATATCCCACAAATGTGGGATATTCGACCTAGTCATCACAACTGGGAAATCTCATTCCTTGAAGGTCGCCAGGGAGGAAGGGAGGAGTAAAGCTGGCAGTTAGCCCTAGAAAGCTGTGATGGGCAAGCTGGGCAGTGTAGAAGGATAGGTCCAAATGGGAATAGGTGTGCGAGGAGTTGGACAGGGAAGTGGGTGCTCCAGTATTAAGGCACAGGAGAGGTTAAGTTCGTTAAGCAGGTCAGTCAAGATGGCACCTCTCTGACAGGTCCTGGGGGAACCCCAAAAGGGATGATTTGCATTAAAGTCACCAAGCAGCAAAAATGGGGAAGGTAGCAGCCAATAGTGACATACCCTATCATGTATTTAAGTGCCTGCCTATCACTCAATGAAGCAGTCCGATATTTGCCTAAGTCTCTCGATATCTGGCTTACAGACATCACGTTTACTTGGCTTACTTCCATGTACCAGTGAACATTGTTGATTTTGTGAGGTTTTCACTTGTGACCCCGTTGCTTATTGCTTGTTGTTCTTGGTGTCATTCTCTGTCATCTGTCGTCATGCTTGTCCTTCCTGTCCCATTCCTCCATTTTGTTTGTTCACGGGCTGCTCCCTTTCAGTTCCACCGCACTTTCCTTCACGGCCAATGCCACAACCACCCTCGTGAGTTGTTGTGACCCAGCCAACAGAGGCCAGTTCTGTTGGGACTCCTCTTTGCCTGATAGGTCTATGGCATCTGCGTCTCCAGCAACGGTCGGGCGGTACACTTCCATCTTGCGCACAGTCCTTTACCACACATTCTCGAGCTGAATGTTCCCACCGCTCAGAAACGTGTATGCTGTGTTTTTTTTTTTTTTTTTTTTTTTTGTTGTGGTTTTAGGGCGCAAAACTTCTATGGTCATTAGCGCCCAGCCCGTGACGTAGAAAACAGGAAAAAAACGAAATTTAAAATCAGCAGCAATGGGAACAAGGTCATAAAATTTGAGAAACTAAAGGCAGAAGGAATGCTTAAAAATCCACTATAGAAAGGGGTTGGTTGTCCCCCAAAAAAAGCTTCAAATGACTGACGTCATTTCACTGTCATTAATAAACTGTAGAACGCGGTCAGCTGAGCGCGTGTCATCTGCTAAAATCGACAATAGATCAGGCGATAGCTGTAGATGGGAGCGTAACGGATTAAAATAGGCGCATTCAATTAAAAGGTGTCTGACCGTCCACAGCCGAGAGCAGTGGGGACAGAGTGGGGGAGGATCACCGCTTAAAAGATGTCGATGACTAAAAAGACAGTGCCCTATCTGGAGTCTAGCTAAAATTACCTCCTCCCGACGACGCGTTCGGGAGGAAGAGGTCCAAGCGCAAGGAAGGGCTTTCACTTCCCGCAATTTATTATGGGGAAGTGTTGACCAATGCGCATGCCATAAATGAGCAACTTGGCAACATAAACCGCTCCGTAGATCGGTAAACGGAAGAGACTGAATAGCTGGCCGAGGAAGAGAGACTGCAGCCTTGGCCGCTATATCGGCCGCCTCATTTCCACAGATACCAGCGTGTCCCAGGAGCCAGAGGAACGCCACTGAGACGCCCCCCAGGTGGAGCAAGCGCAGACAGTCCTGAATCCGGTGGACCAGAGGGTGCACAGGGTAAAGAGCTTGGAGACGTAGGAGAGAGCTGAGAGAATCTGAGCAGATTACGTACTGTATCCGCTGATGGCGGCGGATGTAGTGGACAGCCTGGAGAATAGCGTAAAGCTCCGCAGTATAAACCGAACACTGGTCGGGAAGCCGAAAGTGATTTGGGGTGACGCCAACAATATAGGCACTCCCTACACCTAACGATGTTTTCGAGCCATCGGTGTAAATAAATGTGGCTTCTGTCATTTGTGCACATAGAGCAGCAAATGCCCGACGATAAACAAGTGTAGGGGTACCATCCTTGGGAAATTGACATAGGTCTCTGAGCAAGTTGATCCGGGGACGGAGCCAAGGCGGTGCTGTACCCCAAGTTGTCAAGAAGGTTTTAGGAAAGCGGAAGGAAAGAGAATGGAGCAGTTGACGGAAGCGGACTCCCGGGGGTAGTAAGGAGGAGGAGCGGCCTGCATACCCGACATCAAAGGAGGTGTCGAAAAAAAAGTCATGGGCTGGATTAGCAGGCATGGAAGACAGATGGCTAGCATAACGACTCAGAAGGACTGCCCGCCGATTGGACAGCGGAGGTTCAGCAGTCTCAGCATAAAGGCTTTCCACAGGGCTGGTGTAAAAAGCTCCAGACACCAAACGTAATCCACGGTTGGTGGATAGAGTCGAGACGCCGAAGAATAGACGGCCGAGCAGAGGAGTAGACTATGCTTCCATAATCCAATTTCGAGCGCACTAAGGCGCGATAGAGTCGGAGAAGGACCACTCGGTCCGTTCCCCAGGAGGTACCATTCAGGACACGGAGGGTGTTAAGGGAACGCAGACAGCGAGCCGAAAGATAGGAAACGTGGGAGGCCCAGCACAGTTTTCTGTCAAACATAAGACCCAAGAATTTAGCGACGTCGGAAAACGGAAGGTTGACAGGACCTAGATGTAAGGAGGGCGGAAGAAACTCCTTACGTCGCCAAAAATTAACACAAACGGTCTTACTGGGAGAAAAACGGAAGCCGGTTTCGATGCTCCACGAGTGGAGGCGATCGAGACATCCTTGAAGACGTCTTTCAAGAAGGCTGGTCCGTTGAGAGCTGTAGTAGATCGCAAAATCGTCCACAAAGAGGGAGCCCGAGACATCAGGAAGGAGACAATCCATAATTGGATTAATGGTGATGGCAAACAGTACAACACTCAGCACGGAGCCCTGGGGTACCCCGATTTCTTGGGAGAAAGTACGGGAGAGAGTTGTGTTCACCCGCACCCTAAATGTGCGCTCTGCCATAAATTCGCGAAGAAAAAGGGGCAGCCGGCCTCGAAAGCCCCAAAAGAACAGTGTGCGGAGGATGCCTGTCCTCCAACAGGTATCGTATGCTCTCTCCAGATCAAAAAATATTGCTATCGTTTGGCGTGTCCGGAGGAAATTGTTCATGATAGAAGTGGAGAGAGCAACAAGATGGTCAACGGCAGAACGATGCTGTCGGAATCCGCATTGGGCTGGTGTTAAAAGACTGCGGGATTCCAGCCACCAAGTTAAACGGTAATTCACCATACGCTCCAAAACCTTACAGGCACTACTCGTGAGAGAAATGGGGCGATAGCTAGAGGGGAGATGTTTGTCCTTTCCAGGTTTCGGAACGGGAATGACAATAGCTTCCCGCCATCGCCTGGGAAAGGTACTGTCGGTCCAAATTCGATTATAAAGGCGAAGGAGGTAACGCAGGCTATGGGTTGATAAATGCAGCAACATTTGGACATGGATACCATCCGGTCCTGGGGCGGAGGAGCGAGAAGAAGAGAGTGCATGTTGGAGTTCCCGCATGGAGAAAACAGTATTGTAGCTTTCGCGATTTTGAGAGGAGAAAGCAAGATGTCGCACTTCCGCTGCACGTTTCTTCGGGAGAAACGCTGGCGGGTAATTTGAAGAGCTCGAAATCTCGGCAAAGTGCTGACCCAATGAGTTAGAAATTGCGACGGGGTCCACTAAGGTATCATGCGCGACAGTGAGCCCAGAGACCGGGGAGAAACTAGGCGCGCCTGAGAACCGTCGAATCAGACTCCAAACTTCCGAGGAGGGAGTGAAGGTGTTAAATGAGCTAATAAAGAATTTCCAGCTTGCCTTCTTGCTATCGCGGATGACGCGACGGCATCGCGCACGGAGCTGCTTATATCGGATACAGTTGGCCAAAGTTGGATGGTGACGGAAAATGCGAAGAGCACGTCGCCGCTCACGTATTGCGTCACGGCATGCCTCGTTCCACCAAGGAACTGGGGGGCGCCGGGGCAATTCGGAGGTGCGTGGTATTGAACGTTCCGCAGCTGTGAGAATAACGTCGGTAAAATGTGTGACCTCATCGTCGACGCTGGGAAAGCGACGGTCATCGAATGTCGCTAGAGACGAAAAAAGTGTCCAATCGGCTTGGGCAAACTTCCAGCGTCGCGAGCGCATATATGGCAGTTGAGGCTGCAGTCGAAGAACACATGGAAAGTGGTCACTCGAGTGTGTATCATCAAGGGCGAACCATTCGAAGCGCCGAGCTAGCGGAACAGTACCGACCGCAAGGTCCAAATGAGATAAATTTGCCGTGGAGGCAGACAAAAATGTGGGGACCTCAGTGTTGAGGGAGACTAGATCCGCTTGGTGGAAGACGTCTAGCAATAGTGAGCCACGTGGACAAGGATGTGGAGATCCCCAAAGCGGGTGGTGGGCATTGAAGTCCCCAACCAGCAAATAGGGGGGTGGAAGCTGATCAAGAAGATGAAGGAGATCAGCTCGTGCCAGTGGTGTAGACGATGGAATGTATACCGTACAAAGAGAGAACGTGTATCCAGAAAGGGAAAGACGGACGGCGACAGCTTGGAAGGAAGTGTTTAAGGGGATTGGGTGATAATGGAGAGTATCATGGAGCAGAATCATGAGTCCTTCATGGGCTGGAGTGCCTTCAACAGAGGGGAGGTCATATCGGACGGACTGAAAATGAGGGAGAACAAAGCGGTCATGGGAACGCAGCTTTGTTTCCTGAAGACAGAAGATGACCGGCGAGTAGGATCGTAAGAGAATCGACAATTCATCCCGATTGGCGCGAATGCCGCGGATATTCCAGTGGATAATGGACATAGGGTGAACAGAAAGTGGAGAAACGTGACCAAGGGTGCTGTCAACGCAACGACTGCTCAGAGCTTGCGACCGACAGCATGAAATGGCATTCAGTCGAAGGCAGAAGATCCTGATCCATAGGTTGGTCAGGAGCAGCTCCTGCCACCAACGATCGGCCAGTTGACCGACCACCAGCAGTGCGACTCGGCGACACAGAAGATGGCCGAGGGCGATTTCCGCCAGGTGGTGCTGTAGATGGGACACGCCTTGGCGGAGAAGGAGAGGAACTGTGTTTCTTCGTAGCCTTCTTGGAGGTATGATGTTTAGATGAAGGAGGAACCGATGGTTGTGAAGTTGCAGTACGTAGAAACTCTTCACGAGAATGCTCTTTTTTCGAAGACTTGGCGTCTGACTTTTGGGCTCGAGATTTAGCAGAACCCGACGAAGGGTGAGCCATAGAGTGGGCAGGCGAAAGTGGTGAGGTTGAACGGGCGATCTTTGCGCTGGCAGATCTGACCACCGTGGTACTAAATGTGAGGTCGCAAGTCTGCGTGGCCGCCTCCTTTGTTGGCCGAGGAGAAGCAAGGACAGTGCTGTACATTCCTCTCTGAGGCACGGTGGGCTATCGACTGGCGAGTAACTTTCGAGCAGCGAAGGTCGACACCTTTTCCTTCACTCTGATTTCCTGGGTGAGCTTTTCATCCTTAAAAACGGGGCAATCTCGAGAGGAAGCAGCGTGGTCACCCATACAGTTGATGCAGTGAGGGGATGGAGGTGGACAAGCACCCTCATGGGCATCCTTGCCACACGTAACACATTTGGCCGGATTGGAACAGGACTGGCTGGTGTGATTCAACCGCTGACATCGATAGCAATGCATAGGGTTTGGGACATAAGGGTGAACGGAAATTATCTCATAGCCTGCTTTGATTTTTGATGGGAGTTGAACTTTGTCAAATGTCAAGAGGACAGTGCGGGTTGGAATGATGTTCGAGTCAACCCTTTTCATAACCCGATGAACAGCGGTGACGCCCTGGTCAGACAGGTAGTGCTGAATTTCTTCGTCAGACAATCCATCGAGGGAGCGTGTATAAACGACTCCACGCGAGGAATTTAAGGTACGGTGCGGTTCCACCCAGACAGGGAAGGTGTGGAGCAGAGAAGTACGCAGCAATTTTTGAGCCTGGAGGGCACTGTGTGTTTCTAACAACAGGGTACCATTCCGTAATCTGGAACAAGACTTTACAGGACCCGCAATTGCGTCGACACCTTTCTGAATAATGAAAGGGTTGACCGTGGAAAAGTCGTGACCTTCGTCAGACCGAGAAACAACAAGGAACTGTGGCAATGATGGAAGAACCGTCTGTGGCTGAGACTCAGTGAACTTACGCTTGTGAGCTGACATAGTAGAAGATGGTGAAACCATTGTGAAAGTATCCCCCATGATTACCGGCGTCTCCGATGGCGCGCTCCTCCCTTGTGGGGGCCCTCACCGAGGGCACACCCGCCTTAGGTGATTGTTCACACCTCAGGTCACACCTCCCGACAAACGGACGGAGGGACCAATCGGCACTTTCGGAAGGTATCAGCTCGGGTAATCACCCCTCCCTGGGCCTGGCCGTTACCAGGGGGTACGTACGTGTCCTACCTGTCTACCCGGGGCGGGGAATTACGCGTTACCCCGTCACCGGCTACGCATGGAAGTGCGTGGGTCGGCCTTCAGACACGCACAGGGAGGAAAAAAGAGAAAGGGAAAGGAAAGAAAAGGGGGTCTCAAACGCCGCAGCGGAGAAAAGGGCAAGGAGAAGAGGGAAGGAAAAGAGAAGGACAGAGGAAGGACGAGGACTTGCAAGTGTAAAAGCAAGGAATTTGGAACAGTTTCGAGCGTCCGTCTCCGGACGTAGGCACAAACCATACTCCCAGAGGGGGAGAAAGGGAAGGAAAGAGACAGTGGTGAGGGGGGGGGGGGGCGAAGATGGGGGACGGGGAAGGATGCGGAAAGGGAAGGGAAGGTATGCAGCCCGGAAAAGAAGGAGGGCCACATTAGCTCGGGGTCCCGTGCTCGCTACGCACGTGTCCACAAAAGAGTTGTGGACCCCCTGGGGGGGTGTATGCTGTGTGACAACGAGGGCCACATTCAATCGGCTTGTCGCAGTTGCTCGACTCACTTCAGTCCTGCCCCTCCTGGGCCTCAAGATACCATACATGCTCTGCAATTGATTGTCCCACTGGATGACCCATCGGTGCGGTAGATTTTAGCTTTTCCTCACATTCAGCCTTTTCACGGAGGATGACAGTTTTCAGGTCAACACTGGGGCCACTGTCTCCATGATTAATATGGCAACATACATGCGACTGGGTTCTCTTGAGTTGTCACCTACCTCTCAGCAGTTGGTCACCTCCAGAGATGGTTCAATTCCCCTTCATGGGCAGTTCATTGTCCAGGCAATTTACAAACACGTTCCCCAGCTCCTTACCCTATTTGTCGTCTACTATCCATTGGCTTCGAATATTGTTGACCTGGATGCATTTCAACTGTTTAACTTCTCAATTTCTGATGAAGTTGAGGTCGTTTCCACAGCTGTTCTTTTTCAGGACCTGGGCAATCTGTGCTCAGCTTCTGTGTCATTGTTTGTCACAGATCTCGGATGTGATTCAGATTTTCAGGCACACATCACACTTCGGCTGGAAGTGCAGCCTCACTTTTTCTGGGCCCCACCCCTTAAGGTCAAGCAGGAACTGTATCGGCTCCAGGTTACTGGCATTCTGGAGCCTGTGACTTGTAGTGCCTGGGCGAAACCTTTGGTGGTCATACAGAAACCCAATGGGTCTCTTTGGCTGAGTGGGGACATTGCGCTACTGTCAATGCTCAGCCCCTCATAGACACTTACCCCATTCCCTGACAGGAAGACCTTCTCACCAAGCTAGCCGAGGGAGAGAACTTTTCAAAGATCGACCTGGCTGAGGCATACCACCAGTTACCCTCAGATGCCAATTCCTGGAACATCATGATTATCAACATGCCTTTCTGATTGTACAAGTACAAGCACCTACCATTTATTGACTATTCAGTGCCAGCCATTTTCCAGCAATTCCTGGCGCAGCTTAGGCAGCCCTGCAGGAATTGTCTGAATGACGTCTTGGGTACAGGTCATTCCCGCCAGGAACACTTGCAAAACCTCAGTGCCTTACTTCACACTCAGCAGTCTGCAGGTTTACGCTGTCAGCTAGACATGTGATGTTTTTCTTTCAACCAGAAGTGGAATACTTAGGCCACTGGCTTAGCAAAGATGGCATTTGCCCTTCAGGTCATAATGTTGTGGCCATTGAAGGCCCACCTCATCCCAAGGACTTATCTGAACTCCAGGTGTTTTTGGGCAAGGTTACTTATCACTTGAAGCTCTTACCCCAGACTGCCTCTGTAGCTCAACCCCTAATTCACTTGTGTCACAAAGGGGTACAGTTTGATTGTGACCAGGCTTTTCTCTGTTTAAAGGTGATGCTTAACTCTGCCCCTTGCCTTACTTCCTTCTTTACGGACCACCCCTTGGTTGTGGCAGCTGATGCATCAGCATACGGCATTGGGGCCCTCCTCATGCATGAGAATGTCAATGGCTCTGAACAGCCCATCACTTATGATTCTAAGATGTTTACCCCAGCACAACAGAACTACTCCCAGATTGGAAGGAGGCCCTGGCAATAGTGTTCGGTGTCCAAAAGTTTCACAACTATCTCCTTGGAGCAAAGTTCACTTTCCTGACAGACCATAAACCCTTAGTTATGCTTTTTGGGCTCCACTCCCACATTCCAGAGTGGACGGCTCATTGTATCCAGCACTGGGCATTATTTTTATGGAATTACACTTACACCATCCAGTATAAGCCAACCGCCTATGATGCTAATGCTGACGCTTTGTCACATCTCCCAGCAGGTCCTGACATTGTGTTTGACGAACAGATGGTCCTCTGTTTCCACATTGATTCCACCCACCAGGACACGCTGAATGCTCTGCTTCTTATGGCTGCCACATTGCCACGGCTACATGCCGAGACCCTGTCTTGTGGCAGGTCCTCCGCTATGTGGTCCACTGGTAGCCCATCTATATTACTCATTGGATGTGGACCAACTTCAGCCCCTGGCACCCACTGTACCACAGTCTCTCCATGGTCGATGATGTCCTCCTGTTAGCCATGGAGTCTGATCCCATCAGGTGGACATCCCTCCAGATTTGTGGCATCAAGTGCTCAGTTTGTTACACTGTGGGCACTGGGGTATGTCCCACATGAAATTTTTGGCTCATTCGCACATGCATTGGCCAGACATCAATGATGATGTTGACCGGCTCATCCGTGGGTGCACTTTGTGTGCACGTCACCAGGCAAGCCCCTCCTCAGTCATTTGCACCCTGGCTTGTACCTTACCAGCCATGGCATCGCACCCATCTTGATTCTGAGTGCCTGTTTTTGGGGTCTGTGTGGTTACTTATCATTGACACCTACTCCAAATACCCATATGTTGACCGTGTTTCGGCCACCGCCAAGGAGGCCACACTCGTGGCCCTGGCCCAGGTTCTCACCTCTGAGGGCCTGCCTCACACATTGGTCTACCATAATGGCCCACCAGTTCATGGTGTCCTCCTTCCATGACTTCTGTCTGGCCAATGGTATCAAACATATCCTCCAATGGCGCAGCAGAGAGGCTTGGCCACACGTTTATACAGCTGACAAAGGCAGTCTGAACATCTCCAACCACATCGGCCCTCACCCTGTTCTTGAGCACCTATCACACCACGCCAATTGACGGACGTAGTTCAGAGGAAATCCTCCATGGGTGACAGCCACAGACCCTGCTGCATTTGCTGATGCCATCCTCTTCCTGCCCCCGCTCTTGGCCCTCTCAGCATTACGGCCCCAGCACAGTAGTGTGGGCCCACGTTTACAGGAGCAAGGCGGGTTGGACACCTGCCAGTCATCGCAACCCATGGGTGGCATGTGACATCAGTGCACACGCTGAAAGGGTTGGAGTGCCGCCATCATAACCAGCTCCGCCCACGTTCCCCTGCGGGACTCCCGCACCAACTCCTCAACCACTACCTCCTTCAGGTACACATGTGGTCCTTGAGTCACCACCACTGCCCCAATTGTTGCCTCCCTGCCAGCCTGACACCAGCCCTCCCCGCCCCCAGATGGATCGGCAGCTCCCTCAGCTGCCATGGCCTCTGGGTTGGCCATCATGAACACCTCAGACGTCCTTTCCATGTACGAGTGGCCTTTGTCGATTTATGAGGTTTTCACTTGTGACCCCGTTGCTTATTGCGTGTTGTTGGTCTTTGTGTCTCAGTATCTTGCTCACTCATCTGTCGTTGCATCTGTTTTTCCTTCCCTGTTCATCTGTCTTGTTTGTTTGTGGACTGCTCCCATTCGGTACCACTGCACTTTCATTGACAGCATACCTGCAGCCATTCCGGTCATGGTTACAACAGGGAAGATCAAAGCAAATCGGTAAGAAATTTGAAAGCACAAAGCGGTCATGAGAGCACAATTTCGTTTCCTGAAAGCAGAGTACTAGGGGGTGCTTCAACACTAAAAGCAGTCGCAAATCCTCATTGTGGGACCGAAGGTGGTGAATGTTTCATTGGAGAACAGTCATGATGAACAGACGTTGGGGTGTCACCTCGGCAGATGCTGAGTGACAGCCTAGGAAGAGGTGCTACTACAGAGTGCAGACACAGGAGGATCCTGCTCGATGGAGTCAGACAGAAACATCAGATCGCTTGTGCGGGCTGTCTGTGGAGTCCAGTGCCGAAAAACAGTTTTTAGTTAACATTGGCATCATGGAGGCTGGCCGGGGTAAGGTATTACGTGCCGACACCATCGAAGAGGATCTTCAGGGTGGCAAAAGGAGGACTGTTTGCCTTTGGAGGACTTCTTCGAGCCCTCCCAGTTGATGACTCAAGTGTTGTTTGGCTGGAGGGACAGAGTAAGTCTTCATGGGAGTACTCCTTCTGGCCTTTCCGGCCTACCGGTTGTGTAGCTGGTTGCTTGGGCCCTTGAGGCAAGAGTTCGACGGTTTCTTGCAAAGCAGGACAGAGGGATGGCGATGCTACCTTGACACTGGGCAATTTCATGTCCTCAGAGTTGAATTGGAGGTTGTATGTCTGCCTGGCCACGTCTTTCATGGAGTAAGGGGTAACAAAAACAGAAATAGATGCCAGACAGGAGAACACAGGGTTTGTGACTACTCAGTAACTGGATAAGGCACCTTTTCCCTCAACTGGATCTCTTGAACAACGTGCACACCAAGATACACTGGTGAATTCGCATGGCCGCATTTGCAGTTGATACAGCAGGGAGATAGAGGTGGACGATCGCCCTCGTGCGCATCCCTACCACAGGTGACATGTGGCTGGGTGTTGACAAGATGTTATAGAGTGGTTAAAATGATGACATTGGTAGCAGCACATTGGGTTTGGAATGTATGGCAATTTGGAAAGTTTACTGCTCACGCACACACCCCACCCTGAGACTGGCCTACAGCAGGAGGAACGAGAGAATCCGACCTGTCAACATGGGGCTGGGAATTATGAGTCACCCAGTTGCCTGTTATGCACAGATGCATGGGCCAGCCTTTAGGAGCACACAGGGAGCAAGAAGAGAAAAAGAGGACCCTCGAACGCAGAAGCGGAGGAACAAGAGAAGGGGAACAGAGAAAGGAAAATGGAGCGGAAGACAAAGGTGAGATTGTTTGTACATCAGTGACAGAATGCTGGACATTCCCAAGAATACCCCAGACATGTTCCCCAAGGGGAAAAAGAACAGCAAGATGAATGACATACAACACAAAAGGGAAAAGGTGCAGCAAAGCCTGGGGCCCCATGGTAGCCAAGAATGAACCCACCAAGGAATGGCGTGCCCCCGGAGGGGTGGGGGGGGGGGGGGAGGCAGTGTTACCAAGCTACCAAGTGGTGGCATGAGAAACACACACACACACACACACACACACACACACACACACACACACACACACACACACACACACACACACACACACGTTTAACTTATACAAACATTTGGAGCCACTCCACTTACATTACATTGCTAATAAAATTGGTTTGCTATATTTTTAGGTGGGGCTCATGTGTCTTGCCCCATGGCCACCCCTCACTCTCCACAGTCCTGGTTGCAATGGCTGAGCAGTTTCTCAAAACCGCACACTTCTGTTGTCAACACTAAACAATACTGAAGGTCACGTAATGAGCAATGTCCACTGGACAGTGGACAACTGGAAGCAGGGGACTAGGAGTGAAGTGACAAATCATTCTATATTCCATGGCAATGTGACTGAAGGATTTGGGTTAGCTGAATGCTGGCTGAACTTTACCTGCCATCATCTTTAGTACCAACAATCATGTGAAGAGGAGGCAGTGTTACAGTATGCAATTCCTCATCGTTAACTTGTTGTCCTCTTATTGCACTTTAGAAAATGCTAAATTCAGAAGGATAATTATGTATTTGACGGTAGTGTACTGTCTACAGCAGAGGAAGTGTTCAGACACAAAGACTGACAATCAGCTCAACAATGCCACCTGTCACTGAGCAGCATTGTGAGGCGAAGGTTTATGGACAATGACATTCCTGAAGTGAACTTGCGTGCCAATGTTCCAACCTGAAAGCAGTGGATCATATTCGGGTCGAGTCATAATGGTGACATCATTCCAAACCTGATGTCCAACATCTCTACCTTCTTTGGGTTTAGCTCTCGAGGAAGAATGGGCTGCCATTCCTTCACAGAGGTTCAGACGTCTCGATGAAAGTACAAACAGAAGAGTTCAAGCCACCATAAAGGAGAAGGGTGGACACACTCTCTCTTAATGTCCACTAATAGTTGTCCTGATACATTTGATTCACAAGCCTCCCACTGTGGGCTCTCACTACTACTCACCCACTGAGTGCCTGGCACCTCCAGCTCTTGCTTCTTTACTGGGTACGGCATCTTCCTCAAGTTGCCGCCGTCTTCCAGCAGCTGCAACTGTACACACAGAGAGGAAAGCATCTCTTAATAACTTTATTTACTGCTTTAGTGATGTGCTCCTTCTACTATTCCCACATTATGGCTGCAATGACTGGAACATATATTAATTTTAACACACACTGTTGCCATACTGAGCCTCTAATCAATCTAAGAAGACATTACGAATAAACAGAAAGCCACATTCATAATCTGTGTAAAAAGGAAACTTTTAGACAGTGTCAATTAGCACACTACTTTCATGCAATATGCTTGTACATACCACTTCAAAGGAGTGATGCCTTCTTAATGAATGACATTTTTAAAAATGTCATTAATACAGTATGAAAATAATAACATAAAACAACCTGTCATATTGTTCATTAGATTTATTTTCATTTTTTATATGGTGAATTTTCGACATCGAACAATATGCACCTTCAGCACTGGGGAGTTTTAACAGCAGCTTCCAGTGAGAAACTATGTGCTTGGCTGTGGTAATAGGTACTCCGTGGGTCACCACACTGTCCTGCTGATGCATAGGCTTCCAAAGGGCAGTTATTTCAATAAATTATACATGCAGTGAGACACAGAAGAGGAATGCTGGAATTATAACAATTCTCTCTTTTATACTGAATGAATGAAAGTGGTCTTTTAGGTGTGTGTGTGTGTGTTTTCTATGACTGTTAAAAAACAACAACAACAACAACAACAACAACAACAACAACAACTACTACTACTACTACTACTACTACTACTACTACTACTACTACTACAATACCAATAATGTCTGCAGGAAGGATGAGTTGGAGAATCTTTGTTATCCTTCCAAACTCTGTGTCAGACATTTAAAAATCATATAAAGGGCTGCCATGCTCCAATGTATTTACATCACAGATGAAAATGGTAAAATAGGTCCAAGCAATAACCACACCTGTAAATTACTAATAAGTACTTTGATCAACTCTTGAACTGTAAACAACTAAATTGTTCCATCATCTTTCGCGCGTGCACTTGGGGCAGCGACAATTCTTCTTGTAATATTTCAGCTAGAAACCTCCCAGCAGACTTCAAGGCAAGTCGGAGACTGAGTTCATAGCATTTGCGCATGCCTATTTATATGGAGAGTCATGTGATACAAAGCTGCTGAGGATTAAAAGCGCATGCGTCAAAGATATCAAAGTCTAGTCATAGTTAAGATTTATATAGCAAAGATAAGCATATAAGCGCAGAGTGCAAACAAAATAGTGCTGCTGCGAATCCACCGTGCTTGTAAATAAATAATTAATCTTTAAAAGAGGTAACATCTGTCAGAAGTGAAGATGCAGAAATTCTTTCTGAACGAAGGTGTGAAATAAGTGGTTTCCAAGCATTGTCAAGATGAAATCCTTCGTCATGGATTAGCAGGTTGTCGGCTAGTTGTATTTCTACAGCTTCCTTAACAACTGAGTCCCAGAAAGATGAAGCAGTAGTTAAAATCTTAACATCTACATAATCCATGGCATGGCCAGTAGAAATGCAACGTTCAGCAACTGCTGATTTGTTGGACTGAAGAAGACATGTGTACCGCTGGTGTTCGACGCATCGTTCCTGTACAGTGCACATGGTAGCCCTACGTAACATTTTCCACACTCACAAGGGATTTCATAAACTCCCACCTTTTGCAAGAGCAGATCATCCATAACAGATCCCAACAAGGATGCAGTCTTAGCGGGTGGGCGGAATATCACATCCACTTTATGTTTCTTCAAGATTCCAGCAATTTTAGAAGAAATATCATCCACGTATGGGAGAAAGGCTGTAGATTTCACTTCACTTTCCACTTCCTCATTCTTTTCCTTTGATTTTTCTGCAGTTTTTATTTGCAGGGCTTTCTTAATCTGCTGTTACAAATAGCCATTTCTCTGAAACATCGCAAGAAGAATTGTTGAGCTGCGGTCATCCAACAATCTTCACAATTTTAAACCCATATCTGAACCAAAACAAATTTAAATAGGTGTTCCTCAGGGCAGCATTCTGGGCCCGTTGTTGTTTCTAATTTATATCAATGATACACAGGCTCCAGACAGTTCAGCCAAAATTCTACTATTTGCAGATGACACGAGTATCATAATTAGTGACAAAAAACAATCACTGTGTACTAGAGCAGAAAAAAAGCTCTCATACATACAGTCATGGTTTTATTCAAAAAGGGTTACCATGCTCCAATGTATCACAGGCGAAAATGGTAAAATAGGCCTAAGCAATAACCATACATGTAAGTTACTAAGAAAGTACTTTGATCAACTCTTGAACTGTAGATAACTGAATTGTTAGCTAGAATTTCCAGATATTTGATGAAAACATGGAAGCTGATCTACCACCTACAGCAAACAAACAAACAAACAAAAAACCCTGAAAAACAACAAAGCCAGTGGAGAAGAAATAAAATCATCTCAACCATAACTGGTGTCGAGCAGAAATGACAACTACCCTTCAGATTCTGTCTGAAGAAATACGGGAAACTGAAAAGATTCCAGAAGACTGGAAAGTGGCTCCTATGCAGGGTGACAACATGTTTCCACACCACCTCAACTGCATCTTAGAGGAAATAGTAAGATAATTGAAACAAAAGGCAAAGAACATAAGCTGTCACAATGAGACTGGAGACTTCAGGAAAAAGAGATACTGAAATTCAGTGTCTAGTATTTGCAAATGATTATGCCATTCTTTATAAAAATATAACAAATTCAGAAATACAAATCAACCTCTTAGAAGGAATACCTAACAAAGCAGCTTTAAAAGTTTCTGTAGAAAATTTTTTTTAGGACAAACATAAAAAAATGACCCAGAAATCCTAGTAACAGATAATGAACTGATAAAGACGGTTTATAAATTTAAATATTTGTGAGGAAAGATTCAAGGCAATGGCTTCAAAAATATTTGCTGTAGACAAAAGAGTATGTAAAATGGAGAAAGCATATGATATAAACATGAACATTTACAACAAGATGTGTGTGTCTAAAAATTTGAAAATACAGCACTACAGCACAGTAGTAAAACCAGAATGTCTCTATGCAAGTGAATGTTTAATGTTGAATTATGAATTATACAAACTTCAGGTCCTAGAATTAAGAATCATTTGAAAAATACTCAGACTGCTAGGAAATCCATAAGTATGAATATTAAGAAGTAATAAAGTATATTGCAGCATAGGAAAAACAACTGAAATGCTGCAGAAGAGCTGACTATTATTTTTTGGACATTTATACAGAGTGAACAGCAACAGGTTAACCAAACATATTGTTAAGCATCTTTGGGACAAGATGTCAACAACAGGACAGATTCAAGTAGTTAGGAAAGATTTGGAAAGAAATACAAGAAAAAGACCCAGCAGAATGATAGGATTTCAAGAAGAAAGTGTTGCAAATGGAAGCATTCCAAGGCAGGAAGAAGAAGAGGAAGACAGGGTCAGAATGGTCTGAGGAAGAAAAAAGGATAGATAGTGAAGACGAAGGAAACCTGGAAGAAGAACAAAGGAGGAAGCATTGAAATTAGTATGTGGTCATTAGATACCCCAAACAGAAAAACAAAAAGAAGAAGAATGTCTGTGATGTCATTAATATAAAACATCAATATCAAGGGCCCCACACACTTCCTTGGAGCACATCTACAGTTACATCTACAATGTTCCATATAGTTCTATGCAGTGTCCTATGTACCGATATATCTTCAGCCTTGTCACGAAGCTCTTTTCATTTGTACATATTTTTTTATTTAAACCACCCATCATCAATGCATTATGATGTTGGTACATCATTAGAACATTAAATGTTGGGAGCAAAAACAGAGAGACGTCTTAAGTGAACACTGTGCACTGTGTTATTGTTATTTATGCAGCTGATACCAATAATGTAAGAGTGAGCACACAATGTATGCTTTAAGTCAGCCTTTCCCATCATTGTGTTTTGTGTTGCTGGGGGCATTACATGTGATCTAAGACAAGTTCATATGCCTAGGGATCAAAGGATACAGTTGTCTTTTCCACCATTTTTACGAAGTACATTGCCTTGTTCTCACTTAATGTGGACACATTCTTTTAGGTAAATTGTCATTCTATGAATATTATGTTGACACAAAGCACTGCTACATTTTAATTTAAAATGGCTAAGTGGGCAAAATGAGAACAGTGGTGTTTATGAATATGTGGTTTCAATGGTAACGTTTTCACCATGTATGGGTATAATGCCATGGGACAGAGCATGGCAAGGAAAGATTTTCTAATTTAAAGGATGATTGTTTTGACATTATTGACCCTCCATTTTCAGAAAGACCTACAGCATTTGATGAAGATCATCTGAATGCATTAATCCACGATGATGCACATCATTGCACTCAAGAACCAGAAAATGTGATGAAGTATGACCATTCCGTCACTGTGCAGCATTTGAATACAAAGGAGAAGGTTCAACAATAAAGCATGTGGGTACCACATGCCAAACCATATAAATCAGTGGTTGGCTGTATGTACATTACCCTCTTGCTTGTTCTTGATTAGTGGGTGAATACCACTGACCATTTCTAACCTGTATTGTTACTGATGACTAGAAATTTTGTTTTTATGCTAATGTAAGAGAAAGAACGGAAAGGAATGCTTTAATCCAAACAAAGCAGCAGTGCCACATAGACTGTTGAGCATCCACACAAGATAATGTTATCGATATTGTGGAGAGGTCCGGTGTTAGAATATTGCTGCGGGGTGTGGGAGCCTTACCAGGTGGGATTGACGGAGGACATCGAAAGAGTGCAAAAAAGGGCAGCTCGTTTTGTATTATCACGTAATAGGGGAGAGAGTGTAGCAGATATGATATGCGAGTTGGGATGGAAGTCATTAAAACAAAGACGTTTTTCATTGCGGCGAGATCTATTTACGAAATTTCAATCACCAACTTTCCCTTCTGAATGCGAAAATATTTTGTTGAGACCAATCTACATAGGTAGGAATGATCATCAAAATAAAATAAGAGAAATCAGAGCTCCAACAGAAAGGTTTAGGTGTTCGTTTTTCCCATGCGCTGTTCGGAAGTGGAATGGTAGAGAGATAGTATGATTGTGGTTGGATTAACCCTCTGCCAAGCACTTAAATGTGAATTGCAGAGTAATCATGTAGATGTAGATGTAGGTGACCATGTGGTGTACTATGAGTTGCTTGCATGAGGTGTAACTTCCCTGTTGGTATTTATTGTCAACAACAGACATCTTGCAGATATAGTCCCAGAAAAACATCCAGGAAGACTGTGTGAAGTGGTGCTATTCCACAGTAACAGTCACCAGCATTCTGCTAGACTGGCAACAAACACTATAGAACAACTGGGTTGAGAAGTCATTTTGTACCCACCTTTTTCATTTGATCTTGCACCCTCAGATTTCATCTTCTCTGCTCTCTGTTCAATGATCTTGACATACTTCCTTTCGGGTGAAAATACACTTTGAACATGGCTCTTTGCTACAAAATCACATGATTTCTACAGTTGTGGATTCAGAAAGTTATCCCAACAGACTGAAGTGAACAGCGAAACAAATTATATTATTTATGATGATTTAAGTCTCCAGTATGTATAGTCTGAGTTTTTTAACTTGTAGGAAACACTACAGTGTTATGCATCAGCCTAAGATGTTCGATTGGCCATGAAAGGGTTAATCTGGAAATAAGCAGTAAAAGGCTAAGCCTGGAATAACATTTGTTGTGTTCTGTCCCTCTGCCAATCAGATAAATTGTCATAAACCTGCAGGCCAACTGCGTGAGGAGTTGTGGTGGACAGATTTAATGCAAATGTCATAGAGGGGATGGGGTGGCAGAGGGTGTAACATAGGAGGTACAGGTACAGGTACAGAGCTAGGCATGGGAAAGGGCAGTGTAGGGGTGCTAGTACTGAGGGAAGGATTGTGAAACTTAAGTTAAGGGGAACTCCAAAATTTTCAAATTAGGGAAGCTGGTATGGGAGTAGAGGGGGTGAGAGGAGTATGAGATGGGTCTCAAGAATGCAGTACACAAGTTGTGAAGCCACCAACAAGTCAGCCACCTTGTACTCAGTAGCATGTTGTCACCGGGTAGTCAATAACACTCTTGGCAGGTGAGGGATTGAGAGTAACTGTGGCACCCAGATGGGTCAGGCTATTTCACACATCAGTCAGGTGGCAAAATTCATTACTACTTATCGTAGTGTGCCTATTTGTAATGTTTGCTTAACATTACAATGACAAATTTCTAAATGTCAATTTGGTACTTAAAAAGTTGTCTTTTTTCTCTTTGACCACATTTCCCTCACAATCTACTACAGTACACATTTTCATTGCAACTGCACATTTGTAACCAATCTTTCGTAGTTACAATAACACCGCCAATTTTCAGTACGAATTATGTATGACATAATTAACACCCAGTGTTAAGTTATAGTATAGAATTTTGAGAAACTGTTTCACAAAAATTATTTAGCACACCACCAATGGAATATTAATGTCAAAGAAAAAGATGAAAAATAAAGTACCACATCATAAAATATTAAAGTCATAACTTTAATGTGTAATTAAGCTACTGAAGGAAGCAAATATCTCACCTGCTAACAGTTCCTCCATCCTCAACTTCTGCGGCATCTGCAAAAATATTAAGAAACTGAATAACTTTACATCAACAGAATTTGAGTGTAAATCAAACATCTTGATATGTGGCAGTGGTTGTCTTCTCACTGCACATGCTCATTTTAATGTCAAGAAGTTGCTACACTAAAATAGTGATGGAGGTTAGGAATCAGGTGCTGTGGCAAGTACATACATGAGAAATTTTATAAAAGTGAGATTGATGAAAACTGCATAATGATCCAAGTGAAGAACCACAAAATATTTTAATTTTAATTGTCTGAATTCATTACAGCTGCCATATACAGCCATTGTCACAGAGAAGGACAAAGGTGCCCACAAAAAGCAAGGCAACATTGGTGTTTGGAGGCTGGTGTAAGGACACTGCCAGTCACCGAAATAATGGTACAGCTTAGTTTGCTGGAATGAACACCCCTCATGAAAGGGGAAAGGAATAACAGACCATTATAAAATTACAGACTGTCACAGTTAGGAGATAGAGAAATTATGTCATGTACAATTCCGATAGTGTCTCCATTGGATTTCAAGTTACTGAGAACCAGCAGATCCCAAAGTGTTGAGCCACAGCAGTTCACGTGGCACACGTTGCAAATGACATGCCATGTAGTGTAGCAGAGTTGTGGCAGCTTACAACTATGTGACTCACTTTCTTTTGTATTAGTAGTGTGATGTTGATTGGAAGCCATAAAGGCCACATGAATACGCAGAATCCTGATCGAAACACTTTAAACTATCTGCAAGTACTGTAATGACTGCATACCTACAAAAATGGAGGACACTGGCCTCAACAATACATTATGATTTTATGAGCTTTGTCTATTTAGGGGTGTACTAATCTGTTCCAGAGTGTTGTTGTGTTAGAGTAATTCTTCATCAAAGTTCATATTTTGGATTCCAACATGCTAATAGCTGCCCCAGAGGTAAGGAAGTTTAATGTGTTGAGGGTATGCCCACAGATACTTAACATGCGTGGCCAGCACATAAGTTTTCATTTCAATTGAGTCACACTACCCCGTTAGGGAGCTTCTTACAGATGCAAGCAGTTTGTTGAAGGCACATTGTTGGTTAGGGTTTGCATAGTTATTTTCTATGTGAATTATGTATTTTGTGTTGATTAGCACATGCTCAGTTAGCCCCCAAACTACACTGAATAGCTCTTGTTGTTCACACTGCTACAGCAGACTGCAATGTGATTGAAATATATCACTGTAGGCATCCAAATCGCTATTGATGGCATTCTACCATAAAAATGCATCAGTGGCAACTGGTATCAGTGTATCAGCCTCACTGATTTGTACCTGCACACACAGAACAAGTGAGACTTGTGTGTTTCATAGTGAATGACTAGGTGGAAGCCACTTCATACTGTGGACAGTGTTAAGGTGATATGCAGAAAAGTATATCTAATTTACAAAGATGATAGTGTAGGTGTCTTGAAGTGTACTATGTGACATTGGTAGCAATGATATACGGCATCATTAATCACAAATACTGTAACAGCCTAGCACATATTCATAGTAACACTGCAGAGAGCAACAATGACTGCATGAAGAACCAGCATAAAGGTGTGGGAGTTTCAACAATTGGAAAATTTTATATCCAGCAACTAAAGGAACTATATGCCAATTTGGATACACAGCTTAAACAACAAAACTATCATCAAGTGTGGTACTCAGTACTGGTGACTTAACATGAGGCATTCCTGTCAGGGACTGCTGTTACAACTTTTTCAAGAAACTAATGTAACATTTACACAAAATCCAACTGCAATGTAAATTTGGACTCCTTGACACGCATAAGGCAAGTCCTACATCACTTGGAGGGGAAAGGAAATTTCAAAACTGAAGTCTTTAAAGTAATCTGTAAGAGCACAGTTTGACAGAACTACAGGCAATGCATCATTATCCCATTTTGGTATATTCGAGCATTTAATTGGGAAGCTGTTAGAGCAGTTGCTGTGGACAATTTTGAAGGCAACTTTGTATTTTGGCCATGCATATCTCTGTGGTCATGGCTAACAGGGATGGAAGCTGATATTATGACAGCAGCAACATAATGTGACTAATGTGAACACATCCAATAGAGAGGAAACTGCAAATAAGAACTTTTTGTCCAGTAGTGACTTGAGCAGGAGCATAATTGGACTGGGGCAGCCCAACAACTAGGGCCCCAATGGCAGTCAAAACAAAGGAAATACAAGAAATTAAAATGGAAACAAAAAGTGGAAAAATAGGTAAAAACATCTGACTAAACACGTCCACAAATGTCCATAGCTCATTGAGGAGTTACAGCAATGGTCTGGAATTAGTCATCAAAGTGAACTAAATGGATTTTGGTCCACTCAGCTTGTGTCAGTTGCTAACAGGATGCGGCTTAACTTCCAGCACTGCAGTACCTCATGAGAAACAAGTACTTTTATTCACTCTGTGAAGGCAGTACAGAATTCTCTGACCAGTTATTTGTACAGAAGTTGGTGGCAGTGACTGCACTGAAGTCATTCCATGTGGTACTGTGTTACAATCATTACTGTATGCCTCCTACCAGATTTAAACACATGATAATGAATTTAATAATGGTTACCGAGAGCCAAGGATGCTTGCACAAGGTATACCAGAGTGGAGAACTGCATCAAACCCCATTCGGACTGACAATAACAATAACAACAACAAGAACAACTGCAGTCCATAAACTGCATGAGTATGAGCCTAATACCAAGTGGTGCTTACTTTACAAACTGATTTTCTGCTAAATCAGTCCCAAACTGACTTCCCTCCTACCTCCCTCCCACCCACCCTACCTCCCTCCTTTTGCACTGCAGTTCTGCAAGTATGAAGTGTCTGAGATGAGTGGCAGTATAGTTACTTCCCACTCACCAAATCTATCACTCTCACTGAAGGGTGCAGTGATGTAAGACAGATTGTGATTTTGGGGGGGGGGGGGGGTTGTTGGTATGTTTAAGGGGGACTAAACAGCTAAGGTCATCAGTCCCCCATTCCAAAAATCAGGCGAGACTGAAATGCACGAAGCAGGTAAAACCCCAAGGGGAAGGAGACTCCCCCCCAGGCCCTAAAAGAACACAAATGCGGTGACGAACACTACAGACACGAAGACACCAGACAAAAAGAAACAGAACAAAAGAAGATGACCGGAGACTGGTTGACTGACCATGACAACAAAAAAGGGAAAGAGTCAACCAACCGACTACACACTAAAATCTGCAACCAAACATAAGAGACTCGAGGACAAGAGACACACAAAGGGAAAGGAGCAGGACTTCCCTAAATGGAACCACAAAAAGGACTACCATGGATAAAATGTAAAACACTGTCAGCCATAGAGGCATCGTCACATTAAATCAAAGGTAAAGTGCCCGAGAGATTAAAAGACTGCCGGAGGGTGCGCAGTCGGGGACACTCCAATAATATGTGGGCGACCATCAGCCGGGACCCACACCGACACAGGGGGGGATCCTCCTGACGCAAAAGATGGCCGTGCATCAGGTATGTATGGCCGATGCGGAGCCGACACAGGATAACAGAGTCCCTGCGAGAAGACCGCAAGGAGGAGTGCCACACATTGGTCGTCTCCTTGACAGCCCGCAGTTTATTCGGGGATGTCAGGCCACGCCACTCAGCAGCCCACACCTTACGGCGCAACACCAACTGCTGATCTCGAGCTGGGAGGCCGATCTCCAAAGCTGGGTCGTCGATCGCCCCTTTGGCCAGCCTGTCGACACGTTCATTCCCCGGGATGCCAAAGTGACCTGGCGTCCAAACAAAGACCACCGAATGACCAGAGCGGGTAATGGCGGAAACAGACTCCCGAATAGAGGATACCACAGGAGAAGAGTGATAGCAGCAGTCGATGGCCTGGAGGCTGCTCAGGGAGTCACTGCAGATGACGATGGGCGTACCTGAGCAGGAACGCATATGCTCAAGAGCGCGCAATATGGCCACCAGCTCTGCAGTAAAAATACTGCAGCCAGCCGGCAGGGAGCGCTGCTCAACATGGGCAGCGTGAGCAAAAGCGTAGGCAGTGTGACCATCAACCAGGGAACCATCAGTGTAGACGGGCTCACAGTCCGAAAATGAGGCGAGGAGCGCAAGAAAACGGCGACGGAGGGCCACAGGCAGAACCGAGTCCTTGGGTCCCTGTGCCAAGTCCAGACGGACAGACGGCCGGGACAAACACCAGGGAAGTGTAGGTGCACGGACCCGGAAGGGAGGCAGAAGAGGGAATGACCCCAGTTCCGACAGCAGGGACTGGACACGGACAGCTACGGAAAGCCCAGACCTAGGTCGCCGTTCGGGCAGATGGAGGACCATGGCAGGGAAAAGCAGGCGACGATTGGGATGGCCAGGTGAGCAATGCACGTAGACAGCATAGTCGGCGAGCAGTCGATGGCGGCGAATCCGCAGTGGAGGAACCCTGGCCTCCAACAGTAGACTATCCACGGGGCTCGTACGGAAAGCGCCAGTTGCAAGCCGAACCCCACAGTGGTGTATGGGGTCTAACAACGTCAACACTGAGGGTGATGCAGACCCATAGGCCAGGCTCCAATAATCAAGCCGGGACTGCACAAGGGCTCTGTACAACCGCAGCAGCGTGCAGCGATCTGCACCCCAAGACGTGTGGCTAAGGCAGCGGAGAGCGTTGAGGTGTCGCCAGCATTTTTGCTTCAGCTGAGTAACATGAGGAACCCATGTGAGCCGGGCATCAAACACAAGTCCCAAGAAGCGGCAAGTGTCCACCACTTCACTTCAAGCAGGTGGCCGTTGAGGTAAAGTTCAGGATGAGGGTGGACCGTCCGACGCCTGCAGAAGTGCGTAACTCGAGTCTTGGCAGCAGAGAACTGAAAACCACGAGTCAGAGCCCATGATGCTGCCTTGCAAACGGCGACTTGCAGCCTGCGTTCGGCGACTCCCGTAGTCGTGGAGCTAAATGAGATGCAGAAGTCGTCGGCATACAGAGAAGGAGACACCGACGACCCCACTGCTGCAGCCAGACCATTAATGGCCACTAAAAATAAGGAGACGCTCAACACCGAGCCCTGCGGGACTCCATTTTCCTGTATATAAGATGAACCAGAGGTGGCACCGACTTGCACCCGGAAAGAGCGGCGCAATAAAAAGCTTTGAAGAAAAGCCGGGAGCCGACCACGAAGACCCCACTCATGCAACGTGGCGAGAATGTTATGCCTCCATGTGGTGTCATACACCTTCCACAGATCGAAAAATACAGCAACGAGATGCTGACGTCGGGCAAAGGCCGTACAAATAGCAGATTCCAGCCGCACCAAATTGTCCGTGGCAGACCGGCCCCGACAGAAGCCACCCTGGGATGGAGCGAGGAGACCGCGCGACTCAAGGACCCAACACAAACGCCGCCCCACCATACATTCGAGCAATTTGCACAAAACGTTGGTGAGGGTAATGGGACGATAGCTGTCCACCGCCAGTGGGTCCGCACCGGGCTTCAAGATGGGGACAATAAGACCCTCTTGCCATTGCGATGGGAACACGCCCTCGCTCCAGATGCGGTTAAAGATGGTGAGGATGTGTCTCTGGCAGTCCCTGGAGAGATGCTTCAGCATCTGTGCGTGGATGCAGTCCGGTCCTGGTGCTGTATCAGGGCAATCGGCGAGGGCAGCGAGGAATTCCCTCTCGCTGAAAGGAGCATTGTATTTTTCAGAACGACGTGTGTGGAACGATAACGGCGTCTGCTCGGCACGCTCCTTGAGAGAGCGAAAGGCGGGGGGATAAGTTGCAGTCGCAGAGCTCTTAGCGAAGTGCGCAGCAAGGTGTTCAGCAATGGCGGCAGCGTCCGCGCAGACAGCGCCGTCCAAAGAGATCCCAGGGACACCCGTAGGGGTCTGGTGTCAATAAATCCGCCGTATCCGGGACCACACGAGTGAGGGGGAGACACGGGAGCCCAAGGAGGAGACATACCACTCCCAGCACTCCTGCTTACGCCGTGTAATAAGACGACGGGCAAAGGCACGGAGCCTCTTAAAGGCGATGAGGGTCTCAAGAGACGGGTGCCGCCTATGACGCTGGAGAGCCCGCCGATGGTCGCGAATAGCCTCAGCAATCTCCAGCAACCACCAGGGTACAGCCTTCCTCCGAGGGAGACCAGAAGAGCGGGTGATGGCAGCCTTGGCGGCCGAAATCGTTGACGTGGTAAAGACGCGGACCACCTCATCAATGTCACCCTGTGGGGGAGACTCAATGATTGCAGCGGAAGTAAAAGCCGCCCAGTCAGCCCTATGGAGAGCCCAGCGGGGCACGCGCCCAGAAGAATGACACTGGGGCAGTGACAAATAGATGGGAAAATGGTCACTACCCGACAGGTCAGGGTGCACCCTCCAGTGGAGGGATGGGACAAGTCCGGGGCTGCAAAGAGAGAGATCGATGGCCGAGAACGAGCCATGGGCCACACTGGAATGCGTGGGAGCACCGGTGTTCAAGAGGCTAAGGTCGAGCTGAGCCAACAAATGCTCCACGGCTCGACCGCGGTCATCAGAGACAGTCCCACCCCATAGAGGGTTGTGGGCATTGAAATCGCCCAGAAGCAGCAATGGTGGCGGGAGTTGAGCCAGCAGCGCAGCCAAGACATGTCGGGGGAGCTCCCCATCCGGAGGAATGTAAACAGAGCAAACAGTAATAGCCGGCGAGAGCTCAACCCTGGCAGCAACTGCCGCTAAAGGCGTCTGAAGGGGTACTGACGAGCTACAGACAGAGTGGTGAACAAAGAGGCAAACGCCACCTGACGTTCGTTGACAGGCAGCACGGTTCTTATAGTATCCCCGATAACCATGAAGGGCGGGGGTCCGCATTGCAGGAAACCAAGTTTCCTGCAGAGCAATGCAGAGAACAGGGGAAACACTCAGAAGCATCCGGAGCTCAGGCAGGTGGCGGAAATAACCGCCGCAGTTCCATTGGAGAATGGAAGCAGGAAGGGACTGGGAGGGCGTGAATGCGACTAAGAGGCAGACAGCGCCTCAGAGCCAACTGCTGCCACTGGGGGAGAGTCAGCTGAGTCCATAGGAGAGGCCCCCAAGGGTTCCGTGAGGGTGAGATCCGCGGCAGAGGCGAGGATCTCCACCTCATCCCCGGAGCCAGGACCATGTACAGCAGGCGGTGCTGAAACTACCGGAACGTCCTTCTTCTTGGACACATGCCGTTCCTTCTTCTCACGTCGGCCCTTAGGGTGAGAGGGCTGGGAGAGCTTCTCTGAAGGAGCGTCGGAGGCTGACGATGACGCAGAAGCCCTACAACCAGCAGGTGGCGGAACCTTCAGCCACTGGCTGACATCCGGCTGGGTAGGAGAAGAAACGGAGGAAGGGAGAGCCCCGAGGGACCCCTTCCGCGAGAGAGGAACCGGCAGAGGCAACGCCAGCGGAGAAGGAGGGGGAGGGATCGAGCCTCCCGGTTGTGGAGCAGATGTCACTCCCAAAGTAAGCGTAGGGGGAGCGACAGAAGAGGGTTTGCCCCCAACTGCTAAAGGGGCAACAGAGGAAGGCTTGCCCCCAAACACGAGGGGGCAGACAGAGATACACGGCCCAGAGGGCCACTGAAGGCGGCACAGATGAGGCGACAACCGTCGCTCGCGTGGGCGACGATAACGTGGCTGCAGCATAAGATGTTCGAATGGAAGCAGGATACAACCTTTCATATTTCAGTTTTGCCTCTCGATAAGTAAGCCGGTCCAGAGTCTCAAATTCCATGATCTTTCGCTCCTTATGAAGAACGGGGCAATCCGGCGAGCATGGAGAGTGGTGTTCCCCACAGTTGACACATACAGGCGGGGGCGCACATGGAGAATCGGGATGAGAGGGCTGTCCGCAATCTCGACATGTAGCGCTGGATGGGCAACAGGAGGACATATGCCCAAACTTCCAGCACTGGAAGCACCGCATCGGGGGAGGGACGTATGGCTTGACGTCGCAATGGTAAACCATCACCTTGACCTTCTCGGGCAAGACATCACCCTCAAAGGCCAAGATAAAGGCACCGGTGGCCACCCTGTTTGTCTTGGGTCCTCGATGGACACGACGGACAAAATGCACACCACGTCGTTCCAAGTCGGCTCTCAGCTCGTCATCGGATTGCAACAAGAGGTCACGATGGTAAATAATCCCCTGGACCATATTTAAGCTACTGTGGGGAGTGACGGTAACAGGGACGTCCCCCAGCTTATCACACAAGAGCAAAGCTCGTGACTGGGCTGGGGAGGACGTCTTGAGGAGGATGGACCCATTCCTCATTTTAGACAACCCCGCCACTTCCCCAAACGTATCCTCCAGGTGTTCCACAAAAAACAGAGGCTTCGTCGTAAGAAAGGAGTCACCATCAGTCCTGCTGCAGACAAGGTATTGCGGTACGTAAGGCTCCCGCTTGGCACTAGATCGGCGTCCCTCCCATGGCGCAGCCAACGAGGGGAACAACTGAGGGTCATATTGCACAGCATCAAAGTCTACTCTACCTTGCTTAGAGACGCTGGTGGCCGTGCGACCACCAGTTTGGTGTGATTTATTGCGCTTCATTGCGCCAGATCCGCCCAGATGCCACCTACTCCGAACGAGGGCTCTCCCCAAGGGCGCCACCCAGCCAAACCAACGGGTACCTGGCCGATATCCCGTTGCCCGGAGTCCCCGTGCCCCAGACAAGAGGGCACATACTCCTTGGCATGCATGGGGAGGAAACAGCTCTGGCATCTGTAGTGCGATCCCTGCGTGGTCAGGGGGCTACCACCAAGAGGGTACATGACGACCCCACCACAACGGACTGGCTACCGTGCTGGATTTTAGGTGTTGAAAGGGTCCACAGTTGTTGTGGGCGTGAAGAAGAAGAGTGCGCTCAAGCCAAGAAGGAAACAACCCAGAAGATGTGAGGCATTGGACCCATTTGTCAGAAGAGGCAACCCCACCGAGGCTTCAAAAAAAGCAGTCCAAAAGAGCATCAGCTATAAATGGTGTGTTTCACAGTCAGTTCTCTGTGTGTTCGTGCTACTTACACGCACATAATTTCCATTGTGTTCATGTGAGCAGTCTCTCACAGCAAGTCCATTACATTAATGTCTATGTTGGACAGCTGCAGTTGAATGAGCAGACCTATACACAAGTGAATATTCGTCCTGTAGCATGAGATCCCCTCCACAATATAGCATTCACACTAAATGCAGCACCACTTTCTTCAAAATGTGGGCATACGGCCTGCTACTGAGGAAGCATTCCTGCTCCTCTCACAGAAATCCGACGCCCCCAACGGGGAAACCAACGCCCCCAACGGGGAAACCAACGCCCCCAACGGGGAAACCAACGCCCCCAACGGGGAAACCAACGCCCCCAACGGGGAAACCAACGCCCCCAACGGGGAAACCAACGCCCCCAACGGGGAAACCAACGCCCCCAACGGGGAAACTGACAATCGGCTAGTACTACCTGTTGTCACCACCTATTCCCCATTATGTCTGGACCATCGCGGCTGCTAAACTACTGTTTGGTCTTGGTAAGACAACTTATCTGTGAAAAGTACATTTTTCCACATTGCATTCAGATGGAGCTCTGCGGCTGCCAGCCAGTGTAACACATTTCCTCACTGAGTTCCTGTTTTATAGTGGATCATTGTGCGTGCAGTACAGCTTTCCTTGGCCCTCAGTGAACTGCATCATTGGAACTGGGAAGTTGGTCACTCACTACAACTGCTTCGTATCTAGGGGAGGGATTAGTTGGCTCTTACAGGCAAGCTATGTGTTTTCCTGCTGTGTGCTCATTATCTTGAGCCAGGCATTCTGCTGATAGTGCCTCCTTCAACAAAATTCTTTAAAATTCTGTTTACAGTAGGGGTAGGCTTCTGCCATTCCAAAGATTCATCAATCACACAGGTTGATATTTCATCCAAAGTTCCCAATACTCAGGCAACTTCCATTCCCATAGTCACCCTTGGGGTGAATTTGTATAGCTTTAAAAATGCACGTTACTACCCCTTAATATTTGTCATGTCAACATAGGATACATAGAAATTCACGACTCTGCCAGATATGTGACAAGCATGGATGGAAAGCCAAATCATCTGCATACTGCAGACGTTTGCTGAACCCTGCACAGCTTACACTGGGGACAGGCCACATATTTGAACAAAAGTTCCTTAAACATTTTTGCCATTTATCAGCATGACAAGAGAGAAATCAGCATTGGAATAATATGCCATTTCTGATGACTAACACCTCTGACAATACCTCAGTTACAGTCATCCACTCACAAGCAGCACCACAGGAATATCACAGTCAAGCAAACATTAATGGTTTGAGTTGGAGCCAGGGCATGGGTAACAACAACCAAAGGTGTATTCATTTATTTCTTATGTCTGTTACTTGTAATTAGGGTCTCAGTGATGTTCTAAGACCTTCCATGACATCTTCCACTGATCTGTGCTGGCTGGGCTGTTTTGAGGGAAGAGACCAAACTGCGAGGTCATCGGTCTCATCGGTTTAGGGAAGGATGGGAAAGGAAGTCGGCCGTGCCCTTTCAAAGGAACCATCTCGGCATTTGCCTGGAGCAATTTAGGGAAATCACGCTGATCTGTGCCCGCAACTATTGCTGCTATGATGGTCTAACACAAGACTGCAACTCACCTCGCCATCATCTTCCTTATCGTCCCCTTCTCCCTGTTCCCTTTGTCGAGCACGATATGCAGTACACTAGGACTCCCATACAAGACAAACATCGTGTGATGAAAACCTGAATAGTATTGTAAACCACATGAAGAAATTTTATCTCTTTTTGCTGTAGAAATGTTTGTGGAAGTGCACTTCACAATGTTGATATTGTGCTGGACTATACACAAGCACTGTAATGGAAAGTGAAGTTATTCTTTGGCACATGTGACAGATGAGATTTGATGGAATATGATCAAATGTTTTGTTGCAACACTTGGCTTACCTAGGCCTGCAACAGGATGATACTGTGAATCATTAGTTTCACTGTTTCTATTCTTTGCCATGAGGTCTGGTTTGTGTTCAAATAGCTATATTAAATTTGGCACCCATTCTACATCTACACCAGTAAAGGCACATAAGTGAGTACTTAAGATGCCAGCATCCGAGTTCAAATGCATCTGGAAGCTTTTAATTGTTGGCATTCTTTTTTCTGGTAGTTCATAATATATGTAATAGATTATAGTTAATATTCTCTGACAAATAGCTGACCCAGTAATGTTGATAACTAATTTGATAATGCTGCATGCCCATTCATTAGAGCTTTAATGGCTGTATGTAGGTGCACAAGAACATCATTATTTGTTCACACTTTGTCAAAGTACTCTGGGAAATTTTAACCACTGCTTTAAACATTTAAGGATGGTAAGTATTAAGTGTGGTTGTAGTAGTGTGTAACATTTCTTATCATGAACTGTTAAAGGTTTCATGTTTCATTCTGTCTTTTAAGAAGAGCTCTTCATATGTTGCTTTTGTTGTTGGTTATTTTCTCTATCATAAAACATTATAACTTTCATGACTTTAGCTACAGGTATTTTAATAAATGTATCTGAAACAGAGTGAAGCCCATATGCAACAAGAGCAGCTATTTAATTACTCAGACACACAATTCCATTATTTGCATAAATGACCAAAAAATCTGTCTCTCTCTCTAGTGAATTTGCAAAAACAATTAAAAAATGGAAATGTGTAGCTTTGAACTCTGCACCGTCAGGTTACCGTGCAATGCTTCTATCATTTCACCATGGAGAATGGATTTGGGAAGAGCAGGTAATTTTGAGGCCTTAACCTTCATTCTAAAACATGCAGAGATATATTTTCAAGCTGCAAAATGAAGAATATGAGTGGCAGTGGAATACAAAAAACTTGTTGGTAAAACTGGTCTTCCATTCTTAGTTGCTTGAATGGTAGACAGTGAGCACTTAGAACCTGAATGCCAATTAATATACTAAGGCTAAGAGAGTGCATATGTCAGTGATTTGAACCTTCTGAGAGTCAGGTCCATAACCTATGCAGTTAAGTAAGCGATCACTAGCATATGGGGCATACACGAATACTGAGTCAGTATCAGACACCTCACATTTACCACACCAATGACACTCATCTCCCCGAGATCAATCCCTGGTCTGGTTTTTACGGCACTATTGCCAAATGGTCTGATCTTTCCTGGCTTTTGTCTAATAAGGCACAATTGTTTGTTTGCTGATGAGTGTACACTGACCCCTACCCCAGCACCTCAATGCCTCGAGCCATCACAATTCTTCAGAAATGAATTTAACAATACCATGGAAGGCACACTAAAAAAACTGTAAGAAAGTGAGTTCTCAGTGAACAAGGCCTCTGTTATATATAGATAACATACACTCACATACTCACGCAAATGCAACTCTCACACACGTGATCACACTCTCTGGCAGCTGAAGCCAGGCTGCGAGCAGTTGCACATGACGAAACAGGCAATCATGTGGGGGTAAGGAGGATGTTGGGACAGGGTGTGGGAGGGTAACAGGGTAGGGGTGGGCAACAGTAGACTGCTGGAGATGACCTGCAGGAGACAGGACATAATAAAGTTAAAGGCAATAGCAAAGAGGGTCACACTCAAAACAGTACCCTGAGGCACACCAACTTCCTGGTGGAGGTGTCTGACAAGGCAGTACCAACATTCCTTGAAAAATCAATACTTTAAAAATACCTGAAGGACATGGGGCATGCGGCCTCAGAAGTGCCACATGTAGAGAGATCAAGAATACCCATCCTTCAGAAGGTGTTTTAGGGTTTCTGCAAATTTAAAAACACCGCCAGTGTCCGATATATCCACAGAAAACCATTCGCGACACACGTTGACAAAGTGATGAGATGGTCAGCTGCAGGACGGCCTGCTCAAAATCTGCACGGTACAGTGGTCAGTGAATTGCCACACTCTAGTCACTATACCAGCCAGGCATGAATTACATGTTTCATCAGTTTGCAAACACAGCTTGTGGGAGAAACGGGGCAGTAACTAGAAGGAAGGTATTTTTCTTTACTGGGCTTGGGTATGGGCATGGGAATGACAGTGTCTCTATGCTGGCATCTGGCAAACGGTGCCCTCTGCCCAGATGCAGTTGTACATAAGAAAGAGCAAGTGCTTGCCCACAAAAGAAAGGTTTAGCAACATCTACATCTACATCTACATTGATACTCCGCAAGCCACCCAACGGTGTGTGCCGGAGGGCACTTTACGTGCCACTGTCATTACCTCCCTTTCCTGTTCCAGTCGCGTATGGTTCGCGGGAAGAACGACTGTCTGAAAGCCTCCGTGCGCGCTCTAATCTCTCTAATTTGAATGCATCTGAATGCAAACATCGTCCAGCACTGTGTTGGAGGATCGATATGAAGTGAGAGCAAGTTCTCGCCCAATCATACTAAAGGCAGCTTGTAGCACTCGCTAATCTGCCAAAATAAGGGTACTACCCAAGCCGCCTCTACTTGTTTCTGGTGGAGGAAGGCAGAATGATAGTGGGTGGAGCTTGAAATCTCCGCAGAATAGCAGCCCAATGGATCTTGGTCCTGCAGGGCCCATAGAACAATTGAGGTAGTGGAACTGTTAGAAGAACTAGTTAAGGAAATCTAGCTAGATTTTTGCTATCCTGAAGGGTGCAACGACACTGTGCATGCAACTGTTCATAATGAATGCAGTTTGCCATCATAGAATGATGGTTAAAAACATGGAGAACACATCTCTGCATGTGAGTTGAGTCACAACACAGCTCAGTCAATCAAGGCACTGGGACATGGCACAGTAAAGATGAAGTGCGAGAATGGAATATTGTGTGGTGGTAATGATGGCATTTGTAACATATTCTACCTGGCCATCACAACTGGAGAAATTATGTCACTCAAAGGGTGCCAGGGAACAGTGAATCTCCAGTCATCCCTAGAAAGTTGCCATTTCGGTGTGCATATATGTGGGGTAGGAGTCAGAAAATGGATAGCAAATGGTAAATGGTTGCTCGAGTACGTACTAGAGACAGTGATGAGATGATGGGCAAATTGGGCAGTGCAGGAGATTTCCAGATATGGGTAGGAGTGCATGTAGTATAAAAGGAAGATGTGTACTCCCACGATAAGGCAAATGAGGTTAAGGTGACTGAGAAGTTCAGCCTAGACGGCACCTCTCTGTCAGGTTCTGGGAGATTTCCAAAGGGAATGGTGTGCATTACAGTCAACGAGCAGCAGAAAGGGGTGAGGGAGTTGGCCAGTAAGCTGGATGTAGAGTGTCCATGACACCAAATGACTGAGGGATGTAAACAGTACATATGCAAAAGTTCAGGAGAGGAAGTAAAATGCAGACAGGAATAGCTTCAAGCTGGGTAGTCAGGTAGAAGGGTTGACTTTGAACGTCCTTGCATATGAGCAGCATGACTCCCCTCTCTCCTCCTACGATATGGAATGCCATCTTTGGAGAGAGGGAGTCAAAGCAGACTGGGAAGAAATACAAAAGCTCAAATCAGTCTTGAGGATGCAATTTTGTTTCCTGCAGGCACAGAACTAGCAGAGGATGCGATTCCAAGAGCAGCCGCAAGTCATCTTTTTGGATTGAAGGCCACCAGTATTCCATTGGAATAATGTCATGATTAGGAAAGAGGAGGAGGGAAGAAATGGAGAGGTGGCACCTCAGCGGCCATTCCTGTGTTACATTCTTGATTGCATTTACATAAACTTATGGCTCCTCTTTTTTGGTTTCTTAAACATTTTATTTTATCTGACACATTCCATGACCTTTAAGATTTGTGCCACATATTGGTCCTAAACAAGAAGATGAATGAAAAAGAAACCACTTACTGGATAAAGGACTGTTTGCCATGGTCATGGGAGCTGGCAAGTAAGTCAATGCAAGATCTGAAAGATCACAAGAATGATCATTCGATTCTGTTTAATGTACCAGAGACCTATATTAATATTACTGAAAGCAAATCCCTAACAACAAAAGTAACTAAACAGTTACTTTGAAATCACACTGCACAATTTGTGATGCACGTGCTTAAGTACACTAAGGTAGTTTTATTGAGTTACTAATCAACATTTGTCAAACATAACAAACACTATGACAAGTATACCTCTCAAAGTAGTTCACTTGGTAGTTATTTCACAAGCAGGAAAGTATTTTCAGAAGAGTTTAAGAAGTTTGACAGGCCATGAATGTATGGAGGAGAATGAGTCTGATATCATTCTAGAAAGGTACTTTGAAACGTGTTTGCGATTGCGAGTACCTGTCATTTGTGTTTGTGATATTTGCTCAAAAATGGGGAAATCTCAGTTCCCAACTGCTATCAGCAAGCATTTTAGACAACAGTAAGTGGTAAGTGTCGATTTTGAGGAATATTTATTGTCATGTTTAAAGAGTATCAACTATGGTGTAACACATCGCTTTGGTAAAGGCGTACATCTCACAATGTCTATAGTACCGATGAACAATGGTCACCACCACAAAGTGGTTTTCTTTTTTTTTTTTTTTAATTCAAATGGTGTCTTTAAACTTTTATACCCTTCTCTGTTGTGCATAATGTGGTGTCACCGTCAGACACCACACTTGCTAGGTGGTAGCCTTTAAATCAGCCACGGTCCGGTAGTATACGTCGAACCCGCGTGTCGCCACTTTCAGTGATTGCAGACCAAGCGCCACCACATGGCAGGTCTAGAGAGACTTCCTAGCACTCGCCCCAGCTGGACAACCGTCTTTGTAGTGATGGTTCACTGACAAAATACGCTCTCATTTGCCGAGACGATATTTTAGCATAGCCTTCAGCTACTTCATTTGCTACGACCTAGCAAGGTGCCCATATCAGTTACTATTGATATTGTGAATCATGTACCATCAAGACAGACGTTCATCATTAATGGATTAAAGTTAAGTATTCCACCAGCTATGTCCGTTTTTCTAAATTCTAATTTCCTTGTCCTGTTCCAGTCCTCACGCCAGCCTGTGTGATTTAAAACGCATGCATTTTGTCCTCCTCTAGTAACACCCTCCAACCAAAACACACAAAATCTAGTGGAGACTGATGCAGCATATCTGCAGGGTGAGATAACGATAATTAGTTTATTGTTGTTCACAGTTCATTATGATTTCAGTGTTTTATTCTATCATGATGATGATGATACCTGGTTACGGGGCACTCAATGGCATTTTTTTTTTTAGATTAGATTTACTTTCATTCCAATTGATCCATAGTGAGGAGGTCCTCCAGGATGTGGAACATGTCAGAAAAACAACAATACATGACAAATATTTAAACTAAAACAAATAAGCTAATGTACCATTCCACAGGTCCCAAGTGGAATGATCGTCATTTTTTAATGAACACTAAGAGTCATTTTACAAATACTATTGCACTGAATTTAAAATAAAAAAGTTTTATATTTATTTATAAGGTAAGAAACATGTAATACAACTACTGTAATACTTATTTACAATGAACACATTACTGCACTGAAATGGTGCAGAAGTTAGATTATACTTACACACACACACACACACACACACACACACACACACACACACACACACACAAATTTTCAGTGAACACATTACTGCACTGAAATTGTGCAGAAGTTATGTTGTACTTATATACAAATCAGTTGGTTTTCCTCAGAAATTCATCAATGGAGTAGAAGGAGTTGGCCACCAATAAATCCTTTAGGCTTCTCTTAAACTGAATTTCATTGGTTGTTAAGCTTTTTATGGCTGCTGGCAAGTTATTGAAAATGTGTGTTCCTGAATAATGCACACCTTTTTGTACAAGACTAAGTGACTTTAAATCCTTGTGAAGATTATTCTTATTTCTAGTATTGATTCCATGAATTGAGCTGTTGGTTTGAAAAAGTGATATATTTTTAATGACAAATTTCATTAAGGAATAAATATATTGGGAAGCTGTAGTTAGTATCCCTAGTTCCCTAAACAGGCTTCTGCAGGATGTTCTTGAGTTCACACCACATATAATTCTTACTGCACGTTTTTGTGCCCGGAAAACTTTAGCTTGGCTTGATGAATTACCCCAGAAAATAATCCCATATGACATTATGGAATGAAAGTAAGCATAGTATGCCAGCTTTTTCATTTTTATATCCCCTATGTCTGACAAAATTCGCATTGCAAACAGAGATTTGTTAAGACGCTTCAGCAGTTCTGTGGTGTGCTCCTCCCAGTTGAATTTATTATCAAGCTGTAATCCCAAGAATTTAACACCGTCCACTTCTTCTATCTTCTTGTCATCATATGTTAGACATATACTCTTGGGACACCCCTTACAAGTTCTGAACTGCATGTAGTGTGTTTTTTCAAAGTTTAGTGACAAAGAATTGGCTAGGAACCAGTGATTAATGTCTACAAATATTTTATTGGCTGATCTTTCTAAGACTACACTTGATTTGCTATTTATTGCAATGTTTGTATCATCAGCAAACAAAACAAACTTGGCATCTGGTAATGTTACTGATGAAAGGTCATTGATATACACAAGAAAAAGTAAGGGCCCCAAAATGGAACCTTGTGGGACCCCACATGTAATTAGTTCCCAGTTGGATGATGCCTGATAGCTTGATACATGTCTCTTTCCTAATAACACCCTTTGTTTCCTGCCAGAGATATAAGATTTGAACCATTTTGCAGCATTTCCTGTTACACTATAATATTCTAGTTTACTTAAAAGGATATTGTGATTTATACAGTCAAATGCCTTTGACAGATCACAAAATATACCAGTTGCCTGCAATTTTTTGTCTAATGAATTAAGTACATTTTCACTGTAAGTGTAGATAGCCTTCTCAATATCAGAACCTTTTAGAAATCCAAACTGTGACTTTGACAGTATGTTATTTGAGATAAGATGGTTATAAAGACGACTGTACATTACTTTTTCGAAAATTTTTGAGAATGCTGGCAACAGTGAAATTGGACGGAAATTTGATGCTATTTCTTTATCTCCCTTCTTAAACAGTGGCTTAACTTCAGCATATTTCAGCCATTCGGGAAATATTCCACTGATAAACGACTGGTTACACAGATAGCTTAATATGTTACTTAGCTCAGAATCACATTCTTTAATTAACTTTGTTGATATTTCATCATACCCACTAGATGTTTTTGATTTTAAAGATTTTATGATGGACATTATTTCTGTTGGGGTAGTGAGGGTCAAATTCATATTATGGAAGTTACTTGAAATGTCTGGTCTAAGGTAATCCATAGCAGCATCTACCGAACCTGACAACCCCATCTTTTCAGTAACAGTTATAAAATGTTTGTTAAAAAGTTCTGCAACACTATACACATCTGTCACCAATGCATCATTTACTCTTAATGCTATTTGTTCCTCTTCATGTCTGGTTCTACCGGTCTCCTCCTTCACTATATCCCATATTGTCTTTATTTTGTTATCTGATATGACTATCTTTTCCTTGTAATATATTTGCTTTGACATCCGTATTACAGTCTTTAATATTTTGCAGTATTTCTTATAATGTGCTATAGCATCAACATTGGAAATGTTTCGGATTGACAGATACAGTTTTCTTTTTGTTTTACAAGATACCCCTATTCCTCGAGTAATCCATGGCTTCTTTGTAGACTTTGCTCTAGCCTTGGTAAGTTTTGGGGGAAAGCAGTGTTCAAATAAGGTAAGCACTTTATTAGCAAAAATGTTATATTTTTCATTCATGCCATGAGCACTGTAAACATCAGTCCAGTGAATGTCTCTGAGGAGTGTCCTAAAATAATCAATTTTTGGCTTACTGATTACCCTCTTGAGCTCAGATTTAACAGATTTTATATCCTGTTCAGTATTAACATTTAACAGAAGGAACTGCATGTCATGGTCTGAGAGGCCATTGACTATTGGTTTTGTAATATAATTTTGTTCATTTGACTTTTCTATAAAGATATTATCAATGGCTGTTTGTGAGCAAGTGGTTATCCTAGTGGGGAACTTTACTGTGGGAATTAAGTTGAATGATAGTGTTACTAACTCAAATAGGTTCTTATTGGGAGAGTCTTTAAGGAAATCTACATTGAAATCACCAGCAACCACTATTTCTTTGTTTTTGGTTGTTAAATGGGCCAGTACAGCTTCAAGGTGGTTTACAAACAGATTAAAGTTACCTGCAGGTGCTCGATATACACTTAATATTATGAAAGATTTTTTGTGAAAATCTAATTCTGTTGCACATGCTTCCATATGCTGTTCTAGGCAAAATTTATGAATGTCTATGTTCTTAAATTTATGACAGTTCCTGATGAATGTGGCAACTCCTCCTTTCTCCATTTCTGATCTACAATAGTGAGATGCTAACCTAAACCCTGTAACACTTAAAAGTTCTATACCAGTGGTCACATGATGTTCAGAGAGGCAGATTATGTCAGCTGGGTTTGAAGACTCTAATTCATCTATGCAGATAGTTAATTCATTAATTTTATTTCTCAGTCCTCGAATATTTTGATGCAATAAAGATAGCTGACATTTCACATTGACTGACTTAAAATTGGATGGAGTTAAAATATCTGCTGACACTTGAAAATTCTTAACCAATGGCTGTTTATGTTGATGTAATAAGCTGGAATTATGTTTTTTGATTTCTTTCTCAAACTGAAGGTTTGTCTCAGTTCTAACCTCTCTTAAAATTTGTTTTCTTTCTGTCCTCCCTACCCTAAAAAAGGGTCTTTTCTGAATCCTATAACCACTGGTATTTTACCACTCATGACAGTGCCTCCCCCCTTTAACTTTCCTGCTATTTCCCCAGCCAATTTACCCTTCCCCTTCCTGTTGAGGTGAAGGCCATGCCTAGTATAATCCCACCTACTGACAGAATCAACATGAACCACACCAATGTGTGACCCCGCACCCGACATGAGCAGCCGTTCCAGCTCCAAATTAACTCTCTTGACAGAAGAGTTCAAATGAGGTCGGTCATGGCGCCCAAGAACAGATACAAACTCAACACTGGTATGCCTCGATGCTGATGCAAATCTTCGCCAGGTCACACTCTATGCTGTACCCAGGATCTCTGTCAATACTGTTACCTGCCCCACCCACTATAACCACGGTGTCTTCCTTAGTGAAATCTTTGCAAAGTGATCCTAAATCCTCTGTCACCTGCTCCAGACCAGCACTAGGTTTAAAAAAATTGGTGACCTGGTATTCTGATCCTAGTTCATCCTGCAAGAGTTGGCCAACACCTCTTCCATGGGAACTACCTAACAACAACACTTTCTTTCTCTTTACTGATTTCCCTACATTCTTACTTTTCAATTTGCTGCTGAAAGTTTGTTGTGCCCTGTCTACACCTGTAACTGCTTGAGGCTCACCAGCTTCTAACTGAAGCAACAGGTCAAATCTATTTTCCACATTCACCATAAAGCTGTCAGACAAAGTTCTAGGCCTGTTCCTCCTGTTGCCTGTTGCCACTTCCCACCTCTCTTTACCCTTCTCCCTCCTTAACCTGTCAAGATCTCCCCTGGCCTTGTCTAACTCAGCCTGAAGGGCAGCAATTTTCCCCTCCTGTTCCAGTATCTTCCTATCTCTACTACAAATCCTACAAAACCACTGATGAGTCTCATTTACTTCCCCTATTCCCACGCCACTACAGTCACCCACATGGAAAAAACTACAGCACCCATCACACCAAAGCCCCGACCTAACAATTCTACGGCAAGTCAAGCACTTTTCACTCATGATAAACGTAATAATTTATTAAGAATAAGTCAGTTAAATTACAGATAAACACGAAAATATGGTTACACAAATTTGGCCTATACGCAACTGTGTGTAAACAAAAACAAAAGTGCAAAGTTTCTGAAACAACAAGTTAAACTTTACGCTACTTTCCGGAAATGCTAGTTAAATAATGAAGAGGTACGCTAAGTTAAATTGCTGGAGAGAGCAAGGAACAACTAAACGAAATTCTATAGATTTGCTGCAGCAGAACGTAAACAGAAAATACGACTGTACGGTCTTTTCGCGTTTTCTGCTATATTACGTAATGAGAAATGAAACCTTTAATGGTACACTTAAACGGCACACTAATACACTTATTTACCACGTAATCAGTACTAATCTATGTGTTTTATAATCTAAAATAACTTATCTTTACGAGAACACCAAACCTCGCGAATAGTATCACCAGAGACGATGCTCTATCAACCATGGTTATCAGCATCCACAGGAATTCCCAACTTTTACATGGTCCAGCCATGCCACTTTCACAAATGATGATGGCAACACAAACAACCAGTCCATGGGTTAATATCTTGCTGTCTCATTCTTGTTCAGCAATGTGCCTTCCCCCTAGAACTGTCAGCATCATGACAACTGCCATTACATCAGGAGAATGAAGATGAAGTTGAGCTGTCAGTAAGATTCTGTACACTGACCAATGACGCATGACTTGACATTAATAATTAAAGAGAGTTACTTGTTTTAAATTAAGAGCCAGTATATGAGTGGTCTTTGAGATATTTTTTTTGGGTCATTTAGCAGGTAATTTAGACTTGAGATAGCATTTCAGTTAACAGTGCTAAAGAAGTTGCAAAGTTTGTGATGTCAGGAAACAGACTGCCATGGGAGACGCAATGAGACTGAAATGGAGATGAATAGGATATTAATAAAGGTGCTTATTTGATTAAGCAAGTGGGTAGTGTGCAGAGTAGCTCAGAATAGGAGGAAGTATTTTAACGGTTCCAAGCCCTGAGCCGATGAAATATGTCCTCACCCAGGGAGGAGGACAGGAAGCAGTGTGGGGTTTATTACATGCCACAGAACCAAACTTTATATGCTACTGGTGAAAATCACACTTGCTCTGCCAGTCTCATACGTGCATCCACTACTTTCACTCACCTGAGCGATGGGACGCGTGCCTTTCTCCTCAGCAGGGCCTGATTGACAAAAAAAGAATTTGCGTGTTAACATAAAAAATACCTTATCTGCACAAGTAAAGCAAACTAGTGATAAACTAAGTGTGTTTCAACATGACCTGATAAAGAACAGAATCAATTGTTTCTATCTTTTAGAAAACCTACGGATCAGTGTATAATTGAGCATCTAATCTACTCAATTATAAACAACCATCAATATTACCGAGTTCCAGAAAGCCAGAACTTTATTCCAGTTGCATGCTTGCTATCTGAAGACTGGCAGGGACAAATAAATGTTTATTGTCATCATTTCACATAAAAATTGCTCAAATTTTAAAATTTAAGATCCTGTACTTATCTGCTTTATAAAACATACAATCTTATGTTACACAGTTAACACACTGTTTCATGTTTAACATTTAGGAACTGTGTGTAAGCTTGTTTATGCACCTTCACTAATTGCATTCATGTACTGACATTATATTCATCCAGTATTTGGCAATCAGAGCACTTAGTGTTTTGCAGAAAACTTCCCCAGTAATTTTAAATTATCATGAATTTCTCTCACAGATACCCCACAGAAAGTAATAGCAAAAATGTTTATCACTTACCACATTTTTGCTGTTTGTGCAGTAATAATGCCACATCAAACACATTCAATGTAACACTCCTTTCTTTACTTACAGATGGGTACAAGTAGTGAGGAGAATGAGTGGCAGGTGAGGCAGATTATTTCTCAGGTGGATTTTTTGTGGAGGTGAGACAGAAAGAGAATCTGATGCGTATGGGAACAGGATGGATTAGGAGACATAATAGGAATGAGGTGGAAGTGGGTGGTGTAGCATCTGGCTGGTGCTTTACAATCCTGCCTTATGCCACACAACAGAGGTATGTCAGTTGCTGGCATCTTAACAGGCTTGAAACTGAAACTCACCCACAGTACAGCAGATCTTGCCAATGACAGCCACTGCATGGTTTCCACCCTGGAGCCATGTGACACTGGACAACTTAACAGTATTTCTCCACTACATAGCCTTTGTAGGAGAATGTACAGTGGCTCACCAGCCAACCCAAGTTCCAGACTCGACATCAACTATCTACTTTGGAATGCATGACTATATTAATAAGAATGCATCCCACAATATTGGCATTGCCAGTGCAACCTACAGCAGTGTTCGTCAGTTGTTACAGAGTGCTCAACTGGAAGCTTCAAGAATAGTTTTCATATTAGTGGCAATCTTTTCATGCATCAGGGCATTCTCTACCTTGCCTTCATCACAAAGTTGTTTCATTTGCTTCATGTTGGCATGTACCATCTGTCCCGCAATGAAACACTCTTCCTCTTGTCCACTCAGGAACATCTCTCTTCTTGTGCTTTTATAATTCCTTTTTTGTCTCTGGAAGCTTTTTACCAGTGTCTTGTGCTCCATTAGGTAGCCTTCATCTCTGTGTTCAAGTGCTTCTGCATAGTGTTTGAATGGTTTTGCTCCGTGTTCAAATGCCTTGTGCCACTTCTTTCTTTCATCCTGGTATCTTTCTGCCTGCACCATTCCACATCATCATCCCTCCTTACTGATGTCTTGGCCCAATTTCTGTATTTTTCTTCCAGGTGTGTGCCTCATGGATGGCATTGCCACCTCCTCCATGGGGATGACAATTCATACTTTTGGCTGCTGTTACAGTCAAAACTTTTCCTCTGAGCACAGCAACATTGGAATCTAGGACATCATCAGTGCAGCTTGCAGTGCTCAGCTTAGCTCATATTAGTGACAACCTTACAGCATATCAGGAGTATTTTTATGTTGCTTGCACTAGGAAGCTGTTTCACTTGCCCAACATTATCATGTGCCTTCTGTGTTGCAATGAAGTTCTATTGTTCATGGCTACCTGAGCACATCTCTCTCCTTGTGCATGAATCATCCACATTAGGTGGGACATATGACCATGAGTGTGGGTGGCAGATGGGGCAAGGCAGCTCCCTGCTGGACTCCCTGTAGAGAGGTGAGGCAGAAAGACGAACAGATTGGTCTGGGATCAAACTATAGTGAAAGTCTTGATGGGAAATATTTTATGAACAAAGGTACTGGCACCAGAGACAAATCTAGTGAACAGGAAGTGATACTGTATTATCAGCCATTCTCTCCAAAAGCACTGACACATTCATCCCACATGCTTCAGTTGTTTCCACTCTACTATACACTCCCAGCACCTTCATTTTAGAGGTGATCAGCTTTCATATGTTATAAAGTAGACCATAGAAACCTTATTTCTGCTGACTGTATTCTTCATAACCACCCTACCCATTATTCAAAAGACAGCCCCATAAATAATTGTAAACAATTAATTCCAAGAAACTACTGAGACATTCAAGACAAAATAAGGAAAAGAAAACAAATGTCTCCAGTACACTATCTCATGAGAAAGAAGAAAAACAGTACATCAAAAGAACAGTATCTGTACATTTGGGGTGGTAGATTTCCAACTACAGTCATGATTTTGATATGATTTTCATTAATAAAGACATGCATTAATTTTAGTTACAAGACACAGACATCAGTTTTCTTCAAGAATGAGTTATCAGTGAAAATAGATGTCAAATAATATATACCTAGCAAATAATGTAACAAAGATAAATAATATCTACACTGTCTTTGCCATCCACAATTAAGCCAAAGATAGGAAGCTCCTTCTACAAAACATACTGTACTCACTTCTGTACCAACAAAGAAAAAACACATTCTAGCATCACCTGTCAGCTTCTGGGTTCTAATTGTACATAAACTGAACAAAAGATCACAGTACACAATGAAATGGGACATTCCTATGGTTGTGCAGATCCTGAAACAAACATTTTGGCAGGACCTTTATGTCTGATTGACCACAGAAAGGTTAAGGGAGCCCCTGAAAATGTTAGTATCAAATAACTTATGGTAGTGCTGAACGCATCAGCTATGACCATTTATAAACTACATTCACACCCCAATATTTCCATTTAAGTTACTACCCTAATAGGTTGTACAAAAATGTTCAGTTTTGAAATACAAATCATCCTCAGTTTCTTCTACTCACATCATTCATTCATTGGAGTCCCACTGTTTGATTAAGCCTCTTCCCTGGCTTCTCCTGGTATTCTGGTCTCAAGCTACAGGCATTGCAGCTTGAAGTCCATGTAGCCTGATATCCACTCAATGCCTCTCACCAGACTGTCACCTCAATGTTCCCCCCACTCACCTCCCTAGGATACGAGCATGTAATTGTCTTATCCTATCTGTCACTCACTCCATCACTACATGTATCACTCATCTCCACTACCTCCGCACTACGTCTCCTAATCCTGCCTGTTCCCTGTCCATTTTTCTGTTTCCTTTTCCCTCCCAGTAATTCTCAGCACACATATTTCCACAGCTATAGAGGCAAACTTTGTATTTCTGTAAGTCAGTAAATACTCGCCCCAAATCAAAGTCCTCAATATTCAAAAACATAAATATAATAAAATATATTATGATTTCTGGAATCTAATTCAATTGTGTATGGTGGACTGACTAAGGGGTTGCAGAAATCACATAGATAAGAACTATAAACCCACTATCCAATCAAAATACCTGGGCACCCTTATGTAACGGGCAACTGAGCACTTTAATTCAATGAGAGGTGGAGCTACTATTATAGGAAGTGAAATGATAATTAAATGGACACCCTAGGTGCAAACAGGCGGTGATGTATTTCATTGGGGAAATGGTGAAAATGTGTGCCCCGACCGGGACTCGAACCCGGGATCTCCTGCTTACATGGCAGACGCTCCATCCATTTAATTATCATTTCATTTCTAGCAAAGCTGCAGGGTGATCCACAGTAATTGTTCTTTCGGGAACAGATACTACCGTCATATATAGTTAAAATACGGCTTCCCGGCCATTGACCTTCTTGTGCGAATGCACACGCTATGCCCAAACTCGTACGGGACTTGGTAGATTAATCTGCCACGAGTAATGAGTACGATCGGCAAACATCTGTTAAGCACACTACGAATGTAGTGGGGTGGACATGTTGGGAATGTGGATCTCACAGGGAGTGTGCAAGGGTAAGTCCCTGCAGACGCACTATCCTCTGTGCCCGCGGTGGCTCAGATGGATAGAGCGTCTGCCATGTAAACAGACGATCCCGGGAACGAGTCCCGGTTGGGCCACACATTTTCAACATGTCCCCAATGAAGTACATCACCACCTGTTTGCAGCTAGGGTGTCCATTTAATTATTTCATTTCTAGCAAAGCTGCATGGTCATCCATGGTAATTGTTCTTTTGGGAACAGATACTGCCGTCATATATATTATAGGAAGTGGCAGGTAATACTGTTTTGTAAGCAGAATTCATCAGTCAGGGATCTGAGTACACTGAACATGGACTTTTCTTTGCATTACACCTGAATAATTAACACAGGGATGCATTTCAGCCCTTCCAAACTTGCCCAAGTCAGCTGTCAGTGATTTGACAGTTAAGTGAAAATGTGAAGGAACAACCAATGCTACATGAAGTCCAGGCACACACAGTATGCTGATGGACAAGTGCTTCTGTCATTGTGGTAGGAAATAGTAAAAACCAGCTTGCAGTTAGCAGCTGCAGTCACTCTTCAGTTTTGAAGTGCAGCTAGGAGCCCACTAAGGAAATGGCTGTGTACAGGGAGTTAGAAAAACTGGTTACAATGGCTGAGCAGCTTCTGGAAACAACATTTCTGTTCAACATAAAGTCACACTGACTGTAGCATAAAAACCTATGACTGCTGGTGAGTGGATGAGTGGAAACGAGATTTGGAGTGACAAACAGTGCTATACTCCGTGGGTATCTGACGGAAGAATTTGGATGTGGTGACTACTAAGCGAACATTATCCGCCATTACCTCTACTGCCAACAATGCAGTGCAGAGCAGGCAGTGTAACAATATGCAATTTCTCCTCTTTAACTTGTTCTCCCCTTATTGTACTTCAGGATATGATAAATGCAGAAGGGTAATTACATATTTGACATTATTGTGTACTATACACAGCAGGGGAACAGTTCACAGATAACGACCGATTTGATCAGCTCAACACTTGTACCTCTCATGGATCAGCATTGTTAGGCAAAGGCTTATAACCAGTGGCATTCCTGAAGAAGGTTTGCCTGCCGATGTTCCAACCTGAAAGCAATGGATCGTCTTAGGGATTAGTTATAAATGGCATTTTCACTCTATACCTTGTGTCCAATATTTCTACCTTGTCTGGTATCAGCCAGTAAGGAAGAATGGGCTGGCATCCACCCACAGAGATTTCAAAAAGGTCAAAGTGTCCCCAGAAGAGTTCAGGTCCTCATAAAGGAGAACACAAAATCTTAATGTCCACTAATAGGTGTCCAGATACATTTGAGTCTCTACTGTACAGAGCAGGAATGTAAGCCTCCCACAGTGGGCTCTTACTCACCAGGTGACTTCGCTGCAGCTGCAGTACTGGGTCCAGCCTCTGGTGACCGTAGCCGCTGTTGTTCTGCACTGCCTACTATTGTACACACAGAGAGTAAAACGTCTTTTAAGTACTTTATGTACTGCTTTAGTTAAGGCTGCAATTACGTGTAAAGTTACTCTTACTCACCATGTGACTTCACTGCACGTATGTCCTCAGCCCCAGTACTGGTTCCAGCCTCGGGTGTCCGCAGCCGCTGTGGTTCTGCACTGGATACTATTGTACACACAGAGAGGAAAACATCTTTCAAGTACTTTATGTTCACTTTAGTGACATGGTCTTAAATTGTGGCTGCAATTGAGGGTAAATTTGCGTATTTCATCATGGACAATGATGTACTGAGGCTATAACCAATCTCAGAAGCCATAGTTACGAAAAGAAATCCACATTCATGGCATATAGGGAAAAAAATTTAAAAAACTTTTGACTGTGTTCACTGGGCACCATGTTCACAGACTGTGCTTGTACGTACCACTCCAGAGGAGAGATGCACATATCAATGACTTCTTATCAATGAATGCCATTTTGAAAGAAGCGTTGTGTACACATTATGAAAAGAGCAATAGAAAACAACATGTCAAACATAAATGTACAGATATTGTTCATTAGTGTTATTTCTATTTTGTGTGTGGTGACTTACATCAGGGGACAATATGCACCTTCAGCACTGTACAGCTATCGCAGCAGCTTTGGGTGCCAAACTACATGTGTGAAAATAAGTATTCTGTGGGGTCACCACACTGTCCTTTAAAGCAATAGGCTGCCAAAGGAGTTATTTCAACAACTGATGTATGTTGTGAGACACAGAAGAGGAGCCTTCAAAATTATTGTGAGTGTCTCTTTTACACTGAATGAAGGTGATCTTTTAGTGTAGTTCACGAGTGTGATGATGAAGGGAATAAATAATTTGTTAAGTCAAAAGTGACATAGTAAGTTATTTATAAAAATGTGATGCGTCAAAGGCATCAATTTTGAATTTTAAAGTAATTATAACAGAGTTTGAGAAGAAGTATAGAAGATAAGGTACAGAATATAATACATCATTGTATTAAATAGTTACACCACATGACACCTGACTGCAGTGTTAGGGGACAAACGACATGAAAGGGAAGCTGTGTTGACAGAGGAGTGAGACAAGTGTCAGAGTCCTGCACAACTGAGTAAGCGAGCACAAAATGTGAGATCAGGAGACCACAGCCTAACTTGATAGGCTGCCCACACCACCTGTCATAGCCATGCACAGAAGTTGTGACTGAGCCTTATACAATTAACTCATATAGTTTAAGTCTTTTTGGTCACACATATTATAAACTTGCCAGTCAGTACTATAGGCAAAATGTCAAAGGTGGTGGTGTATGCTTTTATCTAAATCCCAAGCTTAAATTTAAGGTAAGATATGAGGCTAAACCATTAATCATAGAAAAGAAAGTAATTGTTGCAGCAATTTACAGATCACCATCTGGAGATACTGAAGTCTCTCTTAAGAATTTGGAAGAAATGCTCGACATTTTTCTCAAATGAGAACTCTACCATAATTCTTTGTGGTGACTTTAATATTAATCTATTGGTCCAGAGGTCAGTAAAATACAAGTTTTTAGACATACTAAAAGCTTCAGCTTGTTTCCCCACGTATCAGCTGCCACTAGAACAACAGATTCCAGTGAAAGCCTAATAAATAACATCTTCTCAAATGTGGTCACACATGAAGTTGCAGTTACAAATGTGAATATAGGATTATCAGATCATAATGCACTAACCTTTAATCTCACTGCAACTCCCAAGGAGGGGAACATAAAAGGAGCACAAACGATGTTTCTCTACTGAAAATTGTAATCAGTTCTAAAATAATGTTAAAAATGCAGTTTGGCCAGAGATCTTGGCACAAACAAACACAAATGATGCTTACAATACATTTGCTTCCACTTTTATGGCATACTTTGAAATGTGCTTCCCAAAAAAGCTTTTGGGTTACAGATCATCTGGATCCAAAGGGACCTGGAGTACACCCGGAATTAAAACGTCAAGTGAAACCATGAAATTACTAAGTTTAAAGTTAAAAACATGTCATAATCAGCAGCTTGTTGAGTATGTGAGAACATACAAACAGACTTACTGCAAAGTAATATCAAAAGCAAAATTATTAAGTAATGATAGATTAATAAGGCAGGCTAGTAACAAGTCCAGAATGATGTGGTAAAAAAAAAAAAAAAAAAAAAAAAAATTAAGCAACAATTAACAGTGATGTCTCCAATGGTAAACACCAGCATGATGGCAATCCCATCAGACGAGCATTAAGTTCTGAAAGTCATTAACTGCTTGAAATCCAAATTGTCCTTTGGTATGGATGATGTACCTGTATCAATAATTAAGAAAATTGCTCCAGTGTTGTCAAACCTATAGTACACATAGCAAACTTGTCCCTTAGTGAAGAGATATTTCCGGATAAACTAAAAATCTCTAAAGTGATACCTCTATACAAAAATGGTGAGACATAAAATAGAAAATTACCAACCTATATCTCTCCTCCCATACTTCTCCAAAATACTTGAGGAATTAATGAAAATCAGGGTTACAAAATATCTAGAAAAACATAAACTAATAAATAACAGTCAACATGGCACAGTACAGAAACAGCCATATTGCACAGAAATAGTAAGAAATTTTGAGTCAAATAAACAGGTTGTTGGAATTAATTTAGATTTAGCCAAAGCCTTCAACACTGTGAACAATGTAATATTACCAGGGAAACTTGAAGCAATATGCATCAGGGGTACCGTTAAAAATTGGTTTGAATCCTATCTGCAAAACAGGTCACAAGTTGTTGAGCTGAGGTCCTCCAAGAATCTTCACAATTTTAAACCCATATCTGAACTAAAACAAATTTAAATAGTTGTTTCTCAGGGTAGCATTCTGGGCCCATTGTTATTTCTTGTTTATATCAATGACATACAGGCTCCAGACAGCTCAGCCAAAATTCTACTATTTGCAGATGACACGAGTATCATAAATAGTGATAAAAAAGAATCACTGTGTACTACAGCAGAAAAAATGCTCTCATACATACAGTCATGGTTTTATTCAAAAAGGGCTATCATGCTCCAATGTATTTCCATCAGAGACGAAAATGGTAAAGTAGGTCTGAGCAATAACCACACATGTAAATTACTAAGAAAGTACTTTGATCAACTCTTGAACTGTAGATAACTGAATTGTTAGCTAGAATTTCCAGATATTTGTTGAAAACATGGAAGCAGATCTACCACCTACAGCAAGCAAACAAACAAACAAACAAACAAAAACCCTGAAAAACAACAAAGCCAGTGGAGAAGAAATAAAATCATCTCAACCATAACTGGTGTCAAGCAGAAATGACAACTAACCTTCAGATTATGCCTGAAGAAATATGGGAAACTGAAAAGATTCCAGAGACTGGAAAGTGGCTCCTATCCATCCTGTGCACAAAAAAGTCATAGGCATTACCTAAATAATTGCACAGGTATATATCTGTTGCCAGTGGGCTGTATTATATTTTTAACAATATTACTAAACAAGGTAGAAGTAACACTTGACAGTCATTTGGGAGAATATCAGAGTGGATTTAGAAAGATCGAATGTGGCTCAGAACAGAATTTCAACTTTTAGTCCATACGAATTTTAAGACATTGTTTTAACATTTACAGGTTTTAGAAAAGCATTTGATTGACAGGTAAACAGTGGGTAAAGTGACTCGAGAACTTGGCATTACACTAAACTAGCAAACCTTATTCGTGAAACACCCACACACTGAAGCATAAATAAAGTTTTGGTGTGAAACACCTAAGGCACTCAAAATAACAGGTGAAATGCAGGGTGACAACATGTTTCCACGCAACCTAAACTGCATCTTAGAGGAAATAGTAAGATAATTGAAACAAAAGGCAAAGAACATAAGCTGTCACAATGAGACTGGAGACTTCAGGAAAAAGAGATACTGAAATTCAGTGTCTAGTATTTGCAAATGATTATGCCATTCTTTATAAAAATATAACAAATTCAGAAATACAAATCAACCTCTTAGAAGGAATACCTAACAAAGCAGCTTTAAAAGTTTCTGTAGAAAAATTTTTTTAGGACAAACATAAAAAAATGACCCAGAAATCCTAGTAACAGATAATGAACTGACAAAAGAGTATGTAAAATGGAGAAAGCATATGATATAAACATGAACATTTACAACAAGATGTGTGTGTCTAAAAATTTGAAAATACAGCACTACAGCACAGTAGTAAAACCAGAATGTCTCTATGCAAGTGAATGTTTAATGTTGAATTATGAATTATACAAACTTCAAGTCCTAGAATTAAGAATCATTTGAAAAATACTCAGACTGCTAGGAAATCCATAAGTATGAATATTAAGAAGTAATAAAGTATATTGCAGCATAGGAAAAACAACTGAAATGCTGCAGAAGAGCTGACTATTATTTTTTGGACATTTATACAGAGTGAACAGCAACAGGTTAACCAAACATATTGTTAAGCATCTTTGGGACAAGATGTCAACAACAGGACAGATTCAAGTAGTTAGGAAAGATTTGGAAAGAAATACAAGAAAAAGACCCAGCAGAATGATAGGATTTCAAGAAGAAAGTGTTGCAAATGGAAGCATTCCAAGGCAGGAAGAAGAAGAGGAAGACAGGGTCAGAATGGTCTGAGGAAGAAAAAAGGATAGATAGTGAAGACGAAGGAAACCTGGAAGAAGAACAAAGGAGGAAGCATTGAAATTAGTATGTGGTCATTAGATACCCCAAACAGAAAAACAAAAAGAAGAAGAATGTCTGTGATGTCATTAATATAAAACATCAATATCAAGGGCCCCACACACTTCCTTGGAGCACATCTACAGTTACATCTACAATGTTCCATATAGTTCTATGCAGTGTCCTATGTACCGATATATCTTCAGCCTTGTCACGAAGCTCTTTTCATTTGTACATATTTTTTTATTTAAACCACCCATCATCAATGCATTATGATGTTGGTACATCATTAGAACATTAAATGTTGGGAGCAAAAACAGAGAGACGTCTTAAGTGAACACTGTGCACTGTGTTATTGTTACTTATGCAGCCGATACCAATAATGTAAGAGTGAGCACACAATGTATGCTTTAAGTCAGCCTTTCCCATCATTGTGTTTTGTGTTGTTGGGGGCATTACATGTGATCTAAGACAAGTTCATATGCCTAGGGATCAAAGGATACAGTTGTCTTTTCCACCATTTTTATGAAGTACATTGCCTTGTTCTCACTTAATGTGGACACATTCTTTTAGGTAAATTGTCATTCTATGAATATTATGTTGACACAAAGCACTGCTACATTTTAATTTAAAATGGCTAAGTGGGCAAAATGAGAACAGTGGTGTTTATGAATATGTGGTTTCAATGGTAACGTTTTCACCATGTATGGGTATAATGCCATGGGACAGAGCATGGCAAGGAAAGATTTTCTAATTTAAAGGATGATTGTTTTGACATTATTGACCCTCCATTTTCAGAAAGACCTACAGCATTTGATGAAGATCATCTGAATGCATTAATCCACGATGATGCACATCATTGCACTCAAGAACCAGAAAATGTGATGAAGTATGACCATTCCGTCACTGTGCAGCATTTGAATACAAAGGAGAAGGTTCAACAATAAAGCATGTGGGTACCACATGCCAAACCATATAAATCAGTGGTTGGCTGTATGTACATTACCCTCTTGCTTCTTCTTGATTAGTGGGTGAATACCACTGACCATTTCTAACCTGTATTGTTACTGATGACTAGAAATTTTGTTTTTATGCTAATGTAAGAGAAAGAACGGAAAGGAATGCTTTAATCCAAACAAAGCAGCAGTGCCACATAGACTTTTGAGCATCCACACAAGATAATGTTATGGATATTGTGGGGAGGTCCAGTGTTAGAATATTGCTGCGGGGTGTGGGAGCCTTACCAGGTGGGATTGACGGAGGACATCGAAAGGGTGCAAAAAACGGCAGCTCGTTTTGTATTATCACGTAATAGGGGAGAGAGTGTAGCAGATATGATATGCGAGTTGGGATGGAAGTCATTAAAACAAAGACGTTTTTCATTGCGGCGAGATCTATTTACGAAATTTCAATCACCAACTTTCCCTTCTGAATGCGAAAATATTTTGTTGAGACCAATCTACATAGGTAGGAATGATCATCAAAATAAAATAAGAGAAATCAGAGCTCCAACAGAAAGGTTTAGGTGTTCGTTTTTCCCATGCGCTCTTCGGGAGTGGAATGGTAGAGAGATAGTATGATTGTGGTTGGATTAACCCTCTGCCAAGCACTTAAATGTGAATTGCAGAGTAATCATGTAGATGTAGATGTAGGTGACCATGTGGTGTACTACGAGTTGCTTGCATGAGGTGTAACTTCCCTGTTGGTATTTATTGTCAACAACAGACATCTTGCAGATATAGTCCCAGAAAAACATCCAGGAAGACTGTGTGAAGTGGTGCTATTCCACAGTAACAGTCACCAGCATTCTGCTAGACTGGCAACAAACACTATAGAACAACTGGGTTGAGAAGTCATTTTGCACCCACCTTTTTCATTTGATCTTGCAACCTCAGATTTCACCTTCTCTGCTCTCTGTTCAATGATCTTGACATACTTCCTTTGGGGTGAAAATACACTTTGAACATGGCTCTTTGCTACAAAATCACATGATTTCTACAGTTGTGGATTCAGAAAGTTATCCCAACAGACTGAAGTGAACAGCGAAACAAATTATATTATTTATGATGATTTAAGTCTCCAGTATGTATAGTCTGAGTTTTTTAACTTGTAGGAAACACTACAGTGTTATGCATCAGCCTAAGATGTTCGATTGGCCATGAAAGGGTTAATCTGGAAATAAGCAGTAAAAGGCTAAGCCTGGAATAACATTTGTTGTGTTCTGTCCCTCTGCCAATCAGATAAATTGTCATAAACCTGCAGGCCAACTGCGTGAGGAGTTGTGGTGGACAGATTTAATGCAAATGTCATAGTGGGGATGGGGTGGCAGAGGGTGTAACATAGGAGGTACAGGTACAGGTACAGAGTTAGGCATGGGAAAGGGCAGTGTAGGGGTGGCTAGTACTGAGGGAAGGATTGTGAAACTTAAGTTAAGGGGAACTCCAAAATTTTCAAATTAGAGAAGCTGGTATGGGAGTAGAGGGAGTGAGAGGAGTATGAGATGGGTCTCAAGAATGCAGTACACAAGTTGTGAAGCCACCAACAAGTCAGCCACCTTGTACTCAGTAGCATGTTGTCACCAGGTAGTCAATAACACTCTTGGCAGGTGAGGGATTGAGAGTAACTGTGGCACCCAGATGGGTCAGGCTATTTCACACATCAGTCAGGTGGCAAAATTCATTACTACTTATCGTAGTGTGCCTATTTGTAATGTTTGCTTAACATTACAATGTCAAATTTCTAAATGTCAATTTGGTACTTAAAAATTTGTCTTTTTTCTCTTTGACCACATTTCCCTCACAATCTACTACAGTACACATTTTCATTGCTACTGCACATTTATAACCAATCTTTCGTAGTTACAATAACACCGCCAATTTTCAGTATGAATTATGTATGACATAATTAACATCCAGTGTTAGGTTATAGTATAGAATTTTGAAAAACTGTTTCACAAAAATTATTTAGCACACCACCAATGGAATATTAATGTCAAAGAAAAAGATGAAAGTTAAGTACCACATAATAAAATATTAAAGTCATAACTTTAATGTGTAATTAAGCTACTGAAGGAAGCAAATATCTCACCTGCTAACAGTTCCTCCATCCTCAACTTCTGCGGCATCTGCAAAAATATTAAGAAGCTGAATAACTTTACATCAACAGAATTTGAGTGTAAATCAAACATCTTGATATGTGGCAGTGGTTGTCTTCTCACTGCACATGCTCATTTTAATGTCAAGAAGTTGCTACACTAAAATAGTGATGGAGATTAGGAATCAGGTGCTGTGGCAAGTACATACATGAGAAATTTTATAAAAGTGAGATTGATGAAAACTGCATAATGATCCAAGTGAAGAACCACAAAATATTTTAATTTTAATTGTCTGAATTCATTACAGCAGCCATATACAGCCACCGTCACAGAGAAGGACAAAGGTGCCCGCAAAAAGCAAGGCAACATTGGTGTTTGGAGGCTGGTGTAAAGACACTGCCAGTCACCGAAATAATGGTACAGCTTAGTTTGCTGGAATGAACACCCCTCATGAAAGGGGAAAGGAATAACAGACCATTATAAAATTACAGACTGTCACAGTTAGGAGATAGAGAAATTATGTCATGTACAATTCTGATAGTGTCTCCATTGGATTTCAAGTTACTGAGAACCAGCAGATCCCAAAGTGTTGAGCCACAGCAGTTCACGTGGCACACGTTGCAAATGACATGCCATGTAGTGTAGCAGAGTTGTGGCAGCTTACAACTATGTGACTCACTTTCTTTTGTATTAGTAGTGTGATGTTGATTGGAAGCCATAAAGGCCACATGAATACCCAGAATCCTGATCGAAACACTTTAAACTATCTGCAAGTACTGTAATGACTGCATACCTACAAAAATGGAGGACACTGGCCTCAACAATACATTATGATTTTATGAGCTTTGTCTATTTAGGGGTGTACTAACCTGTTCCAGGGTGGTGTTGTGTTAGAGTAATTCTTCATCAAAGTTCATATTTTGGATTCCAACATGCTAATAGCTGCCCCAGAGGTAAGGAAGTTTAATGTGTTGAGGGTATGCCCACAGATACTTAACATGCGTGGCCAGCACATAAGTTTTCATTTCAATTGAGTCACACTACCCTGTTAGGGAGCTTCTTACAGATGCAAGCAGTTTGTTGAAGGCACATTGTTGGTTAGGGTTTGGATAGTTATTTTCTATGTGAATTATGTATTTTGTGTTGATTAGCACATGCTCAGTTAGCCCCCAAACTACACTGAATAGCTCTTGTTGTTCACACTGCTACAGCAGACTGCAATGTGATTGAAATATATCACTGTAGGCATCCAAATCGCTATTGATGGCATTCTACCATAAAAATGCATCAGTGGCAACTGGTATCAGTGTATCAGCCTCACTGATTTGTACCTGCACACACAGAACAAGTGAGACTTGTGTGTTTCATAGTGAATGACTAGGTGGAAGCCACTTCATACTGTGGACAGTGTTAAGGTGATATGCAGAAAAGTATATCTAATTTACAAAGAAGATAGTGTAGGTGTCTTGAAGTGTACTATGTGACATTGGTAGCAATGATATACGGCATCATAAATCACAAATACTGTAACAGCCTAGCACATATTCATAGTAACACTGCAGAGAGCAACAATGACTGCATGAAGAACCAGCATAAAGGTGTGGGAGTTTAAACAATTGGAAAATTTTATATCCAGCAACTAAAGGAACTATATGCCAATTTGGATACACAGCTTAAACAACAAAACTATCATCAACAAGTGTGGTACTCAGTACTGGTGACTTAACATGAGGCATTCCTGTCAGGGACTGCTGTTACAACTTTTACAAGAAACTAATGTAACATTTACACAAAATCCAACTGCAATGTAAATTTGGATTCCTTGACATGCATAAGGCAAGTCCTACATCACTTGGAGGGGAAAGGAAATTTCAAAACTGAAGTCTTTAAAGTAATCTGTAAGAGCACAGTTTGACAGAACTACAGGCAATGCATCATTATCCCATTTTGGTATATTCGAGCATTTAATTGGGAAGCTGTTAGAGCAGTTGCTGTGGACAATTTTGAAGGCAACTTTGTATTTTGGCCATGCATATCTCTGTGGTCATGGCTAACAGGGATGGAAGCTGATATTATGACAGCAGCAACATAATGTGACTAATGTGAACACATCCAATAGAGAGGAAACTGCAAATAAGAATTTTTTGTCCAGTAGTGACTTGAGCAGGAGCATAATTGGACTGGGGCAGCCCAACAACTAGGGTCCCAATGGCAGTCAAAACAAAGGAAATACAAGAAATTAAAATGGAAACAAAAAGTGGAAAAATAGGTAAAAACATCTGACTAAACACGTCCACAAATGTCCATAGCTCATTGAGGAGCTACAGTAGTGGTCTGGAATTAGTCCTCTGAAAGTGAACTAAATGGATTTTGGTCCACTCAGCTTGTGTCAGTTGCTAACAGGATGCGGCTTAACTTCCAGCACTGCAGTACCTCATGAGAAACAAGTACATTTATTCACTCTGTGAAGGCAGTGCAGAATTCTCTGACCAGTTATTTGTACAGAAGTTGGTGGCAGTGACTGCACTGAAGTCATTCCATGTGGTACTGTGTTACAATCATTACTGTATGCCTCCTACCAGATTTAAACACATGATAATGAATTTAATAATGGTTACCGAGAGCCAAGGATGCTTGCACAATGTATACCAGAGTGGAGAACTGCATCAAACCCCATTTGGACTGACAATAACAATAACAACAACAAGAACAACTGCAGTCCATAAACTGCATGAGTATGAGCCTAATACCAAGTGGTGCTTACTTTACAAACTGATTTTCTGCTACATCAGTTCCATACTGACTTCCCTCCTACCTCCCTCCACCCACCCACCCTACCTCCCTCCTTTTGCACTGCAGTTCTGCAAGTATGAAGTGTCTGAGATGAGTGGCAGTATAGTTACTTCCCACTCACCAAATCTATCACTCTTACTGAAGGGTGCAGTGATGTAAGACAGATTGTGATTTAGTAAGCAAATTGAGTGCACGGTCTTGCTATTGTTAGGTAGCACTGATTAGGACAAATGACCGACAGTCGAGATCAGATGGCCTCTAACAAAGCTGTGTTTAGTCAGGCTGTGGAGGATGCATGGGGAAATTACATGATGCAGTGTCCACAGTTGCATTTTTCCTCAATTACATGAAGGAAGAACAATCTCTGGACAAAGTTCATTGCTGTAGCTCAGGATTCAGACAAGAAATAAACACGTTTTGTCCAACAGAAATTAAATGGCATATTGTTTCTTATTCTACATACAGCATGTAGAAACACATGTACTCCATCAAATAAATGCAACATACAGACCAATTTCTATATATATACACCATTTAGAAACTACAAATTATCCTACAGCCCTGTTTTCTTATTTGGTCATGAGAGACTTTCCAATTTCTAATTTGCCTGTGCATGTATGTGTGTGTGTGTGTGTGTGTGTGTGTGTGTGTGTGTGTGTGTGTGTGTGTGTGTGTGTGTGTGTGTGTTTGTGTGTGAGTGAGTGAGAGAGAGAGAGAGAGAGAGAGAGAGAGAGAAGATATATTTTGCACATTTTTGGCCGAGTCCGACGGGTGGCAATAGAGTGGGTGAGAGATGAATTTGACATAACAAAAAATAGCCCTAAAAAGGGGCACTCTTGATTTATTCATTTCATGTATGTAGGCAGAGAGCAAGTAAAGAGAATGTAATACTCAAAATATTAAATTAAAATAAATTTATTTCAGGTACAAGGATAATGCCAACTAGAACTAGATCAAATTTCCTTCTCTCATCTTTGATATTTTTCCGTCACCAAGAGATTTTGTGCTGGCTCTCACTGACAGAACACTGCACAGCAGAACAAGGAAAGACAGTAAAATGTTCTCAGTCCATAACATTTTATCCAGAATGCCCCATTATTTCTGACTTCAGTCATGCACCCTGGCACTGAATCTGTGAGGCATTGGACCCATTTGTCAGAAGAGGCAACCCCACCGAGGCTTCAAAAAAAGCAGTCCAAAAGAGCATCAGCTATAAATGGTGTGTTTCACAGCCAGTTCTCTGTGTGTTCGTGCTACTTACACACACATAATTTCCATTGTGTTCATGTGAGCAGTCTCTCACAGCAAGTCCATTACATTAATGTCAATGTTGGACAGCTGCAGTTGAATGAGCAGACCTATACACAAGTGAATATTCTTCCTGTAGCATGAGATCCCCTCCACAATATAGCATTCACACTAAATGCAGCACCACTTTCTTCAAAATGTGGGCATACGGCCTGCTACTGAGGAAGCATTCCTGCTCCTCTCACAGAAATCCAACGCCCCCAACGGGGAAACCAACGCCCCCAACGGGGAAACCAACGCCCCCAACGGGGAAACCAACGCCCCCAACGGGGAAACCAACGCCCCCAATGGGGAAACCAACGCCCCCAACGGGGAAACCAACGCCCCCAACGGGGAAACCAACGCCCCCAACGGGGAAACCAACGCCCCCAACGGGGAAACCAACGCCCCCAACGGGGAAACCAACGCCCCCAACGGGGAAACCAACGCCCCCAACGGGGAAACCAACGCCCCCAACGGGGAAACCAACGCCCCCAACGGGGAAACCAACGCCCCCAACGGGGAAACCAACGCCCCCAACGGGGAAACCAACGCCCCCAACGGGGAAACCAACGCCCCCAACGGGGAAACCAACGCCCCCAACGGGGAAACCAACGCCCCCAACGGGGAAACCAACGCCCCCAACGGGGAAACCAACGCCCCCAACGGGGAAACCAACGCCCCCAACGGGGAAACCAACGCCCCCAACGGGGAAACCAACGCCCCCAACGGGGAAACCAACGCCCCCAACGGGGAAACCAACGCCCCCAACGGGGAAACCAACGCCCCCAGGAAACTGACAATCGGCTAGTACTACCTGTTGTCACCACTTATTCCCCATTATGTCTGGACCCTCGCGGCTGCTAAACTACTGTTTGGCCTTGGTAAGACAACTTATCTGTGAAAAGTACATTTTTCCACATTGCATTCAGATGGAGCTCTGTGGCTGCCAGCCAGTGTAACACATTTCCTCACTGAGTTCCTGTTTTATAGTGGATCATTGTGCGTGCAGTACAGCTTTCCTTGGCCCTCAGAGAACTGCATCATTGGAACTGGGAAGTTGGTCACTCACTACAACTGCTTCGTATCTAGGGGAGGGATTAGTTGGCTCTTATAGGCAAGCTATGTGTTTTCCTGCTGTGTGCTCATTATCTTGAGCCAGGCATTCTGCTGATAGTGCCTCCTTCAACAAAATTCTTTAAAATTCTGTTTACAGTAGGGGTAGACTTCTGCCATTCCAAAGATTCATCAATCACACAGGTTGATATTTTATCCAAAGTTCCCAATACTCAGGCAACTTCCATTCCCATAGTCACCCTTGGGGTGAATTTGTATAGCTTTAAAAATGCACATTACTACCCCTTAATATTTGTCATGTCAACACAGGATACATAGAAATTCACGACTCTGCCAGATATGTGACAAGCATGGATGGAAAGCCAAATCATCTGCATACTGCAGACGTTTGCTGAACCCTGCACAGCTTACACTGGGGACAGGCCACATATTTGAACAAAAGTTCCTTAAACATTTTTGCCATTTATCAGCATGACAAGAGAGAAATCAGCATTGGAATAATATGCCATTTCTGATGACTAACACCTCTGACAATACCTCAGTTACAGTCATCCACTCACAAGCAGCACCACAGGAATATCACAGTCAAGCAAACATTAATGGTTTGAGTTGGAGCCAGGGCATGGGTAACAACAACCAAAGGTGTATTCATTTATTTCTTATGTCTGTTACTTGTAATTAGGGTCTCAGTGATGTTCTAAGACCTTCCATGACATCTTCCACTGATCTGTGCTGGCTGGGCTGTTTTGAGGGAAGAGACCAAACTGCGAGGTCATCGGTCTCATCGGTTTAGGGAAGGATGGGAAAGGAAGTCGGCCGTGCCCTTTCAAAGGAACCATCTCGGCATTTGCCTGGAGCAATTTAGGGAAATCACGCTGATCTGTGCCCACAACTATTGCTGCTATGATGGTTTAACACAAGACTGCAACTCACCTCGCCATCATCTACCCCTTCTCCCTGTTCCCTTTTTCGAGCACGATATGCAGTACACTAGGACTCCCATACAAGACAAACATCGTGTGATGAAAACCTGAATAGTATTGTAGACCCAGGGAAGAAATTTTATCTCTTTTTGCAGTAGAAATGTTTGTGGAAGTGCACTTCACAATGTTGATATTGTGCTGGAATATACACAAGCATTGTAATGGAAAGTGAAGTTATACTTTGGCACATGTGACAGATGAGATCTGATGGAATATGATCAAATGTTTTGTTGCAACACTTGGCTTACCTAGGCCTGCAATTGGATGATACTGTGAATCATTAGTTTTACTGTTTCTATTCTTTACCATGAGGTCTGGTTTGTGTTCAAATAGCTATATTAAATTTGGCACCCATTCTACATCTACACCAGTAAAGGCACATAAGTGAGTACTTAAGATGCCAGCATCTGAGTTCAAATGCATCTGGAAGCTTTTAATTGTTGGCATTCTTTTTTCTGGTAGTTCATAATATATGTAATAGATTATAGTTAATATTCTCTGACAAATAGCTGACCCAGTAATGTTGATAACTAATTTAATAATGCTGCCTGCCCATTCATTAGAGCTTTAATGGCTGTATGTAGGTGCACAAGAACATCATTATTTGTTCACACTTTGTCAAAGTACTCTGGGAAATTTTAACCACTGCTTTAAACATTTAAGGATGGTAAGTATTAAGTGTGGTTGTAGTAGTGTGTAACATTTCTTAACATGAACTGTTAAAGGTTTCATGTTTCATTCTGTCTTTTAAGAAGAGCTCTTCAAAAGTTGCTTTTGTTGTTGGTTATTTTCTCTATCATAAAACATTATAACTTTCATGACTTTAGCTACCGGTACTTTAATAAATGTATCTGAAAGAGAGTGAAGCCCATACGCAACAAGAGCAGCTATTTAATTACTCAGACACACAATTCCATTATTTGCATAAATGTCCAAAAAATCTGTCTCTCTCTTTCTACTGAATTTGCAAAAACAATTAAAAAATGGAAATGTGTAGCTTTGAACTCTGCACCTTCAGGTTACTGTGCAATGCTTCTATCATTTCACCATGGAGAATGGATTTGGGAAGAGCAGGTAATTTTGAGGCCTTAACCTTCATTCCAAAACATGCAGAGATATATTTTCAAGCTGCAAAATGAAGAATATGAGTGGCAGTGGAATACAAAAAACTTGTTGGTAAAACTGGTCTTCCATTCTTAGTTGCTTGAATGGTAGACAGTGAGCACTTAGAACCTGAATGCCAATTAATATACTAAGGCTAAGAGAGTGCATATGTCAGTGATTTGAACCTTCCGAGAGTCAGGTCCATAACCTATGCAGTTAAGTAAGCGATCACTAGCATATGGGGCATACACGAATACTGAGTCAGTATCAGACACCTCACATTTACCACACCAATGACACTCATCTCCCCGAGATCAATCCCTGGTCTGGTTTTTACGGCACTATTGCCAAATGGTCTGATCTTTCCTGGCTTTTGTCTAATAAGGCACAATTGTTTGTTTGCTGATAAGTGTACACTGACCCCTACCCAAGCACCTCAATGCCTCGAGCCATCACAATTCTTCAGAAATGAATTTAACAATACCATGGAAGGCACACAGGCACGACAAAAAAAAAAACTGTAAGAAAGTGAGTTCTCAGTGAACAAGGCCTCTGTTATATATAGATAACATACACTCACATACTCACGCAAATGCAACTCTCACACACGTGATCACACTCTCTGGCAGCTGAAGCCAGGCTGCGAGCAGTTGCACATGACGAAACAGGCAATCATGTGGGGGTAAGGAGGATGCTGGGACAGGGTGTGGGAGGGTAACAGGGTAGGGGTGGGCAACAGTAGACTGCTGGAGATGACCTGCAGGAGACAGGACATAATAAAGTTAAAGGCAATAGCAAAGAGGGTCACACTCAAAACAGTACCCTGAGGCACACCAACTTCCTGGTGGAGGTGTCTGACAAGGCAGTACCAACATTCCTTGAAAAATCAATACTTTAAAAATACCTGAAGGACATGGGGCATGTGGCCTCAGAAGTGCCACATGTAGAGAGATCAAGAATACCCATCCTTCAGAAGGTGTTTTAGGCTTTCTGCAAATTTAAAAACACTGCCAGTGTCCGATATATCCACAGAAAACCATTCGCGACACACGTTGACAAAGTGATGAGATGGTCAGCTGCAGGGCGGCCTGCTCAAAATCCGCACGGTACAGTGGTCAGTGAATTGCCACACTCTAGTCACTATACCAGCCAGGCATGAATTACATGTTTCATCAGTTTGCAAACACAGCTTGTGGGAGAAACGGGGCAGTAACTAGAAGGAAGGTATTTTTCTTTACTGGGCTTGGGTATGGGTATGGGAATGACAGTGTCTCTATGCTGGCATCTGGCAAACGGTGCCCTCTGCCCAGATGCAGTTGTACATAAGAAAGAGCAAGTGCTTGCCCACAAAAGAAAGGTTTAGCAACATCTGAATGCAAACATCGTCCAGCACTGTGTTGGAGGATCGATATGAAGTGAGAGCAAGTTCTCGCCCAATCATACTAAAGGCAGCTTGTAGCACTCGCTAATCTGCCAAAATAAGGGTACTACCCAAGCCTCCTCCACTTGTTTCTGGTGGAGGAAGGCAGAATGATAGTGGGTGGAGCTTGAAATCTCCGCAGAATAGCAGCCCAATGGATCTTGGTCCCGCAGGTCCCATACAACAATTGAGGTAGTGGAACTGTTAGAAGAACTAGTTAAGGAAATCTAGCTAGATTTTTGCTATCCTGAAGGGTGCAACGACACTGTGCATGCAACTGTTCATAATGAATGCAGTTTGCCATCATAGAATGATGGTTAAAAACATGGAGAACTCATCTCTGCATGTGAGTTGAGTCACAACACAGCTCAGTCAATCAAGGCACTGGGACATGGCACAGTAAAGATGAAGTGCGAGAATGGAATATTGTGTGGTGGTAATGATGGCATTTGTAACATATTCTACCTGGCCATCACAACTGGAGAAATTATGTCACTCAAAGGGTGCCAGGGAACAGTGAATCTCCAGTCATCCCTAGAAAGTTGCCATTTCGGTGTGCATATATGTGGGGTAGGAGTCAGAAAATGGATAGCAAATGGTAAATGGTTGCTCGAGTACGTACTAGAGACAGTGATGAAATGATGGGCAAATTGGGCAGTGCAGGAGATTTCCAGATATGGGTAGGAGTGCATGTAGTATAAAAGGAAGATGGGTACTCCCACGATAAGGCAAATGAGGTTAAGGTGACTGAGAAGTTCAGCCTAGAGGGCACCTCTCTGTCAGGTTCTGTGAGATTTCCAAAGGGAATGGTGTGCATTACAGTCAACGAGCAGCAGAAAGGGGTGAGGGAGTTGGCCAGTAAGCTGGATGTAGAGTGTCCATGACACCGAATGACAGAGGGATGCAAACAGTACATATGGAAAAGTTCAGGAGAGGAAGTAAAATGCGGACAGGAATAGCTTCAAGCTGGGTAGTCAGGTTGCAGGGTTGACTTTGAACGTCCTTCCATATGAGCCACAAGACTCCCCTCTCTCCTCCTACGATATGAAATGCCATCTTTGGAGAGAGGGAGTCAAAGCAGACTGGGAAGAAATACAAAAGCTCAAATCAGTCTTGAGGATGCAATTTTGTTTCCTGCAGGCACAGAACTAACAGAGGATGCAATTCCAAGAGCAGCCGCAAGTCATCTTTTTGGATTGAAGGCCACCAGTATTCCATTGGAATAATGTCATGATTAGGAAAGAGGAGGAGGGAAGAAATGGAGAGGTGGCACCTCAGCGGCCATTCCTGTGTTACATTCTTGATTGCATTTACATAAACTTATGGCTCCTCTTTTTTGGTTTCTTAAACATTTTATTTTATCTGACACATTCCATGACCTTTAAGATTTGTGCCACATATTGGTCCTAAACAACAAGATGTATGAAAAAGAAACCACTTACTGGATAAAGGACTGTTTGCCATAGTCATGGGAGCTGGCAAGTAAGTCAATGCAAGATCTGAAAGATCACAAGAATGATCATTCGATTCTGTTTAATGTACCAGAGACCTGTATTAATATTACTGAAAGCAAATCCCTAACAACGAAAGTAACTAAACAGTTACTTTGAAATCACACTGCACAATTTGTGATGCACGTGCTTAAGTACACTAAGGTAGTTTTATTGAATTACTAATCAACATTTGTCAAACATAACAAACACTATGACAAGTATACCTCTCAAAGTAGTTCACTTGGTACTTATTTCACAAGCAGGAAAGTATTTTCAGAAGAGTTTAAGAAGTTTGACAGGCCATGAATGTATGGAGGAGGATGAGTCTGATATCATTCTACAAAGATACTTTGAAACGTGTTTACGATTGCGACTACCTGTCATTTGTGTTTGTGATATTTGCTCAAAAATGGGGAAATCTCAGTTCCCAACTGCAATCAGCAAGCATTTTAGACAACAGTAAGTGGTAAGTGTCGATTTTAAGGAATATTTATTGTCATGTTTAATGAGTATCAACTATGGTGTAACACATCGCTTTGGTGAAGGTGTACATCTCACAATGTCTATAGTACCGATGAACAATGGTCACCACCACAAAGTGTTTTTTTTTTATTTTAATTCAAATGGTGGCTTTAAACTTTTATACCCTTTTCTGTTGTCCATAATGTGGTGTCACCGCCAGACACCACACTTGCTAGGTGGTAGCATTTAAATCGGCCGCGGTCCGGTAGTATACGTCGAACCCGCACGTCGCCACTATCAGTGATTGCAGACCGAGCGCCACCACACGCCAGGTCTAGAGAGACATCCTAGCACTCGCCCCAGCTGTACAACGGTCTTTGTAGTGATGGTTCACTGACAAAATACGCTCTTATTTGCCGAGACGATAGTTTAGCATAGCCTTCAGCTACTTCATTTGCTACGACCTAGCAAGGTGCCCATATCAGTTACTATTGATATTGTGAATCATGTACCATCAAGACAGACGTTCATCATTAATGGATTAAAGTTAAGTATTCCACCAGCTAAGTCCGTTTTTCTAAATTCTAATTTCCTTGTCCTGTTCCAGACCTCACGCCAGCCTGTGTGAGTTAAAACGCATGCATTTTGGCCTCCTCTAGTAACACCCGCCAACCAAAACACACAAAATCTAGTGGAGATTGATGCAGCATATCTGCAGGGTGGGATAACGATAATTAGTTTATCGTTCTTCACAGTTCATTATGAATTCAGTGTTTTATTCTATCATGATGATGATGATACCTGGTTAGGGGTGCACTCAACGGCGTGGTTATCAGCATCCACACGAATTCCCAACTTTTACATGGTCCAGCCATGCCACTTTCACAAATGATGATGGCAACACAAACAACCAGTCCATGGGTTTATTCCTTGCTGTCTCAATCTTGTTCAGCAATGTGCCTTCCCCCTAGAACTGTCAGCATCATGACAACTGCCATTACATCAGGAGAACGAAGATGAAGTTGAGCTGTCAGTAAGATTCTGTACACTGACCAATGACACATGACTTGACATTAATAATTAGAGAGAGTTACTTGTTTTAAATTAAGAGCCAGTATATGAGTGGTCTTTGAGATTTTTTTTTGGGTCATTTAGCAGGTAATTTAGACATGAGATAGCATTTCAGTTAACAGTGCTAAAGAAGTTGCAAAGTTCGTGATGTCAGGAAACAGACTGCCATGGGAGACGCAATGAGACTGTAATGGAGATGAATAGGATATTAATAAAGGAGTTTATTTGATTAAGCAAGTGGGTAGTGTGCAGAGTAGCTCAGAATAGGAGGAAGTATTTTAACGGTTCCAAGCCCTGAGCTGATGAAACATGTCCTCACCCTGGGAGGAGGACAGGAAGCAGTGTGGGGTTCATTACATGCCACAGAACCAAACTTTATATGCTACTGGTGAAAATCACACTTGCTCTGCCAGTCTCATACGTGCATCCACTACTTTCACTCACCTGAGCGATGGGACGTGTGCCTTCCTCCTCAGCAGGGCCTGATTGACAAAAAAAGAATTTGCGTGTTAACATAAAAAATACCTTATCTGCACAAGTAAAGCAAACTAGTGATAAACTAAGTGTGTTTCAGCATGACCTGATAAAGAACAGAATCAATTGTTTCTATCTTTTAGAAAACCTACGGATCAGTGTATAATTGAGCATCTAATCTACTCAATTATACACAACCATCAATATTACCGAGTTCCAGAAAGCCAGAACTTTATTCCAGTTGCACGCTTGCTATCTGAAGACTGGCAGGGACAAATAAATATTTACTGTCATCATTTCACATAAAAATTGCTCAAATTTTTAAATTTAAAATCCTGTACTTATCTGCTTTATAAAACATACAATCTTATGTTACACAGTTAACACACTGTTTCATGTTTAACATTTAGGAACTGTGTGTAAGCTTGTTTATGCACCTTCACTAATTGCATTCATGTACTGACATTATATTCATCCAGTATTTGGCAATGAGAGCACTTAGTGTTTTGCAGAAAACTTCACCAATAATTTTAAATTATCATGAATTTCTCTCACAGATACCCCACAGAAAGTAATAGCAAAAATATTTATCACTTACCACATTTTTGCTGTTTGTGCAGTAATAATGCCACATCAAACACATTCAATGTAACACTCCTTTCTTTACTTACAGATGGGTACAAGTAGTGAGGAGAATGAGTGGCAGGTGGGGCAGATTATTTCTCAGGTGGATTTTTTGTGGAGGTGAGACAGAAAGAAAATCTGATGCATATGGGAACAGGATGGATTAGGAGACATAGTAGGAATGAGGTGGAAGTGGGTGGTGTAGCATCTGGCTGGTGCTTTACAATCCTGCCTTATGCCACACAACAGAGGTATGTCAGTTGCTGGCATCTTAACAGGCTTGAAACTGAAACTCACCCTCAGTGCAGCGGATCTTGCCAATGACAGCCACTGCACGGTTTCCACCCTGGAGCCATGCGACACTGGACAACTTAACAGTATTTCTCCACTACATAGCCTTTGTAGGAGAATGTACAGAGGCTCACCAGCCAACCCAAGTTCCAGACTCGACATCAACTATCTACTTTGGAATGCATGACTATATTAATAAGAATGCAGCCCACAATATTGGCATTGCCAGTGCAACCTACAGCAGTGTTTGTCAGTTGTTACAGGGTGCTCAACTGGAAGCTTCAAGAATAGTTTTCATATTAGTGGCAATCTTTTCATGCATCAGGGCATTCACTACCTTGCCTTCATCACAAAGTTGTTTCATTTGCTTCATGTTGGCATGCACCATCTGTGCCGCAATGAAACGCTCCTCCTCTTGTCCACTCAGGAACATCTCTCTTCTTGTGCTTTTATAATTCCTTTTTTGTCTCTGGAAGCTTTTTACCAGTGTCTTGTGATCCATTAGGTAGCCTTCATCTCTGTGTTCAAGTGCTTCTGCATAGTGTTTGAATGGTTTTGCTCCGTGTTCAAATGCCTTGTGCCACTTCTTTCTTTCATCCTGGTATCTTTCTGCCTGCACCATTCCACATCATCATCCCTCCTTACTGATGTCTTGGCCCAATTTCTGTATTTTTCTTCCAGGTGTGTGCCTCATGGATGCCACTGCCATCTCCTCCATGGGGATGACAGTTCATACTTTTGGCTGCTGTTACAGTCAAAACTTTTCCTCTGAGCACAGCAACATTGGAATCTAGGACATCATCAGTGCAGCTTGCAGTGCTCAGCTTAGCTCATATTAGTGACAACCTTACAGCATATCAGGAGTATTTTTATGTTGCTTGCACTAGGAAGCTGTTTCACTTGCCCAACATTATCATGTGCCTTCTGTGTTGCAATGAAGTTCTATTGTTCATGGCTACCTGAGCACATCTCTCTCCTTGTGCATGGATCATCCACATTAGGTGGGACATATGACCATGAGTGTGGGTGGCAGATAGGGCAAGGCAGCTCCCTGCTGGACTCCCTGTAGAGAGGTGAGGCAGAAAGACAAACAGATTGGTCTGAGATCAAACTATAGTGAAAGTCTTGATGGGAAATATTTTATGAACAAAGGTACTGGCACCAGAGACAAATCTAGTGAACAGGAAGTGATACTGTATTATCAGCCATTCTCTCCAAAAGCATTGACACATTCATCCCACATGCTTCAGTTGTTTCCACTCTACTATACACTCCCAGCACCTTCATTTTAGAGGTGATCAGCTTTCATATGTTATAAAGTAGACCATAGAAACCTTATTTCTGCTGACTGTATTCTTCATAACCACCCTACCCATTATTCAAAAGACAGCTCCATAAATAATTGTAAACAATTAATTCCAAGAAACTACTGAGACATTCAAGACAAAATAAGGAAAAGAAAACAAATGTCTCCAGTACACTATCTCATGAGAAAGAAGAAAAACAGTACATCAAAAGAACAGTATCTGTACATTTGGGGTGGTAGATTTCCAACTACAGTCATGATTTTGATATGATTTTCATTAATAAAGACATGCATTAATTTTAGTTACAAGACACAGACATCAGTTTTCTTCAAGAATGAGTTATCAGTTAAAATAGATGTCAAATAATATATACCTAGCAAATAATGTAACAAAGATAAATAATATCTACACTGTCTTTGCCATCCACAATTAAGCCAAAGATAGGAAGCTCCTTCTACAAAACATACTGTACTCACTTCTGTACCAACAAAGAAAAAACACATTCTAGCATCACCTGTCAGCTTCTGGGTTCTAATTGTACATAAACTGAACAAAAGATCACAGTACACAATGAAATGGGACATTCCTATGGTTGTGCAGATTCTGAAACAAACATTTTGGCAGGACCTTTATGTCTGATTGACCACAGAAAGGTTAAGGGAGCCCCTGAAAATGTTAGTATCAAATAACTTATGGTAGTGCTGAACGCATCAGCTATGACCATTTATAAACTACATTCACACCCCAATATTTCCATTTAAGTTACTACCCTAATAGGTTGTACAAAAATGTTCAGTTTTGAAATACAAATCATCCTCAGTTTCTTCTACTCACATCATTCATTCATTGGAGTCCCACTGTTTGATTAAGCCTCTTCCCTGGCTTCTCCTGGTATTCTGGTCTCAAGCTACAGGCATTGCAGCTTGAAGTCCATGTAGCCTGATATCCACTCAATGCCTCTCACCAGACTGTCACCTCAATGTTCCCCCCACTCACCTCCCTAGGATACGAGCATGTAATTGTCTTATCCTATCTGTCACTCACTCCATCACTACATGTATCACTCATCTCCACTACCTCCGCACTACGTCTCCTAATCCTGCCTGTTCCCTGTCCATTTTTCTGTTTCCTTTTCCCTCCCAGTAATTCTCAGCACACATATTTCCACAGCTATAGAGGCAAACTTTGTATTTCTGTAAGTCAGTAAATACTCGCCCCAAATCAAAGTCCTCAATATTCAAAAACATAAATATAATAAAATATATTATGATTTCTGGAATCTAATTCAATTGTGTATGGTGGACTGACTAAGGGGTTGCAGAAATCACATAGATAAGAACTATAAACCCACTATCCAATCAAAATACCTGGGCACCCTTATGTAACGGGCAACTGAGCACTTTAATTCAATGAGAGGTGGAGCTACTATTATAGGAAGTGAAATGATAATTAAATGGACACCCTAGGTGCAAACAGGCGGTGATGTATTTCATTGGGGAAATGGTGAAAATGTGTGCCCCGACCGGGACTCGAACCCGGGATCTCCTGCTTACATGGCAGACGCTCCATCCATTTAATTATCATTTCATTTCTAGCAAAGCTGCAGGGTGATCCACAGTAATTGTTCTTTCGGGAACAGATACTACCGTCATATATAGTTAAAATACGGCTTCCCGGCCATTGACCTTCTTGTGCGAATGCACACGCTATGCCCAAACTCGTACGGGACTTGGTAGATTAATCTGCCACGAGTAATGAGTACGATCGGCAAACATCTGTTAGGCACACTACGAATGTAGTGGGGTGGACATGTTGGGAATGTGGATCTCACAGGGAGTGTGCAAGGGTAAGTCCCTGCAGACGCACTATCCTCTGTGCCCGCGGTGGCTCAGATGGATAGAGCGTCTGCCATGTAAACAGACGATCCCGGGAACGAGTCCCGGTTGGGCCACACATTTTCAACATGTCCCCAATGAAGTACATCACCACCTGTTTGCAGCTAGGGTGTCCATTTAATTATTTCATTTCTAGCAAAGCTGCATGGTCATCCATGGTAATTGTTCTTTTGGGAACAGATACTGCCGTCATATATATTATAGGAAGTGGCAGGTAATACTGTTTTGTAAGCAGAATTCATCAGTCAGGGATCTGAGTACACTGAACATGGACTTTTCTTTGCATTACACCTGAATAATTAACACAGGGATGCATTTCAGCCCTTCCAAACTTGCCCAAGTCAGCTGTCAGTGATTTGACAGTTAAGTGAAAATGTGAAGGAACAACCAATGCTACATGAAGTCCAGGCACACACAGTATGCTGATGGACAAGTGCTTCTGTCATTGTGGTAGGAAATAGTAAAAACCAGCTTGCAGTTAGCAGCTGCAGTCACTCTTCAGTTTTGAAGTGCAGCTAGGAGCCCACTAAGGAAATGGCTGTGTACAGGGAGTTAGAAAAACTGGTTACAATGGCTGAGCAGCTTCTGGAAACAACATTTCTGTTCAACATAAAGTCACACTGACTGTAGCATAAAAACCTATGACTGCTGGTGAGTGGATGAGTGGAAACGAGATTTGGAGTGACAAACAGTGCTATACTCCGTGGGTATCTGACGGAAGAATTTGGATGTGGTGACTACTAAGCGAACATTATCCGCCATTACCTCTACTGCCAACAATGCAGTGCAGAGCAGGCAGTGTAACAATATGCAATTTCTCCTCTTTAACTTGTTCTCCCCTTATTGTACTTCAGGATATGATAAATGCAGAAGGGTAATTACATATTTGACATTATTGTGTACTATACACAGCAGGGGAACAGTTCACAGATAACGACCGATTTGATCAGCTCAACACTTGTACCTCTCATGGATCAGCATTGTTAGGCAAAGGCTTATAACCAGTGGCATTCCTGAAGAAGGTTTGCCTGCCGATGTTCCAACCTGAAAGCAATGGATCGTCTTAGGGATTAGTTATAAATGGCATTTTCACTCTATACCTTGTGTCCAATATTTCTACCTTGTCTGGTATCAGCCAGTAAGGAAGAATGGGCTGGCATCCACCCACAGAGATTTCAAAAAGGTCAAAGTGTCCCCAGAAGAGTTCAGGTCCTCATAAAGGAGAACACAAAATCTTAATGTCCACTAATAGGTGTCCAGATACATTTGAGTCTCTACTGTACAGAGCAGGAATGTAAGCCTCCCACAGTGGGCTCTTACTCACCAGGTGACTTCGCTGCAGCTGCAGTACTGGGTCCAGCCTCGGGTGTCCGCAGCCGCTGTGGTTCTGCACTGGATACTATTGTACACACAGAGAGGAAAACATCTTTCAAGTACTTTATGTTCACTTTAGTGACATGGTCTTAAATTGTGGCTGCAATTGAGGGTAAATTTGCGTATTTTATCATGGACAATGATGTACTGAGGCTATAATCAATCTCAGAAGCCATAGTTACGAAAAGAAATCCACATTCATGGCATATAGGGAAAAAAATTTAAAAAACTTTTGACTGTGTTCACTGGGCACCATGTTCACAGACTGTGCTTGTACGTACCACTCCAGAGGAGAGATGCACATATCAATGACTTCTTATCAATGAATGCCATTTTGAAAGAAGTGTTGTGTACACATTATGAAAAGAGCAATAGAAAACAACATGTCAAACATAAATGTACAGATATCGCAGCAGCTTTGGGTGCCAAACTACATGTGTGAAAATAAGTATTCTGTGGGGTCACCACACTGTCCTGTAAAGCAATAGGCTGCCAAAGGAGTTATTTCAACAACTGATGTATGTTGTGAGACACAGAAAAGAAACCTTCAAAATTATTGTGAGTGTCTCTTTTATACTGAATGAAGGTGATCTTTTAGTGTAGTTCACGAGTGTGATGATGAAGGGAATAAATAATTTGTTAAGTCAAAAGTGACATAGTAAGTTATTTATAAAAATGTGATGCGTCAAAGGCATCAATTTTGAATTTTAAAGTAATTATAACAGAGTTTGAGAAGAAGTATAGAAGATAAGGTACAGAATATAATACATCATTGTATTAAATAGTTACACCACATGACACCTGACTGCAGTGTTAGGGGACAAACGACATGAAAGGGAAGCTGTGTTGACAGAGGAGTGAGACAAGTGTCAGAGTCCTGCACAACTGAGTAAGCGAGCACAAAATGTGAGATCAGGAGACCACAGCCTAACTTGATAGGCTGCTCACACCACCTGTCATAGCCATGCACAGAAGTTGTGACTGAGCCTTATACAATTAACTCATATAGTTTAAGTCTTTTTGGTCACACATATTATAAACTTGCCAGTCAGTACTATAGGCAAAATGTCAAAGGTGGTGGTGTATGCTTTTATCTAAATCCCAAGCTTAAATTTAAGGTAAGATATGAGGCTAAACCATTAATCATAGAAAAGAAAGTAATTGTTGCAGCAATTTACAGATCACCATCTGGAGATACTGAAGTCTCTCTTAAGAATTTGGAAGAAATGCTCGACATTTTTCTCAAATGAGAACTCTACCATAATTCTTTGTGGTGACTTTAATATTAATCTATTGGTCCAGAGGTCAGTAAAATACAAGTTTTTAGACATACTAAAAGCTTCAACTTGTTTCCCCACGTATCAGTTGCCACTAGAACAACAGATTCCAGTGAAAGCCTAATAAATAACATCTTCTCAAATGTGGTCACACATGAAGTTGCAGTTACAAATGTGAATATAGGATTATCAGATCATAATGCACTAACCTTTAATCTCACTGCAACTCCCAAGGAGGGGAACATAAAAGGAGCACAAACGATGTTTCTCTACTGAAAATTGTAATCAGTTCTAAAATAATGTTAAAAATGCAGTTTGGCCAGAGGTCTTGGCACAAACAAACACAAATGATGCTTACAATACATTTGCTTCCACTTTTATGGCATACTTTGAAATGTGCTTCCCAAAAAAGCTTTTGGGTTACAGATCATCTGGATCCAAAGGGACCTGGAGTACACCCGGAATTAAAACGTCAAGTGAAACCATGAAATTACTAAGTTTAAAGTTAAAAACATGTCATGATCAGCAGTTTGTTGAGTATGTGAGAACATACAAACAGACTTACTGCAAAGTAATATCAAAAGCAAAATTATTAAGTAATGATAGATTAATAAGGCAGGCTAGTAAAAAAAAAAAAAAAAAAAAAAAAAAAAAAAAAAAAAAAAAAAAAAAAAAAAAAAAAAAAAAAAAAGAAGAAGAAGAAGGTCAAACTAAAGAACAGGAAATCCATCTTAAAAATAATGAGAATATCCCCATAGAAAAAATGCCATGGCAAACCATGTAAACAATTATTTTGTTAATATTCCCCTGACTTTAAGCAGTAAATTTAAGCAACAATTAACAGTGATGTCTCCAATGGTAAATACCAGCATGATGGCAATCCCACCAGACGAGCATTAAGTTCTAAAAGTCATTAAATGCTTGAAATCCAAATTGTCCTCTGGTATGGATGATGTACCTGTATCAATAATTAAGAAAATTGCTCCATGTGTTGTCAAACCTATAGTACACATAGCAAACTTGTCCCTTAGTGAAGAGATATTTCCGGATAAACTAAAAATCTCTAAAGTGATACCTCTATACAAAAATGGTGACAGACATAAAATAGAAAATTACCAACCTATATCTCTCCTCCCATCCTTCTCCAAAATACTTGAGGAATTAAGGAAAATCAGGGTTACAAAATATATAGAAAAACATAAACTAATAAATAACAGTCAACATGGCACAGTACAGAAACAGCCATATTGCACAGAAATAGTAAGAAATTTTGAGTCAAATAAACAGGTTGTTGGAATTAATCTAGATTTAGCCAAAGCCTTCAATACTGTGAACAATGTAATATTACTAGGGAAACTTGAAGCAATATGCATCAGGGGTACCGTTAAAAATTGGTTTGAATCCTATCTGCAAAACAGGTCACAAGTTGTTGAGCTGAGGTCATCCAAGAATCTTCACAATTTTAAACCCATATCTGAACCAAAACAAATTTAAATAGTTGTTTCTCAGGGCAGCATTCTGGGCCCATTGTTATTTCTTGTTTATATCAATGACATACAGGCTCCAGACAGTTCAGCCAAAATTCTACTATTTGCAGATGACACGAGTATCATAATTAGTGATAAAAAAGAATCACTGTGTAATACAGCAGAAAAAATGCTCATACATACAGTCATGGTTTTATTAAAATAAGCTGACATGAAATAGAAAGAGAACTAACTTTGTACAGTAAGGGAGCAAGTGACAAGGCGAAAATATGTGCCTTATGCTGGATAGCAAAGAAATAGAAAAAATGTGCACCACGAAGTTTTTGGGAATGCGAATTGACCAAGATTTTAACCGGAATGAATACAGTGTATATCTTACTCAGGAAGTTAGCATGTTTTGCCTTAAGAATAATATCCAAGGTATGTAGCAAGGAATGTATTATAGCGGTGTACTTTAGTTATTTCCTATCAGTTGCTAGCTGTGGCATAAGCTTTTGGGGCGAAAACCAGGTCAAGACTAAATGACATTTTTATTATGTGAAAAAGAGCTATTCGTATCATGACACACAGCCCACCACAAACTCACTGTAGACCCTTATTCAGACAACTAAAGATACTGACAATACCATTGATATATATCTTTAAATGCCTGGAAATGATCAGTAAAAATAACTGCGATCTCCAAATCAACTCAAGCTACCACGATCGCAATACAAGGCATTGTAAAGACTTCCACATTCCCTATGTAGCAAAAACTAGAAGTCAGAAACATGTTAGGCAATTAAAGAATTGAAAGGCAAAAATAATTTCAAGCATTAAGTAAAAAAAATACTTGATGGAAAAATGCTACTAGAGTAAGCAAATACCCGTCTCAGACTGTGGATTGAAACCTGTACTTATTTTTAAAAAAATTTAAACTAATTTAATTGTGTTTTCAACTTCATAATTATGGTACTTATGAAAAATCTGTTAAATATCTGTAATACGTTTTGTGTACAAGGCGTAGTTCATGATCTGTAATTGTTTATCATGAGCACGTTCTTTTGTTTTTGTGTAATAAGTTCTTGTACACTACTTATGTACTATGTGTATGTAATTTGTTTTGCCGTTTGTATATGTTCGCCCATTTATTTTGTGTATGTGTTGTTATGAGTTACGTGTAATCAAATGACAAATCCTATATCACATGTGTGATCTATTGGATGCTAAATATATAAATAAATAGACATCCAAAGGAACAGACACCACACTTTTCTAAATATTCATGCCTGATGTAATATGGGCCTTTCAGTCCAAATGCACTGCAATGTCAGATATCCCACAGAAATACAGTAGACCTGCAAGCAAAGAAGGCTAATATACAGGGTACACTACTGTGGAGACTTGGGTTAGGAAGGAAACAGACTGATACCCAGAGCGCAAAAGAAATTTTCATCTGTCACTATTCAGTTCTTTCAATGTGCTATTGCAGTAGAAGTCAAATTTCTTTCATCAGGCCTCGATAATGTTTCACTCCGAAGACATTCAATATGTCTATAATGCTTTGCTACATCCAGCAATGTCTTCTCATGTATGTGTAAATAATCCTGCAACATGAGACAGGCAATGCAGTGAGCAGTAAATCTGGAATCAATGCATACACATTGAGGAAGTAAATAGGGGGGATCTAATCAGTGAAGTATAGAGTACATTTTGATTGGTTATGGATGGAATCATCAAGTCTAGTAGGTACATATTCCACATATACAACTTGCATTATTGTGTTTCCAGTCAGGAACCACTCGTTTAAAGCAGCACATTTGTGATAAAACCCACACTGACACAGCTCCTTCAGAGATACTGGAAGTAATAAACAATAGTATAACACTGAAGTGTGTTGAAATGTGTGCCAAAGACACGAGTCCTCATAAAGCTGTTTCTGATGAAGGTTGAAAATAACTAGGCCAATGATTAACACATTTAGGTGCACAGTATGAAGAATTCTGTAGTTCAGATGCCATACTGCATGCCATCTCTTGTAAACTTGGTTTTCTTTACACCATAATTTCTGGATTTATGAGCATACAAGTAAATGTTATGAAAATCAAAGGAGAGTAATGCTGTTTAGAACATTTCACTGGACATGTTTCATAATTTTCTTACTGTCTCCAACCAGGGTACCAGAACAATAAAACTTTTTGGAAAACCACAAAAGGATTTTTAGCTTTGTTCTGATCTCTATGTTGTTCGTTATATTTTAAAATTAAAGTAATCGCTGAATAAACAGGATTCTCAGTCTTTCACATTTATTAACCTTCAAAATAAGCAAGGTGATCCACCAAAATAGCAGGGTTCTCAGTGTTCCATAACAGCCATAAACCACTCTCAACTATAATGATCACACCACTCCCCTACCCACCCTTTCCCTTGTGCTGAAATCACAATAATTTGTTTCACGACAAAATTATCATAAACACTAAAAAACCAGATAATGTGACTAATTTGTGGAACATCTGCAGTGCTTACCATAACCAGGGTCCCTGGGGAGCACACGGAGAATAATTAATTCCTTCAACTGCTTTACTCGCATTTCCTTCTCATCTACCTCATTAATTTGTGAGCAACATGTTTCACAGAGCATTCCTTTTATGTCAATTTCTACATTGCACATGTGTATAATTTCACCGAGCCTCTGGCTGAGGCTGATTCTGCTGGTGCTGGTTAGCGCAGTCATGGGAGTCCCTGTAATTCCCACCGGTTCACGGCATAAAAAACAGCTACTTTCCCTGGCTGGTAGATGTTCTTGGAACTGGAAGTAAAAGCAAACACAAACCTGTGTTAAGTATTTGTCAATATTCATTTGTGTTACACTGGACTACAGTACTGCATACCCTAAAAGGAGTACCTGTAACTACTATAACCAGTTATATTTGTGACAGTTGTTTAGTTGTTCCTACCTGCAACTCAGCATCTCTGTTAGATGGTGCGTAGCAACTTTCCTTTCCAGGGCAACTTGGGGACAAGCTACTTAATTTTAGGTGTATGTGTAATGCTGTGCTCTAATATGAAAAGTCACAGTGAACAACTTATCCAATTCTTTGACATGAGCTCTTCTATCCTACTGTGTTTTAATTACTCCATAGAAACTCCACATTTTGGAAGACACAACACAGTCCACCCCTAAGTTTACACTGGAGCAGTAGGTGACTTTCATTCTTCTTGCAACAAAATTCAACCATATGAGGATCATCACTTAAATATACATTTCACATAGCAATCTAGCACATAGTCAGTTAGTTTGAGCATCGATATGAACTGCATAAAAGAACATGTTCGACCTGCTGCTGGAAGGTATGTTACTGCTCACAGTGTTCATCCTCACACAATAGCCACACTGAAGACAACCTTGGAAGAAAGTGGCACTGTCTCCCACTTTGGAGGTCAGTAAGACAACCCTGCAGTCGTCATATAGGCTAAATCAGTAAATATAAATGAAATATTGAAATCATCTTTAAAAATTCAGTCAATGTCAATGACAAATTGGGACAGACAGTACGATGTTTTCATGATCTCAGATGAGAATCAGAATGCAGAAGAGAGACAGGAGGCCAAATGGAGGAGTAAAACAACAAACTGGTAGTGTGAGAGGTCTGACAGGAAAACAAGATCCAAACCCTGTCAGTGACACTGATTTTATATGATGGTACTTGCTGTCTTTCAATGTCCTGCCTCTTCACTAAGTTTGAAAAGGAATTTCAATTTCTTGAGTCTTAGTTAGAGAAACATGACACCATTGAATGAATATATCCAAGCTTAACAATTTATACAATCTACAAGCATTTTTGCAGTAAGAATTAATGGTTTGTGGATTTACTAATGTGCTAGTAATTCAAATCATCTTATATTATTCATTAAAAAGACAATATTCAGAATTAAAAATCAGTTATATTGCTACAAGTCCAACTGTGATGAAGTACGATAGATCAGCATAGATCTGCTTGGTTTTCCTGAAAGTCTGTAAGAGGGGTGGCCCGGAGGCCGATGGCGAACAATCTAATGCCATGCAACTGTCACTTACAGTACAATGCTGATTTATAATAAACTTAGTCGTCAGTGCATATGTCAAGAGTAACTGTTATGCAGAGAATTCAAGGCTGTTCAGCAATACTGTCATTGTTAAAAGGCAAAGGACTGATAATTAAATATTTATTGCAAAATATATTCCAATTTGCTCAATTTTACCACTACAATGTAATAGAACAAATATCTTATTGCAGTTTATGAACTATTTTACCTTTAAATTATCTAAGTATGTCATTTAGCCAAGTACATCTTTCACATATTTTTCCTTTATTCTTCCCCTAAAAAATGGTTATAGTAAAAGGATTTTAAGCCATAAGTTATGGCCACAAAGGGGCAAGAAGGTTCTGAAAATACAGATCAAAAGTTGCCAATGGGATTACTTTGATTTACATCAGCTACATTAACTATTTTTGTCCCATGTCCAGGGTTCTGTTATATCAGATTACACAAATCACTTCAGCTTTCACACCAAGTCATGGACACTGAGTTCAATAGTTCCTTATACATGAAGAAACACTGCTTCACTTCTAAAGAACCCAATTGTGCATTTCCTGTCAGCACTCATAAAGGGAGCCCAGTCAAAGCTGCAAAAGGGTTCCACATCTGAAATCTTCATTAAATTCAATTTGAATTTGAATTTGTTTTTAGAAACCCCATCAAGTATGTTCTTAACACTTTGATTGTTTTATTTGTTTTATTCTAGGGCACAAGAACAACTAAGGTCATATGTACCCATGTCAGAGCATCTGAAAACTAAGACAAAAAAGAAGTTAAAAGTAAGTGCACGTTAAGTCGAATCTACAGAAGAGAGACAGTTAAAACTGAAAAATTCCTTGTGGAGAAAGTTGCATAAAATTTTCCATGGAGACAACAGAGGTCCTGAACTAAATATTAAATGTCATTTGCTGTATTGCTACGATAGATTAAAGGTAAGACAGGGTCAACCGCCTTTGAAGCTTTCGCTAAAATGGGTAATAACTCAGGCAGCAAACATAAATGAGAAGATAAGTGGTTGAAAAAAGGGAATTCTGACAGGAAATGCCAAACTGTCAAAGGCTGATGACAAGCAGATGGACTTTCCTGGAGCTTGTTCCCATGAAGGGGGGACCAATGGTGATGCCCAAGGGTACCACCTACGGACTGATGGCAACACAGAGATTATCAGACGGTATGGAAGAACTAACAGGCTGAGGTAGTCTGTTGCCTTGGCAGCAACAAGAGAAGCTGCATTTCTGATCAGACCGACATGACCAGGTACCCACATAAACATCACAATAGCTCCATAAAGAGTGAGCAAGTGGAAGCTTTCTTGAACCAGTTGCACTAAGGGATGGACCTTGTGCAGCACACAGAGGATCTGAAGGGATATGAGAGAACTGGAGCAGATAACAATTGAAAAGCCTGTGTTGCCAAATGTAATGCATGGCTTGATACAGAACAAAGAGCTCTGCTGTAAATACTTAGCTGTGTTCTGGAAGCTGGTACCAAAATTTGTCAATGCAAATGACAAAGGCACACGTGATACCACAATCAGTCTGACTGCCATCAGTGTACACAAATGTACTATTGCTACGTTCTGTGCGAAGGTTGAGAAACTTATGCAATAGATCAAATCTGGATTAGTGTTCTTATGAAGTCTGGAGTGAACACAGGCTGCCGCAAGAAGCCAAGGTTGGGAAAGTGTCAGGTAGCATGTATTTAAGCAGCTGGAGCAGCAGCCAAAAGGGAAGTAACAGAAGAAGGATGCACCTAACACTGGTGGTGAAAAGAATCATGAAAAAAGAGGGCAGAGGATGGGTAGCCAGGCATGGCAGACAAACACCATGTGCGCCTGTTGAGGAGAACATCACACCAGTATGACTGTGGTAATTCAGCAGCTTCTGCATTCATACTCTCAATTGGGCTAGCGTAAAATGCTTCAGTAGCCAAACAGATGCCATGATGGTGCAAGATGGATGCATAAAGAGAACACCGATAGTCTAGTTTTGAATGGACAAGGGATCTGTTGGACTGGAGGAGGAAGGTCGAATCCACTCCCCAGGGAGTGCTGTTGATGGGACATTGAGGGACAGGGTATAGCAGGCAGCCAAGTAAGACGTGGGAGGACTAAGAAAATTTCCTATCAAGCATGAGCCCCAGGAATTTCACAGTTTCAGCAGACAGAAGAGCAACAGGCTCAAGATGTAAATACAGTGGAAGAAACCCATTGCACTGCCAGAAGTTCCTACAAACCGTTTTGTCAGTGGAAAAGCGAAAGCATTTGTCAATGCTCCATGAGTAAAGACAATCACTGAAGACGCTGCTCAATGAGACCAGTCTGTGGGAGAGTGCAATAGATCGAAAAATCATCAATGAAAAGGGAGCCGGATATGCCCTGCGAGATACAGGCCATAACAGTATCAAAGGTGACAGCAAGGAGGACAACACTCAGGACGGATCCCTGAGGCACAGCATTTTCCTGGATAAATGGGTTTGACAAGCAAAACCCTTATGTACCTTGAAAGTTGTCTTTTAAAAATTCCTGAAGGGAATGGTGCAGGCAGCCTCAGAAGCCCCATGTGTAGAGAGTATGGAGTATACCAGTCCTCCAGCATGTATTTTACATTTTCTCCGGGTCAAAAAATGCAGGTACAGTGTTATTTCCGCAGAAATGACACGGGTTGACAAGGTTATGAGATGGTCAACTGTAGGATGGTGTGTTGGAAATTCATATTGTGCAGTGGTTAGTAGATTGCGAGACTCTAGCCGCCACACCAGTCAGACCTGAATCACATGTCCCAACACCTTGCAAACATGGATGGTGAGAAATGGGGCTAGAACTAGAAGGAAGGTGCTTGTCCTTACAAGGGCTTAGGTGTGGGTATGACAGTGGCTTTACACCAATGTCTGGGAAACGTGCCATCTGTCCAGATGCGTCTGTATACATGACGGAGAAAGTGCTTGCCCGCAAGAGAAGAGTGCTGCACCATCAGAACACTAACATTGTCCAGTCTTGAGGCAGCTATCAGGAGGAATTAAGAGCATTATCTAGCTCCCACATAGTAAAAGTGTCATTTTAGCATTCACAATTCAGGTACAGTGTTATTTCCGCAGAAATGAGACGGGTTGACAAGGTTATGAGATGGTCAACTGTAGAATGGTGTGTTGGAAATTCACATTGTGCAGTGGTTAGTAGATTGCGAGACTCTAGCCGCCACACCAGGCACCCAGCTCTGACTGGACATCATGTTGTATAGCCCCACTAGATATCAAGTTATGTTTGCAATCGACAATCTATGTGGCTGTGCATTCCTTGGTGTTTTCCATGTTAGCAGGTCATCCTTACCCTATCCCACACTACTTACCAGCAAAAATGTGAGATTACTGTCACAAAGACAAATTGAAATGTTGGTTTGTCCATTCTTGAACCATTCCCTAATCTTTCTGTTCTCGCACTGTAGCTCACTAAGCAAATTCTGGTTGGCACACTGAGCTTGTTGCTATCTAGGCCTTAACTCTCCTTCATTTTGGTTTCTCAGTTTTCAAGCAATGCTCACCACCAGCATTACATTAAATTCTGCTGAGTAGACAGTTAATTATTCAACATCCTTTCCAAAGAAACTACAATGAAATGTTATACGATAGTGTCAAGACTGTAGTGAAGTAATTTTTTCAAAGTAATTTGACAAATATGTGTATAAATGATTTTTTACAGCGTAATACATTTATGAAGAGCTTCCCAGAAGGCACAAACAGTCATCATCAGAGCATACTGATGACAGCCAACATCTCACTACTGACATGGGAACTATTGCAAGTTCATACGCCTACAACCAATTACAAACATACTTAAAACATGGTGACATACCCCTCCAAGTGGCTATCGATAGTATTCACCCATAACAACACATATTTGACTGCTAGCATCAGTGTACTGGCGTCACTGCATTGTAACTGTACGCACAGTACAACCGAGGCCGCTGCTGTTTTTGGTAGTGTATCAACAGATGGAAGTCATTTAATCCATAACTCAAGAGGTGACTTTTCTGTAACGTATGCCACGAGCTCCACAGCTCATGGTCTCACTGTAGCGTTCTCGCTTCCCGAGCATTGGGTCCCAGGTTTGATTCCCAGCGGGGTCAGGGATTTTTCACCTGCCCCGAGATGCCTGGGTGTTGTTGTGTCCCCATCATCATCATCATCATCATCATCATCATCATCATCATCATCATCATCATCATCGTCCCCATTACAGTTGGAGGAAGGCAATGGCAAACCACCTCCATTAGGACCTTGCCTAGTATGGCAGTGCAGGACTCCTGCATTGTTCCCATATGCTCTGTCATGAAGCGTGGGAATTTTTTTCCATTTCATACCACAAGGAGGGGTCTCTGGGAGCCCAATGTTTAAACTGGGATCAAGGCAAAAATGATTTGAAATTTTTAATTTATGCTATATAACATTTATTTTCACAATTAAATAAGTGTTGTCTAAATGCTTCTAGTTTATTTTACTGCACTAAACAAAGCCTGCAGCATTTGACTATTCATCACACAAAAGCACATAATTTTGTGTGGTTCATTTAAATAGTACACAGACTGTTAGAGTACTGAATTTTACATCCTGTAAAATTATACAATCTCCGTAGGAAATAAATTTACAAATAAAACTAATGTCCAGGGTTTAAAATTGCACATAAAAAGTCCACCTGATAGGGACAAAAAACCTTTTTCAAACTGAAATTAATTGCTAGGAGCAATTTTTTCTTATCACCACTCCACTGACACATTCCTCCATAGACCAACTAACAACTACTACCACACAGGTCATCATGTGCTCTCCAGTGGATAGCTGGGAGAAGTCCTGGGCTGCAAATTGATAAATCAATGGCCGAGTAACTACCATGAGCCACACTGAAATGTGTGGTGGCCCCAGTATTTAAGAGGAGGAGGTTGAATTGCCACAGTAAAGTTTTGACATCTCTGACTCGGCCAGTGAGTGTAGTACCAACCCACAAGGGGTTATGGGCATTAAAATCTCCCAGAAGTAGGAGAAGTTTAGAAAGTTGATCAATCAGTGCAACTAATACATTCAGGGGTACTGCACCATCTGGAGGAAGGTATACATTGCAGACAGTTATTTCCCACATCGTCCTTATTCTGACAGCCAGAGCTTCAGTTACAGACCGAGTTTAGGACATAAATGCCAATTCCACCTGACACTCTATTGTATTCGCTATGGTTCATGTAATATCCCTTATAGCTGTGGAAGGCAGGAATCCGCATTTCTGGGAACCATGTTTCCTGGAGAGCAATGCAGGTAGCAGGTGTAAAGTGCAACAGTTGCCGTAGCTCTGCCACCACTGGAGGATGACATTGTGAGACTGGGAAGGCATGGAACATTCAATGAGGCAGTTTACGCCTCAGAGTCACACACTGCCTCTGATTTATTGCCTGAGCAGTCTATATCCATTGTGTCTGAGGTTCTGGCAAGATCTAGGTCCTCAGCAGACCAAAACCTCCACCCCATCCTCAGCCACAGAGCTTGTAGGTAGCAGTGGTTTGGGTGCCACCGCAGTTTCCTTGGTCTTGGGAGTTTTCATTTTGGATTTCTCTTGCTGCTCCTTGGGTTTCCCTGGCTGGGAGGACTTCACTGGCTCATTCTCCGGGACTGGGTATGAACATGAAGCCCTACAACCAGCTGCTTTTGGGCTCTTCAGACACTGGCGGGTGTCATCTTTCCCACTAGAAGAAACCTGGGAATGGAGTGTCCCAAGGGACCCTTCCTAGTGAGAGAACCCGAAGAGGACTTACGGTCCTCCAGCTTAGAAATGGGGACGGATGTCCCTGATGGTTGAGGGGGTGTTGCTCCTGAAGTAGGTGGTGCAGGAGCAACAGGGACAGAAATGACCCCCACTGTCAAGGGGGCAGGTGTACTCTTCTGGCTCTGAGAGGTGACCTGGGTTGGCGGAGCTGATGGTGCCAAAACTGTTGTAGCGGCAGCATAAGACGATGTCATACGCACAGGCAGCAGATGTTGAAATTTTCTCTTAGCCTCAGTATAGGTCAGTTGGTCCAGGGTCTTGTACTCCATGATTTTCCTTTCTTTCTGGAGAATCCTGCAGTCAGGGGAGCGAGGCGAATGGTGCTCTCCGCAGCTGACACAGATGGGAGGCGGGGCACATGGAATATTGGGATGTGATGGGCGTCCGCAATCTTGGCATGTGATTCTGGAAGTACAGCAGGAAGACACATGACCAAACTTACAGCACTTAAAGCACCGCATTGGGTGAGGGATATAGGGCTTTACATCACACCGGTACACCATCACCTTGACCTTCTCGGGCAACATATCACCCTCAAAGGCCAAGTTGAAGGAACTGGTGGCTACCTGATTATCCTTCCAACCCCAGTGGACACACCGGATGAAATATACACCTCGCTGCTCTAAACTGGCATGCAGCTCATTGTCGGACTGCAAAAGAAGGTATCTGTGATACCCTGGACCATATTTAAGCTCTTATGGGGCGCGATGGCTACAGAAACATTCCCCTGCATGTCAGAAGTGAGTAACTCCCGTGACATGGCAGAGGACTCTGTTTTGATCAAGACTGACACAGATCTCATTTAAGCCCTCCACCTCCCTGAACTTGTCCTCTAAATGCTCAACAAAAAACTGAGGCTTCATCGTCATGAAAGTTTCCTCATCAGCTCTTGAACATACAAGGTACCGGGGCGAATAAGATCCGCTGCCATCCTTAGCCTGATGTTCCTCCCATGGTGTGGCCAGGGAGGGGAATGATTTGGGGTCATACTTCTGTGCATTTAATCAG